>NW_023416335.1:116412371-116754871 GCF_014108235.1 Myotis myotis
CTGTACCTCTGCTCTGTGGTAGAATCTTTGATGACCAGGCAGAGTGTGGTTTATGTGGTCCTACTAAGATCCCAAAGCTCAGGTATAGAATGGCCAGCTATACTAGTAGATTAGGGTCCTCCATTTTCTCGGGTCAGGCTCATCTGCCAGTTTAGATGGAGCATCTTCCTGTGCAATCCCAAGGCACCTTTTTTAAAATATATATATTTTTAATGATTTCAGATAGGGAGAGTGAGATAGAAACATCAATTATGAGAGGGGATCACTGATTGGCTGCCTCCTGCACGGCCCCTACTGGGGATCAAGCCCCCAACCCAAGCATGTGCCCTTGACCAAAATCGAACCTGGGATCCTTCAGTCCACAGGCTGACGCTCTATCCACTGAGCCAAACCAGCTAGGGCCCAAGGCACCTTTTGCTTTTCCACTGGTCACAGTATAACCACAGTGATCTTTTCGCTTGTATTCTCAGCTAGTACACTGTCAGTCCCTCGAATACAGGAACCATTTGATTCATCTTGATATCCTCAACATCTAGTACTGCCAAGCATGTGGACACGTGTTCCTTCTCCTCTTGTCGTCTCCAATCTATTCTCTACACAGCATTCCTGATGATCCTTTTAAAATCTAAATCAAAGGATAAATCACTTCTCTGCTCAAAACCTTACAATGGCTTTCCATCTCAAAATAAAATGCAATGTGCCACTACAGTCTATGGGGGCCCACATGGTCTGGCCCTCTCCTACCTCTATGATCTCACACACACACAATTACTCATACTGTCCTCCTTATATCCCAAGGGCCTTTGCACTTGCTGTTCCTTCCCCCATAAAGGCTCTTTCCCAAAATATTTGCCTGACTGGCTCTCCACCTTTACTCACACCTCTACTCAAATATCACCTCAGAAATGCCTTCCTTGACCACACTGTCAAAAATAGTCCCTGGCACTCTCCTCCCTTGCTTGCTCTATTTTCTTTATAGCCATTACTATGACATATATTAATGTTGTTTATTTATCATCTTTCTCCCCCACTAGAATGTGATCTCCATAAGAAAAGGCTGAAATTCATCCTCTAGAACACAGGTCAAGAATTTTTGCTGTGAAGGGTCAAATAACTATTTTATACTTTGCAGGTTAGACAGTCCATGACCCAACCATTCAACTCTACTCAATGATGCCTTGTAGCAGGAAGGCAGCCACAGACAATATATGAATGAATGGGCATTCTGTGTTCCAACACAATTTTCTTTATAAAATCATGCAAAAGTCAAGATGTGGCCACTGGCCTTGTTCTAGAAGTTCACCAGCCTTTGTTCTAGAACAAGCTTGGCATACAGTACATTGACTGAATTAATCAATCATGTCTCTGTTCCTGGTCTCAAAGCTACTTTTAACTGGCAGCATAAAATACCAGCACTCCAAGTTCATCAGAAAAAAATAATTCAAACTAACTATCTTTTATACATCTTTTACCAAAAATCCGTTTGATATTAATTATATTCCTGAATGGCTGAAGGATATGCAATTCTTGTCACAAGAAAGTATATAAACAACGCTAGTCTGACCCTCTGCAGATCATTTTTAAGATGTATTTAACTTCATATAAGGACATTACAATAATCAGTCTCATTAGAACCACTGTTCTAGGTGTTGCAATAATGTCACTGAGCACGTCACCCACTACAGTTTTCAATGTAACCCATAAGAAGCTCCAAATGAGAAGTCATAGAACATATTAAGGAAGAGAAACTAGTGTGTTTGTTATGGATGATGAAAACTACAATGCAGAGTTCCTTTCAGTTTGGCCATCAGGACACTCGGCCAAGGTCCTATCAGCCTGTGGCAGACTGATTATGTACCTGTTATCCATATGCTCTCTTCTCCGGGGTTCACAGCTGGATTACATTTTTTAGCCTAAAGTAAGTTGAGACCATGTCTGAGTACAGCCAGGGGCCCATAGAACCTCCCACAGGCCCTGGCCGGTTTGGCTCAGTGGATAGAGCATCGGCCCACAGACTGAAGGATCCCAGGTTCGATTCTGGTCAAGGGCACGTGCCTGGGTTGCAGGCTTGATCCCAGTCCCGATCAGGGTGTGTGTGGGAGACAACAATCAATGTGTTTCTTTCACATCGATGTTTCTCTCTGTTTGTCTCTCCCCCTCCTTTCCACTCTCCCTAAAAATCAATAGAAAAATATCCTGGGGTGAAAATTAGCAACAAAAAACAAGACTGCTCTCTTTCCCTACCACCAGGTGACCTGGGCAGGTTCCCCTTTCCTATAGGAGGCTGATTCACAAGGTTAAAAAAATAGCCTGACTACCTGAAGGGCCCTGTGGAAGATCACCCCACCAGAACCCCAACACTGAACTTCAATGTGGGTGCAAAATAGATGTTTATTGTGCTAAGTCACTGGAATCTTTAACTTTAACTTGAAAGTATAGGTTTTATTCTTTTAATTCCTGATCCCCTTATGATTTTTATTCTCATTGTTTATATTCAGCTTTATTATTATGAGCATTTTCATAAACTAATTCCATCTTTATTTAATGAAGGACAAGAGAGATAAGCCTTCACTGTTTGTGTTCAATAAAATCATAAGCAACTAGAACAATAAAAATTCAGATAAAGAGCATATTCTATCTAAACAAAACTATTTGTAACTGTCACTGATACACAGTTGATCTAAGTTATAGTGGTGTCCAAAAGAGAAAGAACCAACCTGAATAAATGTTAAAATGCAGGGCAATATATTTCACCTCAATGAAATATAATAATCAGAAACCAAATAGCCTAAGAAATGAAACCAAAAATTTCTAAATTCCTGTCTAGCAAGAATAAGTAACCATAAATGTAGCTTAAAAGAAAATTTCTGTTCTAAACCCTCTAATGCCTAATCCCTATACAATTTTTTCAAATGATGTCCTGAGGTTTTGTTGTTTCCATAATTTTTTTAAAAGATTTAAGTATAGAGGAAACTGGCCATGTCAGAAATGGAAGAAGTGTTTAATTAGCCTATGTAACACAATGGACAAACAGCACAGAAGCTATGAAAAATTTAATTATGGCTCAGGCTCAGGTACAAACTTCATTATCACTGATAAGCCTTGTAACCATTCAAAATTATAATGCCAACTTTTAAAAAGGAATAACATCTTAATAATCTTCCTCCCTGGGAAACCTCAAAGAATGATTCACATTTTAGTGACGCCTTTGGGAACAATGGTGTTTGCAAGTGTACAATTAAAATCTGAAGAGGTGACTGGGAAATTTGAGCATTTCTGTGTATTTCTGATTTTTAAATAAAAATCAGGATAATTAATTCTAAAAGATGTAAAAAAAAAAAAAAAGGGAAACAAATACTATGGAAAACCAAGAACCAAGATATGCTTTAAATTCTACAGGGTTGATTACAGAACGAAATGTGTTTTTCTATTTGTGTTGAAAATGGACATGTATCCTATACTAGAAAATTACAATTCCCCCAAATAAATTAAGATCTTACTTTTGAAGAATAGAAAGTAAGTATGTTCCTCCTCACTCTCAGCTATGTACAGCCTCTCTCGAATGGACAACATAAGTATAAGTTGCTCTTTCTCTGGTTAATGTCATCCATCAAATTGGACTAGATACTTTTCTCCTTGTGTTTAGACACTGTTTCTTCCATGTACACAAGGGGCAATTTAAATCCATAAGCCTCTCCATAAGCATTAATTCTAAACTGAGGAAAGAATATGGCCCAGCAAAGAGTTACAAAGCCAATTCAGAACTGAAACCTGCCTAGGTAATACCCTAACAAGGATTACATAATAAAACAGTCAAAAAATGCGTCACATACATATTTGGAGAGCTGAAAAAAAAGTAACTGATATTAGTAGGGCAAAATGACTCAGACCACTTTCTAAATTATATAGTAGTGGTAGTGTTAGACTTATTATATGTTCATGAATCAACACATAAAACATATTCAGTCAATGAAAAAATATTTGTTGAGGATCAACTATGTGCAAAGAACATACCATTTCATCCATTTAACTGATAAAATATGGCGACATGGATTCTAGTTCACATTAATCACACTCATATTTTACATTACAATGTAATTTCACTGAACTGTTCGTGTGCACAAAGTGGGTAACAGCACTCAATGAGAGGATGCTGTGAGCAAAACTAAAATGGCACTGCTGCAGCATGGCAATAAAATCTCCAACGTGCACTGAGCACAACGCTTAAAAATCCAACATGGCTTTCAATTGTAGAAAAAGGAAGTACTCAAGACCGACTAAAAAGAAACATAAAGTAAAAACTAAAAGAAAAAAAGTTAAAATACATAAAACACTGAAAAAGTTCAAGAATACATTAACAACAAAATATATCTTTAGATCAATTTCAAGACCATTGTTCCAAGAAATCGGAGGGCACCCTAGGAACAGGCCCAAGGAAAAGTTTCACAAGGAAAAAGTTGAGAAATGATCCCAGATGCTGAGCTGAGAGTCAAGGCCTAGTAACATGAGAAAATGCCCTGGATATTTGGGATGTTTAAAATTTAAAGAAAAAAAAGTGAACAAAAGAAAAGAGCTCACCTCAAAGAGAAGAGGCACAGGTCCAGGGAAGAAGAAACAGAACAGGGCTGGCTCTGGAGATTCAGAGTAAAATCTGGGTGTGAAAAAATATTCTAATCTAAAGACATCTATTAAGATAGGAGGACAGGCTCTGATACAAAAACAAACAAACAAACAAACAAAAACTGGCTTAAGGTGAGAACAGGACAGCCAATGAGGATAGTCACAGACAGATACCACCTCCAGAGGACACCAGGACCTACAAAAGGGCAAGGCCATGCCCAGAGGACCTTACTCTCAGAAGGACCAGCCAGTCCTAAGAAAAGCATGCCTGCCCTGAAAAGGAAATAAGCATCTTTAAAAATAATGTTTCATAAGAAAATAAAGTCACTATAAAAAAAATTAACAAGTTTTAGAAAGAACTACCTCCCTGGCGCTACACACACACACACACACACACACACACACACACTCCCTGCAGCCATTCACTTTTTAAAAAATGTATCTTTATTGTTGAAAGTATTATAGATGAGCACCATTCACTCTTTAATTCGCTGCCATAAGGCTCCCCTGAGACTCTTCTTGCCAAAATCAGTAATTATATTCTAGGACTAAATCCAATGGAAACTTTGAAACCACTATTCCATTGGATATCCCCCTAACATCATCTCCCCTTGGATTCTTTAATATGCTCAAATCCTTCCATTTAAAAAATAAAAAGCTCCCCTTTGCCCAACTTCCTACAGCACCACATTTCTTGAGTTGTTCACAGGCACTAGCTCCACTTCACTATTAAACCCTCTTACAAACAGGACATCTCGCTCTAGTCCCCATCACTGTGTTGCCATTGCCATCATCTATATTACTAATGACCTCCTGACTGTTAACATCCCTCCTTACTGAGGTTCTCCTGGACCATGGCTTCCAAGACACCATTTATATGGCTCCATCCTTCTTAGCCTCAATTTGGGAGCCTATTGTCCTACCTATCTTTCACACACAAGAGTTCCTCAGATCACATTCTACATCACTCCTTTTCTCACTCTCCATGATTCTTGAATAATCTCCTCTCCCCAACAGCCTCCATTAACAAACAAACAAAGGCACGAGGTTCTAGACACCAGGACACCATTAGTGTCTCAGGGCAAAAGAAATGGCTACTGAGTAATGGAATCATTACATAAGTTCAAATAACTTAAGCATTTATATCCTAACAAGTTAACACCCATTTGGAAAAAAGGACACTTTAATTGAGAGGGAAAAAAACAAGTGTTTTTATTTCATTTTTAATAAAGTATTCACTAATGGTATATATACACGTGTTGAGCAACTCAAAATTTCTCAGACTGGATATCACTGCTTTCATTTCCTGTTCCACACTGATTCCCACACATGGAACAGGAACCACTGAAAATCCAGCTTACAAAGACAACATCATCGAAAGGAACAGAGTACAACCTACTGGAGAAACTGCTAACTACTCTGAACTAGTGGTTACCACAGGGTTGGACGGATGTTACACGGTGCTGGGTTTCCTTCAACAATTTAACATCCTGCATTTTCCCTTGAGCTCACCGTAGCACCTCGACAAATAATTTAGGAACTACGGTGCTAAGAACTCTCAAATGTCTGCCCAGTCCAGATGCCAACTAAACACTATGTCCCACAGGCACCTTAAAGCAATCATCTTTCCCCCAAAATGGCTGCTGCTCCCCCTACTTACTTCTATCTCATTCCTGCCACTTCCCTGTCCTTGCCACCAAACTAAACTTTGTTTTCAGTTGCTCCAATGTACCATGAACAAGCCTTTGTCCACTCTCCTCTACCCAGATTCTAACCAATTCCTTTTCTCAGACCTCTCCGGGAAGCTTTTCAAATCTCTCTGAATAGTGTCTATGCTGGGTCTGGAGTCATCCTCCAAGCTCCTGTGGCTGACCCCTTTCAGAGCACTTAGCATACACTGCTTTGTAGTCAATGGTTAAATCTTATCCAAGAACAGAGCTGAACAGAAAGTTCATCTGGGTGGACAGAGGTATCTGCCTTGTTTATCTCTGCATCCCCAGAACATATGATAAACTCTGGAATCTCCTTAATAAACAAAGCAAGGGAATGAATGGATTAGGTCACTCAGGTGATGCTCCCCTGTCCCTCACCACTTACAGACTCTTATCGCAGCACTCACTGCACTGCACAGACTACGAACATCTTAACAGCTCTCACCTCTTACTTCTGCAACCCCAGTATTAAACTAGTGCCTGGTACTTGGCAGAAAATCACTAAATAGCTTCTGAATAAAAAAAGTTACCAAAAAAATTCTAGAAGGCTATACCCACTGTATTAACTGTGGCTACCTCTGGAGAAAGAAACAAGACTAGGGCAACAATAAGAAGAGAAAAAGGGAACTGAGGCTTTTTAGTCCATGTATCGCAAGTGATATTAAACTTATTTTACAATATGCATTACTTATTTATGTATACAATATTCCTATATCATACGCATAAGCATAAGTAATGGGTTAAAAAATAAATAAATAAAGCAGCCATGAAGAATGCATTTGGTTCTAAATTCCCAAGAGCATGTCCCAAGAAAACCTGACTTTAAAGAGGAATACAGGGTACCTAGGGGGAAAAAAGACTGAAAGAGAAGCTGAGCATTTAAGTAAAGGTCTGCATGGCATATGGATGGAGTCACTCCCAAGAAAATATAAGGAATGACAACACCATATGAGGGGGGAAAAATCTGTTTATCTTCTTCAAAGACAGTTCTTGGAACTCTAAAAGAAGACCACTAGTACTGGCCCACTAGTATAGAAAATTCTCTCAATACTTACAATGGCAATTGTTTTAATAAAAACATTCCAATAACCAAAAGGATATTTGCCACATGCAGGTTCCCATGGAAAGTATAACGTGATACAGTAAGAATACAGAGAGGAGGCTATAGTGTTGGCATGACCACTTAGCAAAGTCTGTTCCAACTTTACTTTCAGGATTTAAAAAAAAAATAGTGTAGCACATCATTGGCTATTAGGTCAGAAATTTTAAGCAAACAGATAAAACAATGCTATAAAGCAACTCATGTCAGCAACTGGAAGTGAAAGAACAATTTTTTTATGTATATAGTTCTAGAACAAGCTTCTTTTCACTGTTGAACAGTGAATACAGGTCAGACAGTAAATATATAGTCAATCAAACTTTCCATTCTAATGCGCTTTCAACATCTGAAAAGACACAACTTTCATGAATAGAAATTAAGGTCTTTAAAAACGAAGAAAAAATGAGCACTACACAGACACTATTGGAAAGGAGACCAGACACAATAAAAACTGCCTATGGGAAAGGTCAAACCCAGCTTTCTTTTGTTTAACCTATCACATAAATAAAAGAACTAGCTTTAAAGAATCACTACATTGTTTCACAACTAGAAAAGTTGAGTAAAGTATATACAAAAGAAGCAACCAACTTTCAATAGATTTTGCCCTAGAGGCAATAGAAAAATAAGTCAATTATAACACTTTGAACTTAGCTTTGATTTAAAAAAAAAAAAAGCATTTTGTTTTAGACAAACCGAAGTGTAGAGATGCAAAATACATATTTCAAATGGCTAGCTCCTTCCCCTTAAAAATGTGGACCCCAATCTTACATTAAAATTTCATAGCCCATTATGCATTTGATTGGGATAGCTTCAAAGCAAAAACTGTGGCCTTTTTAAATTTTGTTTCTAAAAACTCAAAAATTACTGCCGGCAGTAACTGCGGTTTTTTTAATTAATCTCCAGGTGAGAAAGAATCCCTATGCCGCCCAATGGCATGTAAGAAAATAAGATGCTCCTATTCATCCCCACGCCCATAGCTTAGTTTCTTATTAAGAACTCTGTTCTCCACTCTGCTCCAGCACAGGCCAGCCTAAGAAATCGCCATTGCCGGGTGCCCCAGGCGGAACGCGAAAGGTTTTCCACCAGCTGATCTGCGTCGCGGAGGAGGCTGAAAGCCCGGCGCCGCGGCCCCCGCCGCCGCCGCGCAGCAAAGTCTCCCGAGGAGGATCCCCGCAGGCGAAGCTCTGGGAAGCGCAGCCCTCTCTCCAGCCCCGCCGCGCGCCCTCGCCGGTGCCCGAACCCATCCCTGCGCTCGGAGAGCCAAGCCTGGCTGCTGAGGCCGGGAGCTTCCCGCGCCCGCAGCCCCGGAAAATGGAACACCCGGCGCGGGGAGGGCGACGGCGAGGATTGAGAGCACCGGACCCAGGGACGGGGGGCGGGGGGCACCCGGGGTTGTGCCAGATGCCGGCGAGAGTGCTCGGAACTGGGAGGGATGTGAAGGTCCCAGGCGCGGGCAGCCGGGCGTCGTGCGTGGGGCGTAAGCGGAGGCCCCGGCGCCACCTGCAGCCGGGTAGCGGGTAGCGGGCACCGGGCAACGCCAGGGCCGGAGGGCCAGAGGGGGGTGGGGGACACGCGTGAAAACGGCCGCCGGGCCGTGGCGCGACGGCGGGAAGCCGCGGTCGGCGCAGGAGCCGGCGAGAAGGATGCAGCCGGGCTGCCGGGCAAGGCGCGGGCTGCGCCGCGGCCCGCAGTGGGCCCGCCGCCCGCCCGAGCGCGCCCGGCGCGTTGCAGCAACTTCACTTGGCCGCGGGGCTGCGGCGTCCGGCCCGCGCCCGCCATCCCCCGGGGCAGCCGCGCGGCTCGGAGCCGAGCGCGAAAGGGGCCAGGACCGGGCAGCCCGGGCGGCCGCAGCTCGCACTCACCAGTCCGCGGTGCCGCCGCCGGCGCCGGGGCTGCACTCCGAGCTCCATGGTCCCGCTGCGCCGGGATGTCCGGCGCCCCCGTGCCGCACTACCCCGCACGCAGCGGCGCCAGCGACGCCTCCGGCCCGGCCACGGCCGCGGCCACGCCCCCTCCCGGCGGGGGGCCCGGCCGGATCTGGAGGGGGGCTCAGCCCCGGCTCCGCCAACCAAGGCCCGCTGACCAGACCGCTTCGCCAGGATTGGCGAGCGCCTCGGCCAATGGGGAGACGGCAGGGGCGCGGAGCCTCGGCGCCGAGGGGCGGAGGGTTGCGGTGAAGGTGGCTCTGCCTTGGTCCTCGGCCCTGGCGCGGGATGGGGTTTTGGCGATGTCCCTTCCAGAGTGGAAGGTTGGTCTACTTCGGGCCGCGTTTATAGTAGGGGCTATTCTATCACCTCTGTTTACGACGTACCACCCCGTTGCAGTGCCTTTGAGTTTCCAGCCTTCCCCTCACCTCACCTGGGCTTTGAGGGTCTCCTGGAAGCAGCTCTCTCAACCTGCATGTTGTCAGGCAACCCGGAGAGCATTATAGCCCTGTCATGGGTTCTCAAGCCTATTAACATTCTATCCACAGAATCCTCTCATCTCCCGCTACAGATTCTTTCCTTTTTATTCATACTGTCTCCAGTCCCCCTTCACCCAGGATGTGAGAAAACTCACAATGTATCTATAAAACATAGGATGTCCCTGAAACTACCAACCTAAACTCCGTGGCAATGGAACATAGCCAGGTGATATTTGATGGCTCAGACGGAAACTTAAGAAAAGAAGGAAGAGGAAAGGAAAGGAAAAGGAAGGAAAGAAAACAGAAAAGCCATGTATGGTCTCCTAGGTCCTGAAGAAAAGGGGTTTAAAGACATCAAATAGAAATGTTATCTTTGTTTTCGTTGCATGCCTTTATTCTTTTGATTTACGAATAAGATCACTACATTGAAAAACTTACAGGGATAAAAGACGTTCCAGTCCCAATAAAAAGTCCAAGAAAAACTAATTAAGGGTGTTTTCCTCTTGTCTTTACAGACCTGTGATAACTGTCTTCATCTCTTCCCGTTAGTAGCAGGCAGCAACTACCAGCTAGGAAAAAGAACAGCAGCCTGGCTGGTGTGGTTCAGTAGTTGAGCATAGACCTATGAACCAGGAGGTCACAGTTTGATTCTGGTCAGGGCACATGCCCAGGTTGCAGGCTCAATCCCCAGTTCTAAATCCCCCGTGCCCAGTAGGAGGTGCGCAGGAGGAAGCCATTGATGATTCTTATCATTAATGTTTCTCTCTCTCTCCCTCTCCCTTCCTCTCTGAAATCAATAAAAATACATTTAAAAAAAAAAAAAAAGAATAGCAGTTCATAACAATTTTAGCAAAGTTGGCAGCATCAGAACACAGAGAAAACCCAGGCACCCCTCTTTTATCTTTTTTTTTTTTTTTTTTTTTTTTTTAGAGAGAGAGAGAAAGGAAGGGAAAGGGAGAGAGAGAGAAACATCAATGTGATGAGACAGAAACATAAACTGACGGTGTTCGGCACACCCCCTACCACGGATCCAACCCACAATCCCTGGCTTGTAGCCTGACCAGGAATTGGACCAATAACTTTTCAGCACAAGGGACGATGCTCAACCAATTGAGCCACACAAGCCAGGACCGTGCACCCCTCTTTATGTGTAATTTATTTACTCATGTTCTGTTTGAAGATGATATATACTTCGTTTCCATATCATGTCAATATGAAATATATTAGTAATTAATAAGGTAAACAGGATCTTAGTGAATTATTACAGTGCTCTGTATTTGAAATATTGATACTAAAATGATATATTTCTGCTGAATTGGCATGAACATTGAAATTACTTCCCTTCATTTTGTCTTCACTTAGCCAAGGGATTAGCTTCCATGTCTATATTTAGGTCATTGATTTAGAGCTCAAAAATATAAAGGTATTATGATACCAGAGTGTGTTTTCAGGGTTGATAATCACATTTCCCTTCCTCCTCCCTGCTTCAGTGACCCTGCCATATATGAACTGCTGCAACATTTAGTTCACCCACTATTGGCCCTTAATGGTACTGTCCTAAATTGTTCCATATAGATCAGTCTTATCTCTAATTAGATGGTAAGTTTTATGAAGGTAAGGTTCTTATGTTATACTAGTGGCCTGGTGCACAAAATTCGTGTACATTAAAAGGGAATTAATTAGAGGAAATATTTTAATATTGCTATTTGCCCTTTCTCTATAATAAAAGTGTCAGAGATGAAAGAAAATTAGTAAAATGTATATAAAAATCTTCCTCCTGTCAGAGTCTGGGGTGGACCATGGGGCCAGAATCAAGTCCCCACCCACCCATGTGTGCCTCGAAATCGCGCAAGACCCAGACCCGGCCAGCCCCACTCCATTGGGCGAGATCCAGACCCGGCCGGACCCACCCCCATCAAGCCCCGCCAGGTTGGGGGGCGCAGCCTCAGGGCCCCCAGCGCATCCTGAGGTCCCCTAGCCTGACATCGGAGAGGGGGGCATGCCTTGAGGTCCCCCATCAAGCCCTACTGGGTGGAGAGCACGGCCTGAGGTCCCCTGGCCCAGCACCAAGCGGGGGGCGCAGCCTCAGGTCCCCTGGCCCAGCGCTGGGGCAGGGGGCGTGCCTTGACATCCCCAGTCAAGCCCTGCTGGGCAGGGGGCGTGGCCTGAGGTCCCTCCCCACCCCGCCCAGTGCTACACAGCCTCAGGTCCCTGCTGATCGCTCATTATGGGAACCCCGCCTCTGCTGTGGGCGCAGCCATCTTGTGACGGTGTTGCAGCATGAGGGTCAATTTGCGTATTTCCTCTTTATTATATAGGATTCCTGTTTCTTCCCCCTCCATAATGCCTGGTACAGTGCTGAATATGTAGTGAGTATAATTCCATCCTTCTATGTCCATAATATAGAATTTTGCAAATACAGGGCTTATGTGAACCAGTCCCTTAAATAAAAGTTACTCAGAGTAGTCTTGTTAGGGGCTAGTGCTTGAAAAATGTTGCCAAATCAGGGAGTGAATTGATCATAACATGACCGAAACGCCTACCAAAGAGAGGCTGTTTCCTATCACAAAACAAGAAGTCTGGAGCCAGCCCTGGGGCTTCTGCAATATCTCCCTGCTGTCAGTGTACCTCAGGCTCCTACTCATTGGCTCTGCTGTCCCTGACCTGTGGCTTTGTTTTCCTCCTCACAAGATGACTGCTCGCCTTCTGGGCATTGTGTCACACTATGGAAAATGGCCAGGGAATGGGTAAAGGGCAAAAGATCAAAGAGGTACATGCCAACTGAGTCTTCCCCTTTAACATTCTTTCTAGGAATCCCCGACCAGCACCTTCTACTTGCTCTTTATTGGGTAGGCCCTGTCATACTGACCACCCCTAAATGCAGGAGAACCTGAAATACTAAGTAGTTTAAGCTGTGGACCTAGTGTGCAACAATGTCCGGGTCTGTCAGTAAGGGAGGATGGGATGCAGTTTCTGCCAAAGTTGCTGAATAAATGAATACATGAATCCCACTATTCATGATATGAACCGTATTTTGTAAAAAGTCATTCAAATCTCAATAAGAAAACAAACAGCCCAGTTTAAAATGAGCAAAAGATCTGAACAGACACCTTGCTAAAGTAGAGATGGCAATATGCAGATGGAAAATAAGCATATGCTCAACATTATATGTCAGAGAGTTGAAAATTAAAACAACAATGAAATATCACAACATACCTTTTACAATGGCTAAAATCCAAAAAATAAAATACCAAATGCTGGCAGGGATGTGGAGCAAATGCTCATTCAGTGCTAGTGGGAATGTAAAATGGTACAGCCACTTTGGAAACTCAAGGGGCAGTTTTCCAGAAAGCTAAGCATAGTTTTACCATATGATCTAGCCATCACACTCCTTGGTATTTACCAAAATGAGGTGAAAATTTATGTCCACACAAAAACCTGCACCCAAATGTTTATTTATAATCATCAAACACCAGAAGCAACAAAAATGTTCTTTTGTGGGTTAATGGATAAACAAACTGTGGTATATCCAGATAATGAGATTTTATTCAAAGATTAAAAAAAAGAGAGAGCTATCAAGCTATGAAAAGACATGGAGACACTTGAAATCAACATAATGCTAAGTGAGAAAAGCCAGTCAGAAAAGGCTTCATACTGTATGATTCCAACTAAATGGCATTCTGGAAAAGTCAGTGTTGAGACATTTAAAAAAATCAAGGGTGAGGGGAGGGAGGTGTGACTAGGGAGAGCACAAAGGATTTTTAGGGCAGTGAAAATATGTTGTATGGTATTCTAATTAATGGTGGACATGTGTCATATATTTGTTAAAATCCATAAAGTGTAAAACACATAAATGAACCCTAATGTAAACTCTGTACTTTAGTTAATGAAAAGGTATCAATATTAGCTTATTAATGTTAACTACAATAAGGTAAGATGTTAATAATAAGAGAAACTGGGAGGGTTGGAGGATAGGACTAGGGGGAGTATATGGTACTCTATGTATTATCTGCTCAATTTTCCTGTAAATCTAAAACTGTACTATAAAATAAAATCTGTTAATCATTAAAAACAATAGGAACTAAGTTAAGATAAAGTTGACATAATGATATTAACAAAGAGAAAAAAAATTTTGGAGGAATCAACTTTGCTTTACTTATGGACCTTTAGTGCATTCATAGACAAATTCTATTAGTCCTTCAACTATTACTAAATCTTAAAAAGTTCTTCATCACCCTGGCCAGTGAGGCTCAATTGCTTGGAGCATCATCCCATACACCAAAGAATTGAGGTTCGATTCCCGATCAGGGCACATACCCAGGTTTCAGGTTTGATCCCCGATCTCCCAGGCCAGGCCGAGGGACCCCACTGGGCCTTTAGTGCACTCAAATTCGTGCACCGGGCCTTTAGTCTCGGATAAATTCCCAAAGTTGAAATGTAGGTAGTTATCTTTACTTTAAATCAGATAAATCTGATAGTGATGAACAGTGACTTTTTCAACACACTTTATAAAATAGATGCTTTCTTAGTGATTTGCCTAAGTTCTGTCATTACTAAGTCATTAGTGGAAAAACAATTGTCATTCTCTTTACTTAACAGCATGTCATCTTACATAAAAATTACACACTTTTTTGCATGACAAAATGAGTTCCATCTCACTATGGGGAAGCTGAAGAGCAAGGGTGTTTGCTTATTAAAAGAATATAATTAGAATATGTAAGAAATCAAATTATAAAAGCATAATAATTGTCATCATTTTTGACATGTTCCTTTGTACTTGTTCTTAGAATGAAGTGAAATAATGACTACAAATACCATTCTCAAGAATTAATTTAGTTTCATACATAAATCTTTATAAACAAGTTTCACTAAGTATAGCTTCTTTAGGATAATATCTATTTCATGTTGACACTAGAGTGAAATAAATACACACACATCTCACAAGAATAAAAACTTGCCCAGAAAAATAAAAAACTGTATCTTAAATTAGAATCTGAACCCAATTATCTCATGAGATCAAGGCAGCATATTGGTATTAAACTTATTTCCAAGTGAGGAAAATGATGGGAAGGTGAAAACAATATATATTGAGAAGTCACTATTTGCAGTATGCTGTACTTGCTATATTTAACATTCATAGCACATATTGTATACATGGTATTATGCCCATTTTACAGAGAAGGCATAGAGAGATTATGATACCCACCCACGTGACTCAGACTGAGTGATGTTTAAAAGGGAAAGCTGTGTCTCCAGTGAACCAGGATACTAGCGAGTCTCTGCAGCACGCTGTTCTGACATGACAGCCAGCAATTCTCTCAAGCCTGCCCCCTTTCTCATTGCCTCCACCCAAGCTGAGGTCACTGTCATCACCTTCTGTGCTGTGACAGTATTTTTAACACGTATCCCTTGGCTTCATTCCCCTTAAGCCTGTTTTCACACTATTTTATGGGTGACCGTTAAAACAGATCTGCTTGCACCTCTCTGCTGCTCAAAAACCTTCAGAGGCCCTAGCCGGTTTGGCTCAGTGGATAGAGCGTCAGCCTGCAGACTAAAGGGTCCTGGGTTCGATTCCGGTCAAGGGCACATGCCAGGGTTGCGGGTTCGGTCCCCAGGAGGGGGTGTGCAGGAAGCAACTGATCAATGATTCTCTCTCATCATTGATGTTTCTATCTTTCTCTTCCTCTCCCTTCCTCTCTGAAATCAATAATATATCCTATCTAATAAAAGAGAAACATGGTAATTGGCATACAACCACTACCCTTCCCATTGGCTAATCAGTGAGATATGCAAATTAACTGCCAGCCAAGATGGCGGCCGGCAACCAGGCAGCTTGAAACTAACATGAGGCTTGCTTGCTTCAGTGACGGAGGACTGCAACGTTCCCCGCCTGCCTTGCCGGTCTCTGAGCCTGCAGTTTCAAACATTGTAACAAATATAGACGCTAAACAAAACTCCAGAAACCAGTTTTCAGCCGGCTGGGATCTCAGAGCTGGAGTTGATACAGAGTTTCGATTATAGAACCGAAACAAACCAGATACCTGCTTTCAGGAGCAGAGGCCTCAGAGCTGGAGCCTCAGAGCTAAAGCTGGCCCAGAATAAAAAAAAAAGAAAAAAAGAAGCAGTTGGGAGCTTCAGTCCCAGCCTGAAAACAGCCCTCAGCCCCTCACCCAGACTGGCCAGGCACCCCAGTGGGGACCCCCACCCTGAAGGGTGTGTGACCAGCTGCAAACAGCCATCATCCCCTCATCCAGGCTGGCCAGGCACCCCAGTGGGGACCCCCACCCTGATCCAGGACACCCTTCAGGGCAAACCAGCCAGCCCCCACCCATGCACCAGGCCTCTATTCTATATAGTTAAAGGGTAATATGCCTCCCAGCACTGGGATCAGCGGAGCTGAGAGGCCTCCCGGCACCAGGATCAGTGTGACAGGGGGCAGCGCCCAAACCCCCTGATCGCCCTGCAGCTCTGTGTGTGACAGGGTGCGGCGCCCCAACCCCCTCACCCCATGGGCCCTGCTCTGTGTGTGACGGGGTAGAGCCATAACCTCCCCATCGGCACTGCCCTGAGTGTGAGAGTGGCGGCGCCCCAACCCCCTGATCGGCCCTGCTCTGTGGGTGATAGAGGGTGGCGCCCCAACCCCCCCCCCCCACGGGCCCTGCTCTGTGTGTGATGAGGTAGAGCCATAACTCCCCATCGGCCCTGCCCTGAGTGTGACAGTGGCGGCGCCCCAACCCCCTGATTGGCCCTGCTCTGTGGGTAATAGAGGGCGGTGCCCCAACCCCCTGATGGGCCCTGCTCTGTGTGTGACAGGGTGCAGCGCCCCAACTCCCCAATCGGCCCTGCTCTGAGCCCGACCAGGGGCTGCACCTAGGGATTGGGCCTGCCTTCTGCCACCGGGGAGCAGGCCTAAGCCAGCAGGTTGTTATCTCCTAAGGGGTCCCAGACTGCGAGAGGGCACAGGCCGGGCTGAGGGACCCCTCCCTCCGCCCCAAGTGCACAAATTTTTGTGCACCAGGCCTCTAGTATATATATAAACCTTGAGAGGCTCTCACTGTCCACAAGGTAAGTCAACTAAAGCCCTTAATTATTACCTGGCTCCGACCAGTTTTCCTAAAGCATCTGGCCCCACTCATACTCTCCTCATGTCCCTGGGCATTTTCTGTCTGCATACCCAGCCCTCCTTCACCTGGGAGGTCCCCCTTTCTCATGCAGCTCACTGTTACCCCTCTGGAGCCTTCCAGCAGTTCTCGCCCCCCACCCGCCCTGTGCTCTCCTTGCACTCCTTCAGCAGTCTTTCCTACCACAGTTGTTTCACTGTACCCTCCAGACGGGAATTCCTTGAGGGAAGGGACTGTTTTATATTCATCTGGAACTCCTGGCTCCTAACACATGATAGGTGTACAGTTAATATTTGTTGAATGGAGTATCAAGATATAGAAATAACTACTATCCTAGCAACCTAAATAGCACTTAAAGACAGAGAGCTCCAAGGCATCAGGCTTAGAAATTTCTGTGGGGAGCATGTGGAAAGCAGGCTTTCCCCCCCACCACCACCCCCTCACCCCACCCCCACCCCCGCCACAAAGGCCATGAAGCTGAGGGCAATAGCATCAGAAGGTTGAAGGAGTCTGGGTGGCTGTGTACACTGTCTACTGCCTCACTGCTTCCGCCCAAGACTCTCAGCTGCTTCTCATCTCATCTGCAGACATAGCCCTGACCTTGCTAGTGGGCAGGCACCTGGATCTGAAGTTACTTGGCTGCTGAATGTGTTACAAGGTAAGCACAGGCAATAATTAGACACCATTCATGGTCTGCTCACACTGAGTCCCAGAACCTTGGGAAGTGGGCAGAAGGGGTGCAGAGAACACTGGCGCGTGAATTAAGCCCTCAGGCTTTATACTCTACATCTGCTGTTTACTTGGGAAAGTGCCTTAGCATCTCTGAGCCCCCATTTTTTTCATATAAAATGAGCATAAGAGTGGTGTACAGGAAATATTCTCCATCCTCCTCCCCTCTCTCCACACTGCTCTTGTGGATTTATTAGATCTATTCCCTTCACCACCTGAAGGAAAATGGTTTTAAGTCAGTATTTTACAAAAAATGCAGAAGTGGTATCTGGAAATGACTGAACCAAAGCTTATAAAGTGAACTCAGGTTCACTATACATATTGAAACAAATGGTAAATAGGGTACCAGAGGGCCCTGTGAACAATAAGGAATTTTTAAAAAATCAAATCCTGTAGTCCAGTGTTATTGAGGGCAACTACTCCATGCTGGTCCCACACAGACCCTCTAACTTGTCCATTCCTGCCTGGGACCTACGCTGTGTTTAGCCCCACCTATACCCTGTTTTCACATTATTACAGAAATTGAGCAATTGCTCCAAATCCCATTGTTAAACTACAGCATCGTTATTTTATTGCTTGGGTTATTACTGTTCCTAATTGGCTCCTGAGATAAATGTACACCATGCTCTCGCAATGTGTCTGCAAAGTGACCTGCTGCTGGCGCCCAGATGGCTCTTATCTCTGTGCTTTACTAAGGCAGAGTCACATAAGCCACCGGGATTTGACAGGAAGCAAATGACTCCCAGACTGATGCTACCTGAAGACTTGCCTTTATGATCAGACCTTCTCCCTGGATGATCCGGGCCTGGGGCTTTTGCTAGTTAACCATTCCAAACTCATTTCTATGTGGGTTATTTATCCAATGGCATTTCCTATAACATTTAAAGATCTTGATGGATTTGGGTGTTTTAAAATTTTTATTTTCCTTAGAAAAGCCTTTCAAGATGGAATGTTTGACAAATAAGTCGTCTAACACAAGGAAGTTAAATGACTTGTCTGGAGTCACAGAGGATTTTTATTTAACAACTAGAGGCCTGATACATGAAGATTCGTGCAAGAATGGGCCTTCCTTCTCCCGGCTGCCCCCACCACCTTCGCTCCAGCCAGAGCCGCCTTTCTGCCTTCCTGCCTTCCCCACTGCCCAGAGTCGCGGAGTGGCTGGGCCTTGCAGAACACCTGCGTCATCGCCATGGTGTCCCATGTATGTAAATTAACTCGCCATCTTTGTTGGGTTAATTTGCATGCTCACTCCTGATTGGCTGGTAAGTGTGGCAAAGGTACAGTCAATTTGCATCTTTCTCTTTTATTAGTGTAGATCAGGGGGTCCTCAAACTTTTTAAACAGGGGACCAGTTCACTGTCCCTCAGACCGTTGGAGGGCCGGACTATAGTTTAAAAAAAAAACTATGAACAAATTCCTATGCACACTGCACATATCTTATTTTGAAGTAAAAAAACAAAATGGGAACAAATACAACATTTGTATTTGCATGTGGCCCGCAGGCCATGGTTTGAGGACCCCTGGTGTAGATCCTACAAGATTTCCTGATTGTCTTAGTTTTCAGTCAGAGTCATTCTTGGTAGAGAGGGCTGTGTTTTATTCATGTTTGTGAGTCCCATCTCACAGCCACTAGCCCTCACTACCAATAAGAGAAAATCAAGTTTTCTCAGTTACTACAAAGCTCTAATTATATTCAATAAACATTTCTTTTTTTTTAAATTAAATCTTTATTGTTCAGATTATTACAGTTGTTCCTCTTTTCCCCCCCCCATAACTCCCCTCCTCCCAGTTCCCGCCCCACCCTCCGCCCTCACTCCCCACCCACTGTCCTCATCCATAGGTGCACAATTTTTGTCCAGTCTCTTCCCGCATCTCCCACACCCCTTTCCCCCCCAAGAATGGTCAGTCCATTCCCTTTCTATGTCCCTGATTCTATTATAATCACCAGTTCATTCTGTTCATCAGATTATTTATTCACTTGATTCTTAGATTCACTTGTTGATAGATGCATATTTGTTGTTCATAATTTGTATCTTTACCTTTTTCTTCCTCTTCCTCTTCTTAAAGGATACCTTTCAGCATTTCATATAATCCTGGTTTGGTGGTGATGAACTCCTTTAGCTTTTCCTTATCTGTGAAGCTCATTATCTGACCTTCAATTCTGAATGATAGCTTTGCTGGATAAAGTAATCTTGGTTGTAGGTTCTTGGTATTCATCACTTTGAATATTTCTTGCCACTCCCTTCTGGCCTGCAAAGTTTCTGTTGAGAAATCAGCTGACAGTCGTATGGGTATTCCCTTGTAGGTAACTGAGTTTCTTTCTCTTGCTGTTTTTAAGATTCTCTCTTTATCTTTTGCTCTTGGCATTTTAATTATGATGTGTCTTGGTGTGGTCCTCTTTGGATTCCTTTTGTTTGGGGTTCTCCGCGCTTCTTGGACCTGTAAGTCTATTTCTTTCACTAGGTAGGGGAAGTTTTCTGTCATTATTTCTTCAAATAGGTTTTCAATATCTTGCTCTCTCTCATCTTCTGGCACCCCTATAATTCTGATGTTGGTACGCTTGAAGCTGTCCCAGAGGCTCCTTACACTATCCTCGCATTTTTGGATTCTTTTTTCATTTTGCTTTTCCGGTTGGGTGTTTTTTGCTTCCTCGCATTTCAAATCATTGACTTGATTCTTGCGCTCCTCTGGTCTGCTGTCGGGAGTCTGTATAATATTCGTTATTTCAGTCCGTGTATGCTTAATTTCTAGTTGGTTCCCCAATATAACATCAAGGGTCTCATTAGTTTTCTTGTAGATCTCATTAAGTTTATCGGCGGCTTCTAAACAGTTCTTGAGAGACCTTAAAATTGTGGTTCTGAACTCTATATCTTCCAGTGACAATTTTGTCCTGTTTCTTTGTCTCCGCATTTTGTTATGCTTCCTTGGTGCACCCCCTAGTGGTCTTTGTGTGCAATCTTATAGTTAAACCTTGATTGTTGTAGCTAATACCAGGGAGGGTTTGACCTCCAGGCCAAGTGGCTATGAGAATCAGCTGTGTCTGCAGTGAGAGAACTTCTGTCCTCTAGGGAGGTGCTAATCTAGCCTTTGCCTGAGGCTATCCGGCAAATGCCTCTGTGCAGGGCTTGGGCAGGGGGGGTCTCACAGGATCAACAGGGTGGGCTGGAGAGAGCAGTTATGGCGGCTCTCAGTCCTGTCCCCAGGGGCTCTGCCTCTCTGAGTCCCAGCACCCGCTGCAAACCTCGGAGAGAAAGCTGCACTCGCTCTGACCGAAGCCAGACAGTCCCGCTTCTCCCGTTTGAGTCTGGGTCCCTAAAGACTCGCCCGTATCTGGAGCTCAGAGTCTGCGACTCCCTCCCGATTGAAAACGCCAACCGCGCCCTCCGCCGCCAGCCCGCTCCGCGCACTCCGCACCTCAGAATTTGACTTCAGCACTGCGCCTCCTCTGAGTGTCCGTATGCGTTTCTCTTTCCTCCTAGTTGTAGGACTTCCACTTAGCCAGCGTTCCTGTGGTTCTGGGTGATGTCCGTTCCGTCTTTTAGTTCCACTTTTGAAGTAGTTGTTCAAGGCAGCAAACTCCGGCGTTAACCTGTGCCGCCATCTTGGTTCTCCCCCTCCTGAAGGTCCAATAAACATTTCTAAAGGGAGATGAGGTTTCAAGGTGCTCTGGCGGATGTGGAACCAAGTATAATGCACCTTCCTGCCACCAAGGAGAACCCCTACAGCGTGGAAAGCAATACTAAGGCATGTTTTCAAATGTAAAAATTGTAAGTCAAAATCGATCGAGGTAGCAGGCTTTAGGAGAGGAGTAAACTATAAATTTAAATCCACCGGAGTGTCATGGAAAGGGAAAATATGCCCATCCAACTGGAAGCATGGAAAGGGTAACTTTTATGTTGAACCTTGAAGAGTAGATGTCATTTGAGAAGCAGAGATAGCTGATGTGGGTTACTCCAGTGCGTGAAACGGCACAGTTGGGGAGAAGCTGTGAGAATGTAACTCTGTAGGGTCATTAACGTCTTGCTAAGAAATCCAGGCATTATTGCATGGGCAGTGCGGAGCCACTGAAGGCAGTCTATCCCTCCAACAGTGTGTTAGCCCTCGGGCTGGGCCTGGCGCTGTGGAGAAGAGTTAGTGCTGTGTGCTTGGTGAAGGCTCCTGCCATCCAGGTGGAGAGGGCTGGAGAAGAGACGGAGAGACAAGGAGAAGGGGCAATGTGGAATGTGCTGCAGGGGTACCATCCTTGGGCTGGAAGTGAGAAAACAAGGAGATTAAGATGTCAGATTATCTCAAGGTTTCAAGCTTCAGAGATGAGCAGGAGGACATCACCACAGACAGGGCAGACTGAAGAAGAGCAAGCTTGAAGGAACGTCCGGAGTTTTTTGGTGAAGGCTAAGGAAACTTTTGGGTGCTGTATAAATGAAAAGATACAAATGACACAGTCAAATATCTATTTGTGCAGAGTTTTACTTATTAGAATCTGACACCCGCACTATCCCTCTGCAAAGCTGATTATAGGGCTGGTCCATACCAACCAATGGATCTATTAGGGCAGATATTTGTCAAGTGAAGCCTTGCTCTCCAGGGGAAGCCAAGCGGTTTAGGGAATGCCATTGAAAGGATGCATGATTAAATGACTAGATCAAGCATTTACATAGAAAATATAGTAACTCACCCAAACAAAGGTTTATGCCCCTAAAAGTGATCTCCCTGGTTTTTATTTTATGTTATGTCACTCATTTCAATGCAGGCAAGTGTCTGGAAAGCATTTACTTGCACTTAACGGAAATGTTCAAAAAATTAAAATTGTCAGCCACCAAGGAATTTACAGAAAATCGAGAGAAGCAAAGACTACTACGATTAGGATACATACTATTCGAGAGGGTTCTGTGAGAGCAGACAGGAGCATCTTAAGTGGAAAGGCAGGAAAGAGGGAAACTGATTGAAGACGGCTTCTCAAGGAGATTCAAATTCCTAAAGTCAAAAAAAAAAATTCCTAAAGTCAAGCAAAGAGCCAACTCTAGACAGAAGGTATACCAAAGGCAAAGGCATGCAGGGTGCCTGGTGAACTCAGGTGTCACTGTTAATTCTGGGTAGCCCCGGAAACTGATGTATATGGTGCGTGTGTGTGTGTGTGTGTGTGTGTGTGTGTGTGTGTGTGTGTAGGGAGGTGAAGAGAGGTGTGGAAAGTTACACAGAAATGAGACCGAGGAGGTAAACTGAGGCAGGTCATACACATTTAGTCAATTTATTTATACATTATATTATTACAAAGAATATTTAAGATGCCTCATAATATATATTCAACAAAACAGAATTAAAAATTCTTGAGGAAATCAAAGAACAAATATGTGGGTTGGACATGTGTGAAATAATGCTGAAATTTTGAAGAGAGGTTAAAAGGGGATCACCTGTTTGGTTCTTGGCTTCCTCGCTGCCAACCCAAAGAAGAAAATATGACTCACAGTATCTCTGAAATAAAAAGAACTCAGCTGCTCAGAAGAAGCAATGCATTTGGAATGTAGAACGTGCTTCTTAAGATTCACTGGGAAGAAATTTTGCGGATAGGAGCATTGATATCCGACAAGTAAAGATTTGGGGAGCACTATCCTTGCAAGGCTGAAGTGTGAGTAAGAGGGTGAGAGGCTGGCTGCAGGAAGGAGCAAGGCCTCCAGCGTCCCTCTTTGCAGTGTGAGCTGTTCCTTGCCATTGTGAAAACAAATGAAGACCACACCCAGGGCCTGGAGGCTGTATCCAGCCAGCAGATGTGTGTTGGGCTGGCCCAGTGTTTGTTTATTGTTGTCTTTTACTTTTCTCCCATTAATACAAAAGCAGTACGTTGTGAAAATATAAATGACCAAAAAGAAAAAATAAATGAGAATCCTGCTCCGAAATTAGCACTATTAACACCTGCTTTTTATCCTAGATGTTTGCTTCATGGTTTTTTCATTTGGCCCTTCTAGGCAGGACATGCTGCCTCTAGGTGCCTGTGCCACCTGCTCCGCTGTTGCCTTGTATCTGGCCCAAGTGTTTCCTATCGGTCCTCGTGAGTCCCAAAATAAAATCCTAAACTATGATTCCTAAAGTGAATCACAAAATAAAAAAACTATCAGAGAAAAGAATAAAAGGGAAGGTAGTTGTTCAATAAGAGAATAAATCTAATAAGCTAAGATGAATTCATGGTATTTTAAAACATCAAGTAAACATTTTAAGTAAAAGAATTTATTCAACCACATCAAGATTAGAAGTCAAAAATGTTTAAATAATAAAATAGAGACAGGATAAATATAATTTACTCTAAAAGAGCTAAAAAATCCAGAAAAGTAAAAATCTAAGACACAAAAGTAAAAATGATGGAAGATTAAGAACAAAAATAGAAAAGATAAAATTATTACAGCCAAAACGAAAAATGTAAAGTTAGATGACATTATAGAGACTTAAAAAAATTAAAAAGTAAAAGCAACATTGAAAAGTAATAGAATTGGAAGAAAATAATTTTAAAGGAAATAACTCTAAGCATTCTGAAAATTAGAGAAAGAAGGAATATTAATTATTTTATTTTGTTAATCCTCACCTGAGGATATTTTTTCCATTGTTTTCAGAGAGAGAGGAAGGGAGGGAGGAGAGGAGGGAGAGAGAGAGAAAAAAAGAGAGAAACATCTATGTGAGAGAGGCACATTGAGTGGTTGCCTCCCAAAGGTGCTCCAGATGGGAGCAGGGAGCGAACCTGCAACCCACGTATGTGTCCTTGACCAGGAATAGAATCTGGAACCTTCGGTGCACAGGCCGACGTTCTAACCACTGACCAACCCCAGTCAGGGACCAGCCAGGGCAGAATATTAAAAACTTTTAAGAGGACAATGAAAGTCACCTAAGTCAGAGCAATAACGTACCTAAAATAATCTCAAGGTACAAAGGTGAAGCACTGAAGAAACACACTTCTCTGTCAAAATGGAAGAAAATGAGAGAAAATTAGTAGAAAGCACACAGCAATGGAGATCTTTAACAAATTTCTGAGTCTCACCTGGCTTCCCATATCACTGATCCTATTTTTCACAAGGTGTAGAGTGTAGAGGGCAAAGGGTTATATGATGCTCTGACAAAGCCATTGCTACGTCCAGCACAGTATCTCCCCCCCGCCTCCCCCCCAATCACTACTCTTTTCAGCTGAAATCAGGGTGGTTTGCCTCTTTAATTCAAACATCTAGAGGGTGCGCAATTCAATCTCAGGGAAGCGCCTTCAATTATTGACACTTGTCAGTGGAAGACATACTACTTAGTTTCTATTGGGGGGAATTTGTGCAGAGCCAGGGTTGCCCTTGAGAAACAGAAACAGGAAGAAAAACAGGCAGAGCAAGCGTTGCTTCATTAGCTGTCCATGGTGTGGTGGGACCTCTCTGATCGAGTCTGGTCTTCACCTTGCTGGGTCTAGGAGACCTCATTCATCAGCCCTCTCAACCAAGAGTCCTGCAGTCCCCATGGTAGCAAGCTCTACCACGTAAATGGACACAGCCGACCTATTTACTCCGAGCAATACAACCCAGGCTAGCAATGGCAGATTCTCAGGGAAAAACAATTTGTGTTGTTACATTATCTTAAAACATGTTAAAACTAGATCTAAGCTTAATCTCTATTACTAGTAGTCACGTTTTGGTGTTTTAATCAGAGTTGACGTTCACTTAATTCTTTCAGTTGTACCAGGAGGCATCCTTGTGGCTCCCATTCTCTTGGACCACACACTGCCCACTTCGTGTGGGATAGCCGGAGGGAAGCCTTGTACTGAGTAAGAAGCACTCTTCTGGCCCACCAACACTTTTAAAAGTTTTCCTAATTCCTGGTATAAAATTGATTGAAGGTTATGTCATAATATACATCTTATGTACTTATGTTCTTGATGAGAAACTAAGAAGGATAAAGAATAGGCAAGATTGTGATTCATTTATGGTTACCATTTAGAGAAGAAAATCAAGAGCTAAAATTCACCTTATTTTTTTTATTTATTTCAAGAGGAAGGGAGAGGAAGAGATAGAAACATCAATGATGAGAGGGAATCATTGATCGACTGCCTCCTGTATGCCCCCCACTGGGAATACAGCCTACAACCCGTGCATGTGCCCTGACCAGGAATGGAACCGTGACCTCCTGGTTCAACCCCTGAGCCATGCAGGCCAGGCCTCACATCCATTCTTATCAACTAAATTACCTGGCAAAATAGTTCCGAGATGTCCTTATAAGGCTTAGGATCCTTAAGAATTCTTTCTGCATCTCACAAATCATAATGTTGTAACTGAAACAGAGCAGTTATATACAGGTATGCACAAACCAAAGCCTCCAGCATCCATTCATTCACCCATCTAACCACCTATCTATCTACCTACCCAGGCATCCATCACCTATCCATCTATTCATCTAACCAGTTACCCATCCATTCATCTATTCCTCACTCCATTGAAGTGGGGTTTTGAACGTTAGGGAGAAAGGGGGCAGAGAACCCAGGTCTCTTTTATATGATTGATCCTTTATGCCTTTCTTCTTCTTACTGTGGTCTTCTCCTCCCCTTTAACCTCCTTCTCTCCTTTTTTAAAGATATTTTCATTGGTTTCAGAGATGAAGGGGGGGAGGGGAGAGAGAGAGAGAGAGAGAAAGAGAGAGAGAGAGAGAGAGAGAGAGAGAAACATCACTGATGAGGGAGAATCATTGATCAGCTGCCTCCTGCACACCCAACACATGGGGCTCAAGCCACAACCTGAGCATGTGCCCTGACCAGGAATGGAACCATGACCTCCTTGTTCATAGGTTGATGCTCAACCACTAAGCCATGCAGGCCGGGCCTCCTTCCCTTCTTTAATGGACTTTTATCTCTATTTTGGCCACTCTATGAAACTTCTTTCTTACACTTTCTTTCCTCTTCCTGTCCTGTTTTTGTTCAGCAGACTGCACTGCTGATGAAGCCACACCAAGACATTCTGGCATGGGTCTGACAACGGCTTAGGGAAGAGCATGGAGCAGATGGGGCAGGGGAGTTGGGAGTGGGCAAGAGTAAATGATATTAAGAGGACCTGCTCAAGAAACCAAGATGGCCGCATAGGTAAACACTGGAAATTGCTGCCTCACACAACCACTTCAAAAATACAACTAAAAGATAAAACAGACATCATCCAGAACCACAGGAAGGCTGGCTGAGTGGAAATTCTACAACTAGAAGGAAAGAGAAAAGCACACTGAGACTCAGAGGAGGTGTGGAAGTAAAGTGCAGAGGTACAGAGGCGCACGTGGAAAGGCCTGGCAACTGAGGACATGGTTGTCTTTTTCAATCGGGAGGGAGTCTCAAGCTCCCACCTGCTCTGAGCTCCAGTTCCGGGCGAGTCTCTGGGGACCCAGACTCATACAGGAGAAACTGGACTGTCTGGCATTGGTTGGAACTCAAGGGTGGCTTTCTCTCAGAGGTACTTGCAGCGATTACTGGGACACTGAGAAGCGGGGCCTCTTAGGGTAGGACTGAGAAGCAGCCATAGCTGCTTGCTCCGCCCTGTTGATCCTCAGAGACCCTGCCCCACCAAACTGTGTGCAGAGGCTTTTGCATATGAAAGGCCTGGCCCTTTGCAATCTGAAAATTACTTAACAAACTGCAGCTGGGTCAAAGAAACCCAGAACTTCCAAAAGAAGGCCCAAGGCCCCACAGCAGCTTGCATTGTTTCACAGCTGGCCTCCTGCTGGGTAGCCTCAGGCAGAGGCTAAATTAGCACCTCCTTAGATCCAAGAGCCAGTGTACCCAGTGGTCAGAGTAGGACCATCCAGATTACAACTCCTCAGATCCATAAGGGACACACTCAGGGGACAGACTCAGTGAGCACCAAAGCCCCACTGAAGCAAGTCTTGCCCCAGAAGGGTGTCTCCAGCAAAGAAGTTTTCACACTGCAGACACAGCTGATTCTCACAGCCAATTGGCCTGGAGGTCAATTCCTCCCAGTGATACCTACAACAATCAAGGCTTAACTACAACAAGACTGTGCACAAAGCCCACAAAGGGGTGCACAAGAGTGTCCACCTCAGGTAATTGGGGAGGCTGAGCCACTGGGCCCTATAGGACACCTAGCACACAAAGCCACTCTATCAACACAGGGAAGCATAAAAAATGTGGAGACAAAGAAACAGGTCACAAATGACAGAAATGGAGGAAAGCAAACTACAGGATATAGAGTTCAAAACCACACTTATAAGGTATTTCAAGAATTTTCTAGAAACCACCGATAAATTTAGTTAGACCCTCAAGAAATCTAGTGAGACCCTCGAGTATATGAACAAGGACCAACTAGAAATTAAGCATACATTGACTGAAATAAGGAATATTATACAGACTCCCAACAGCAGACTAGAAGATTGCAAGAATCAAGTCAAAGATTTGAAATACGAAGAAGCAAAAAACACCCAATTGGAAAAACAAAAGAAAAAAGAATACAAAAATATGAAGATAGTGTAAGGAGCCTCTGGGACAGCTTCAAGCGTACCAACATCAGAATTATAGGGGTGCCAGAAGAAGAGAGAGAGAAAGATATTGAAAACCTATTTGAAGAAATAATGACAGAAAACTTCCCCTACCTGGTGAAAGAAATAGACTTACAGGTCCAGGAAGCACAGGGAACCCCAAACAAAAGGAATCCAAAGAGGACCACACCAAGACACATCATAATTAAAATGCCAAGAGCAAAAGACAATGAGAGAATCTTAAAAGCAGCAGGAGAAAGAAACTCTGTTACCTACAAGGGAATACCCATACAACTGTCAGCGGATTTCTCAACAGAAACTTTGCAGGCCAGAAGGGAGTGGCAAGAAATATTCAAAGTGATGAATAGCAAGAACCTACAACCAAGATTACTTTATCCAGCAAAGCTATCTTTCAGAATTGAAGGTCAGATAAAGAGCTTCACAGATAAGGAAAAGCTAAAGGAGTTCATCACTACCAAATCAGTATTATATGAAATGCTGAAAGGTATCCTTTAAGAAGAGGAAGAAGAAGAAAAAGGTAAAGATACAAATTATGAATAACAAATACGTATCTATCAACAAGTGAATCTAAAAATCAAGTGAATAAATAATCTGATGAACAGAATAAACTGGTGAATATAATAGAATCAGGGGCATTGAAAGGGAGTGGACTGACTATTCTCGGGGGGGAAAGGAGTGTAGGGGGTGCGGGAAGAGACTGAACAAAAATCGTACACCTATGGATGAGGACAGTGTGGGGGGGAGGTAAGGGCAGAGGGTGGGGTGGGAACTGGGTGGAGGGGAGCTATGGGGGGAAAAAAGAGGAACAACTGTAATAATCTGAACAATAAAGATTTAATTGAAAAAAATAAAGCCAATAAAATAAAAATTATATATATATATTTAAAGAAAAAGAAAAAAAGAGGGCCTGCTCTATGCCAGAGGCTTTCACAGCAATCCCATGAGGGAGATATTTATTATTCCTACTTTTTAAAAATGAAAAAACTGCAACTAAGAAAAAAAAATGCCATGATCACAGTGAAGAAACACTGAAATCAGGGAGGGCGAGGGAGATTTAAAGTGAGAAGAGTGAAGAATGGAAGGCAAAGAAACCCGGGGCGAGGAGGTATCCTGATTGCTGTCAGTTCTCTGCAGAGGATCTACTGGGAGATAAACAATCACACTCCCAAGCTCACCTGTGCTGCCCATTCTCCACTCCCCCCTCATCCGTTCCCTGCCCTTCTTTGCCCTGAATCGTCTCTCAGTTCAGGCAGTGGGAGGCACTGGCAGAGGTCGAGAGGGCAGGAGCAGAGGGGCAGCTTGTTTGTCCCCCACCAAGGCCTGTCATTCTGGGGCCACTGTTTCTGTCTCTCTTCTACAGGGACACTATCCGGAGGCTCCAGCAGCACTGTTCCCGCCCCTTGTCCCGCAGGCCCAGGTCTGCTAATGGCCTCCCACCGCCGCTGGCCCCTGGGCTTACACCATGCCTCCTCAGTTCCCTCAGCCTGCCCACGCCTCTGTGACACATTCCTCACCACACTCTTCAGTGACCCCCTTGGAGTGTGTACCATCTGTCCCCCAGCACCATGTCTGAAGCACTTCCTGATCTGCTCTCCCAAATAACTACCATGAAGTTATGTCTGTTTGACATCTACTTATAAACATGCCCAGAAGTGATGCAGCCTCCATGTTCGTTTGCTTGGGCTGCTATACAAAGACCCACAGCTGGGGAACTTAACAGTAGACTTTTTTTTCTCACCATTCAGGAGACTGGAAGTCCAAGATCAAGGTGTCAGCAGAGGTGGCTTCTCCGAGGCCTCTCTCCGTGGTTCTTAGGTGGCCACCCTCTCACTGTGTCCAGCATGGTCTTTCCTCTGTGCATGGAGCCCCTGGTGTCTTCTCCTCTTGTCATAGGGACACCAGCCATATTGGATTAGGACCCACCCTGGCAATCCCTTTTTGACTTAATCACATCTTTAAAGGTCTTATCTCTGATTACAGATACATTTTGAGGCACTGGGATTGGGACTTCAGCATATGAATTTGGGGGTACACAATTCAGCACATACCAGCATCCTTAATAATGTCTATCTGGAAACCATTGGCCTCAACTTATACTGTATTTCTACAATGGTTTCTAATCTTGTATCTGCCCCCAAATATATGAGATATATCACAGGCCTGGCTGTAAGACTCTCCAATCAATCGCAGGGGCTCTTAAGAAGAATGTGGGGGGCGCATCCATCCCAGGCCCAGGAAAAAGTCAGCATTGGAGGGTGTGGGAAGTGCAAATTCCCACGCCCAGATCTAGAATCATTGTTTTTTGAGGACTTTGTGAGGACCTGGCCTCTTTGTCAATAACAGTTGTCGGAATCTTAGAGATTGATCCTTGTAGGTTTAAATATAGCTACAGTTAATGACTTATAGATTATTGCAGTGAGGCTCTGCTAAAAGCAGTTTCCCACTCAATTGCTGGTGGAAACCCAGACAAGAGGTCAAGCTCAGCCAGACTGCGGAAACTAAGTTCCCACAATCTTTCTGTAATTCTGTTCTTTTTGAAAAATAGAGAACCATCGGGCTGGTGCCATAGAACTTAGGGTGCCAGACATCCAGAAGTGAGAGTGGGTCTGTCTTCCATGCACTGGGGAGCAGTGAGGGCGCTGGGCCCCGGAGTTAGGCTTGTTTGACTCTGTCCCATCCTCCCTCCATGTGTCTACACTTCCTCCTCTCTTCCTTTCCCTAGAATTGGGTCTTTGGAGCTGAAATTTAAGAGAACATTAATCTATTACCCTCCCCGCCTTATCCCCACATGCAATACAAATAGTAATACTTCTCTTTAGATGACTGAAAATGAAGTCATTTCCTCTTGGAAAATTGTCCCTATTATATATTTTTTAATTGTAAAGGAAAGTGAAAGCCTTTCTGAATTAATAGATAATATAATCTTGTTCCCAATAACTTTGCCCATTTTGACCCACATTATTTTAAAATTTTGTTTTCCATCTTGGTAGACATCCATCCATCCATCCATCCATCCATCCATCCATCCATCCATCCATGTTGAACTTCCTCCCACTTCCTTCCTTGGCAGAGGAAATCCCAAGAACCAAGGAGAAAAGCAGGAATACTTCTGAATAAACAGAGCCCAGGGTCAAAGCCAGGGCAGACATGGCCTACCACCTCCACATCACCCCAACATTCTTCTGCTCAGAAATGCCTTAGAGAATAGGGCTCGACCTTTCCACACAGAACGCGGACAGGGAACGATATTCCAGGGCCTGCACCACCCCCCAGCGCATTTTCATTTTCTTCACCTACTTGACATTTCCCCATCTCTCTAGCCCAAGTCATAAATGCTTTGTCCCATTAAAACTGTAGGCTCCTTATGTGCCCACACTATTTCTCTTTGCCCCACTTATTGCCTTTCAAAAAGTGACATTAACTATATGCCTCAAGGCAACCCAATCCATAAGCATTTATTGAGCATCTATGCTATGCCCAGAGCAACAACAGCACATGCTGACCAATTTTCAGTGGACCTGGGGCAGGAGGTGGTGAGGAATGCTGTTCAACCCAGATACAAGTTGCTAGGTGTGTGACATTGAACTCTCATTGTCAGATTTGTCACTTCAGTGTGTGTGGCTAATGTACAGCTTTGTGCAAATAGATGCTCAGCACTAAGGCTTCCCAGGGACAGATTTTGATAAGTATTACAATTAAGATTCTGCGGCTCTCTGGCAAATGTAACCCAGTAACATTTGAAAAGGAAGTATGGTCTACATGGAGAATAACAAACGATTTCTAGTTTATTTGCCAAGACATGTAGGAGGCAAATATAAAACAAAACTCTAGCAAGTTTAGCATTTTCTGTCTCCAAATATAATGCTGCTGACTACAGGCCAACAGCACAGCCTTGCACAGTTTCTCGCACTAAAATTGGCCAGGAATGCAATGCCATCACTTTCAGCATTTATATGCCACCACAGACATTGCAAATTTGTGGCCAGATACTTCTTTACTCAAACAACCTGCAGTCTTATTTATAATGTACTTTGGAAATCACAAAGATGATAATAGTGGTATTCTTTGACATGTTTAGCTTTTATTTATTTAAAATATATATATATATATATATATATATATATATATATATATATATATATATATATATATATATTAGAGGCCCAGTGCATGAAATTCATGCTGGGGGGGGGGGGGGGAGGCCCTCACCCTGGCCTGCACCCTCTCGCAATCCAGAACCCCTCAAGGGATGTCCAACTGCCAGTTTAGGCCCAATCCCAACTGGCAGTTGGACATCCCTCTCATAATCTGGGACCACTGGCTCCTAACCACTCGCCTGCCTGCCTGCCTGATCACCCCTAACCACTTACCTGCCTGCCTGATCTCCCCTAACCACCTCTGCCTGCCTGCCTGATCACTCCTAACTGCTTGCCTGCCTGCCTGATCACCTCTAACTGCCTCTGCCTCGGCCCCCGCCACAGTGGCTTCATCCGGAAGGATGTCTGGAATGACGACCGGAAGGTTGTTCAGCTGTCCAGTCTAATTAGCATATTACGTTTTTATTATTATAGACTAGAGGCCCAGTGCACGGATTCGTGCACCAGTGGGGTCCCTCAGCCTGGCCTGCACCCTCTCGCAATCTGGGACCCCTCGGGAAGTCAGATAGCTGGTTTCGGCCAGATCCCCGCAGGCCCAATCCAAACAGGAGGGAGCCTGATCTGTGCATTGAGTGTCTGACCCCTGGTGGTCAGTGCGTATCATAGCGACCAGTCGACTGGTTATTCGGTCATCTAGTCACTTAGGCTTTTATATTATAGATATATGCATATATGTAGTATTGATTTCAGAAAAAACGGAAGAGGGGAGAGAGAGATAGAAACATCAATGATGAGAGAGAATCATTGATCAACTGCCTCCCGCACACCCCTCACTGGGGATTGAGCCTGCAACCAGGACATGTGCCTGGACCGGGAATCAAACTGTTACCTCCTAGATCAGGGGTCCTCAAACTTTTTAAACAGGGGGCCAGTTCACTGTCCCTCAGACCGTTGGAAGGCCGGACTATAGTTTAAAAAAAAACTATAAACAAATTCCTCTGCACACTGCACATATCTTATTTTGAAGTAAAAAAACAAAACGGGAACAAATACAATATTTGTATTTGCATGTGGCCCGCGGTCCGTAGTTTGAGGACCCCTGTCCTAGATCATAGATTGATCCTCAGCCATTGAGCCATGCCAGCCGGGGAACTCATGTAGCTTTTACATGTGACCAAAGAGCATAATGTGAGGTGTGCCATTAATCTTTCTTATGCACGTGAAGCAACAGGTTATGTACACTTCCAGTGAAGCAGTCAATCTCAGCACGTCACAGTGCCCAGATGGGAGATTTCAGTTAGCATTTTTGGAGGGCAAAGGGATCATCTTCAGACCACACAATTCAACTCAAATAGTTGATGTGTACCACAGCATGGAAGGCACGACACAGCATCCCAGCGTATGATTCCAAAGAGGGACTAAACCAAGTGCACGAATAACTGGCAGAGAAGTCAGGGTACCTCCAGGACTGGGGGCCTGATGTGAAGTGGCAGATGGATGCTGGGGAAAGGGGGTTTGCTCCTGGTTGGAGACTCAAAAAAGAAAGGCTTGAATGAAGGATGTGGCATTGGAGGTGGAGTATAAGGAATGGTGGGAATGCTGGGAGATAAAAAGGAGAAATGCAAAGGCTGTGAAAGGGCCAGGTGGTTCTTGACCTAGCCCTGCCTGCCTTGTCTTCCATAATAGCTAACATTGATTGCATACTTACTGCATCCCAGGCACCATTTAAAGTAAATGTTACCTAATAAGATTAATTTAATCCTCAAAATATCCCTGTGAGACTATCCATACAATAATCTTATCCTATTTTTCATATCAGAAAAACAATACACAGAGAGGTCAAGCAACTTTCCCAGAGTTGCACAGCTATCAAGTGGTGAGCTGGAATTCAAACCCAGGCAAGCTGCTAATAGTTAACAGCCTTAAACAACTCTTACCCTGCCCTCAGGGGCTTGGGCCCAAGACTTTGGGCTTTGATGCAACCTCTAGTTTTTAATTTGACTTTGCGTTAGAGTCAGCGCTCTCAGTTGGACCTTTGTCTGCTTCTGAGAACCAGGACCCCTGGAGTTACCTTATGTGGTTTCTTTATAAAAATAACATGTTTTTATTGTTTTCTTTATTTAAAAAGCAATGCATATTCACTGCAGAATAATTAGATGATAGAGATAAACAAAAAGAAGAAAATTTAAGAACTTCCATAATTTCACAACACCCCCCTCCCCATGTCAGCACCCCTTCATGTATCGCTAAGGGTCCTTGCAGACCTTCCTGTGCATGCGTTACATAGCTAGGGCAAACACATATAAATACAAACTACCTTGCAATCTGCTGTTTTCACCTAGCACCCACCCAAACATCTCTCCATGTCATTAGTATTTACCCATAGTCTGATTTTAAATGGTTCTAAGTATTGATTTGGGTTGTTTTATTGATCAGGGTGATTTCTTTCCTGGGTTCTTGTCCAGATCGACTCGAAGAATGAAGCCACGGACAAAAGGTGATAGGTGAAAAGTACAGAAACTTTACTGCAAGCAGACACTACCTCTGAAACCTTAATTCTAAATTCTAAGCCTAAAACTCTGTCCCTCGTGGCGGACAGAGGGGCCCCTAAGAAGGGTGGCCGCTGCTTTCTTTGTCTTGAGGCATTAAATAGGCTGGAGACCCTCTCTTTCTACCGTGGGACCTTAGCCCTGTGATCAGCTCCCAGGACCCCCACCTCCTTTGGTCATCTTATCTGTTTAGGTCGGAGTCACTTTTGATTTTTCCCATGGTCTTCTCCCAGCTGTGCTGGCAGAGAAAGCCTTATCTTATAGCCCTCCCAGCTGCTCAGGTCAGGGCTACTTTTGGTCTAACTTATGGTCACTTTAATTGCTCAGGCCAGTGTTACCCCTGTCTGTCCTTGGTTTCTGGCTGTTTTAATTCCTGAGGCCAGAAATACCCCTGTCTGTCCTTGATTTATGGCTGTTTTAATCGCTTAGGCCAGAAATATTTCTATCTGCCTGTGGCATTTCTCTATCCTCTGTACAAGTAAGATAAACACCCTGGTGTCTTCAAGTCTCCATCTATGTATTCCTCCCCATGGACCATCCTCATTCCTAAAACACCCTAAATCTGCCTACTTTACCCCTAAAACTTCTTTCAGTATTGTCTCCTAAGAGGAAGTTACATGAGGCCAGAGGCAAAGCATGCAGATGGGGGAGGGGGTTTCTTTTGGGCTCTGAATCAAGGAGGAAGGCCCTGGAATTGACTGAATATTGGAGGAAGTAGTGAGGAGGAAACTGGTCTTGAGGCCTGTCAGGCCATAAAAACTGAACAATGCACTGCCCTGGGGGTGGGGGCAGGGAAGGTCTTATTGCTGGCCCCAGGACAGGTCATCAGATATGACCTGGGAACCCCCAACACCTGGGGGCCTTCCTGTAAGCCCACAAGGGGGTGGAATCATATCTGCAAGACAAAGGCCCCAGCAGGATATATACAGACAAGCTCTCTGCATGTTTCTTCACTCCGATTTGGAAATTATTCCTGGGTCCGCTGGTGTAATTAAAACAGTGTTCCTCCACTTCTTTAAAGCGTCGCTTGGTTTTTTGGGAGTCTTCTGCAACAGTAGGAGCAGAGGCGGTGCCTTGGGAAGGGGCTCACAGTTACAAATCTAGTCCAGATGGGACAATGGGGCGTGGCAGGTCACTGATGCCAAGCTGGTGCAGGTGCCCAGAGGGGCTGTGTCAGGGCCCGGCACTGATGGCCTCAGGAGAGCAGGCCAATGCAGACAGAACCAGGTCAGCAAGGGAGTCCCAAACTTGAGGAAGGGAGGCGCAGCAGAGCAGCGGGCAGGCCAGGCACGAAATGCGGCAGGAAAGCCTGTGCAACAGGCGGCCTAGCCCACCCACTGGCCTCCAGGGCCCTCCAGGGTCAGGCAGCCAAGGACGGTGTCAGCTCTGCTGAGAGCACGGCCCCGGGCTGTGGCAATACTCCCTGGGCAGAGACTGTGCCTTAGGAGACGGGATGCACTGGCAGATTTCTAGATCCTTGTTATTGAAAACTGGGATGGAGCCAGACTGGGCCAGGATTGACATTCCACCTGCCCAAGTAGGCTCGATCATCAGTCCTTTTAGGGCTCTGGGACCACAGATCCGTGGCTGGGAGCTTGCTCTGGTCTGTGATCTTTCTGTCTGCTTGAACCTCTGACTGTAACTACCCCTGCCTCCTGGGGCCCCTCCAACCCCCGCACCCCTGCTTTGGGCTTCAGTCAAGTTTGGCCTCCTGTCCCTCAGATGTCATGCTCTGCCTGCCGGATGGGACTCCTTCCCATGCTTGCACCTGGGCCGGTCCCCCTCGGGGCCTCTGTACTGCAGGAGTGAATCAGGCTACACCCTGCAATGCCCAAAGACATCACAGTAAAAGCAGTGAGGGAGACAGGAAGAAGGAAGAGGCAAGCCGCAGGCCACAGAGGTTGAGATGGGCTGGGCCCTGGCTCCAAGGATGGAGGTCAAGTTCAGAAAAGCCCCTGAAGGCCTCTAAAGCAAGAGACTGGAAGATTTCTCTGGAGGAAGTATGGAGAGATGTCCCTCGAGAGTGGCTGAAGCGGTGGTCAGTTCTGGTGACTTGAACAGCATCTGGAAAACTGCTGTTTTCATTTAGTGCCTGGGTCCCACCTTCAGAAACTTGTATTTAACTGGTCTGGGGGAGATTTTTTTCTTCTTTTTTTTAAAATATATTTCTTTATTGATTTCAGAGAGGAAGGGAGAAGGAGAGAGATAGAAACATCAATGATGAGAGAGAATTATTGACCGGCTGCCCCCTGCACACCCCACACTGGGGATGGAGCCCGCAACCCAGGCATGTGCCCCTGGCCAGAATCGAACCTGGGACCCTTCAGTCCTCAGGCCTATGCTCTATCCACCGAGCCAAGCCAGCCAGGGCGGGGGAAGATATTTTTAAAATATCATGAGAGTCTTACCTGAGGATGGAAAGTCTTACAGAAAGGAAATATCTTCAAAACATGGCTGAGCAATAGACCCATTCTTTTAAGAGCAATCAGCAGGAAGCTATTTACAGGATTAAATCTGCTTATCCATTTCCTCCTTGGGCCTCTGGTTCCTGCTCTTTCATTTTTGCATCATTACCTGAATTTGGGTCCACTCTTCCAGCACCCATCCCTCTCCTCTGCCACCCTCCACCCCTACTTACTGTTATAAGGAGAAAGTACCCGCGAGACAGGAAACCACGGCAAACCAAGAATTTGGTGAAACAGATCCTCTCCCTTGCCAATCTGGGGAGGGAGTTTCTTTATTAACAGATTCGAATCCGGGCTGCCGCCGCGGCAGGACGCGCGCAGGGAGCAGCAGCGAGCGGTTACAGTTACAGCTTTTTATACACAACTCAAAATAGGGGTGGGGGTAACGAGGACAAAGAGGGTTCACGCATCAGCCAGACTATAAATTTTCTCACTCAGGAGGGAGTAAAAGGGGGAACAAAGAAATTCCAAAGGGGTCTGTGCTGTGCCCTAACGGCATGGGAGTTTATCACTCCTGCCTGGTACTCTCACATCCAGCTTATCCTAACAATTAATCAGAGCCTAACTTCCTCAGCTGGTTCTCAGCGTCCGGGGCTATAAATCCCTGGTGCTGCTTCGAGTTCTGCCCTTCCCCGTGTAGGGCTGGTAATTTTCTACTGCCATACACTTACCAGTCCCGCACTGTCACTCACTCACTCTTGGTCAGCCATCCCAATGCTCAATAATTAACCTTGACTGTGGCTTCAAATTCTGTTATTTGACTTCCCGACTTGATGATTCGATTTGATGTCCCATTGTTTTCCAGGCAAGCCTACACCCCCAGTCTGTGTAGAGAAGATGAGTTGGGGGATCTGAGAGGCAAACAAAAAGGAAGCACATGGGCTGAATGTGACAGGTTGTGATTGTGCCATTACAGCTGAAGAACGAAGATTTCATGGAGCAACCAAGAATTTGTGCAGCTGATTAGCCTTCTCTGAGCCCACAGGGCAGGAAGTCTGTAGGAAGACACATAATTCTTAGGTTGCACATCTTTGGCTGTAGGAGGATTTGTGTTTCAGGCAACAATGTAATCATGGTGGTTAACTAGGAGAGGAGAATGAATTGACAGGTGTGGCAAAGCGGAGCAGGAGCCTGTCATAAGGGAAAGATAATAGAGATGAGTAAACCCACATAGAGGAAGAGGGAAGGATTAGAACTGGGTGAGATGCCAGAGTGTGGGAAAGGCTCAATGTGAAGGAATGTCCTGGGGTTTGACTTGAGCCACAATTTGAGCAAATGAGCTCTCTCCAGTATATTATAAGGAGTTCCCCTCCCAGTATAAAAATTAAATCATCACAGATGAGTGTTTGCTTGGTGTTCATATTTCCTCTGTGAGTTGAATGGTTAAAATGGACTCTGTTGTGAATTGGCACATAAGGAAGTTCTGGTCTAATGGAAACAGAGTCCTGCTTTCACTGGTGGAGAAGCCCCAGGCAGCTCGGAGGTGTCCCATTAGGCACCCACCCAGGGACCTCAGCCTGAAACTCCACAATTTTATATGCATTTTCTTCTGTTCTTTTCCCCTTGGTCCTCTTTTTAAAATTCAGGCTCTCGTTTAGTGCTAACACATTAGGCACATTTGCACCAAGGTGTTAATGACTCCTCAGACCTTCTTTCCTGATGACAGGCCTTGCGCAAGGGTGAAAACACCAGCTACTTGGATCATAACACAGAGAGAGAGAATTATTTGCACACCACGTTTATGGCAGCATTATTCACTACAGCCAAAAGGCAGAAGCAAGCCAAGTGTCCATTGATTCATGAATGAATAAGCAAAATATGGAATACACTTACAATTGAAGATTATTCAGCCTTAAAAAGGAAGGAAATTCTGACACCTACTACAACATGGATGAATCTTGAAGGCATTTTGCGACTTGAAATTAAATAAGCCCGTCACAAAAAGACAAATATGATATGATCCCACTTGTATGAGGCACAGAGCATAGTCAAAGTCACAGAGACAGAAAGTAGAATGGTGGTTGCCCAGGGTGTGGGGGAGGGGGTCAGAAGCTAGTATTTAATGGATACACAGTTGCAGCTGTGCAAGATGAAAAAGCTCTGGGCATTAATTACACAACAATGTGAATATACTTAACACTACTACTAAACTATACACTTAAAAATGGTTAAGAAGGTAAATTTTAACTATATGCATTTTACCATAATTTTAAAAAAAAAGTTAAGGGTAGTGAAAGCCAAAAATAAATTTACCCATTTTGAAATTTTGCGCAGAGAAGACCCCGAATGAAAATTTTTTAAAAAAATTTTTGTTTGTGTGTATGTGTATATGCTTTAAGAGACAGCGGAAGAGATGTGTTGGGTTGTTGCTTTTCTATTCTGGAGTTTCTGTCTCTGAGTCCTCATTGGTAAGCATTAGGGTCTCTCTCACCATCATCGTCATTGACTGCCTGGCCTAGTGTCAGGCACTCGGGCATTTTCTCTTGTGAGTCCTCACACCAGCCCTAATGAGGTAGGCACTGCTTTTCCTATTTTACAGACGGAGAAACAGCGGCCTGTGAACTCCTCTCAGATCAAAGAGCTGGTAAGTGGTGAACTCTTGTTTTGGAAAGTTCTACCCCCACCCCAAGATCAGTGTTTGTGTCCCCACATCTTCTTTATTTACCTCTGAAGATTGCAGAAAACTTGGAAGTAGGTACTAAGTGTCCTCCTAGATCTTCTTAATAGCAAGTGGGAGAATCAGAGTGAGAAGAGTCCAATTAAGCGGCAGCCCACTGTGTGTGCAGCTCCAGGCCAGCTTCCTGCGCACTTAATCTTTATGCATTTAATCTAAACTTAGCACAGGAAAATGCCCCTTATTGTTAAGATGTCTATATGCAAAGTTAACAAAAGTATGCCAGACCTTGGGATACTACCAAGGGCTGGAAAGCAAGGATTTTTGCACTTATTTGCTCTCTTCCAATCATGTAAGGAGCCTACAGCAAATAACTGTGTTTCCATTGTGTTTCCATCTCTACATGCATGGGTAGAGATGGCTCTCTCCTCTTGTCCCCTTCTCTATTCTACTATCCAACCTAACAGTCTGTCAGCCCACCCCTCACTTCTATCCCAGTTAAACCTTTCCCTGGCTCTCTCTGGACTTAGATCAGAGCCCACACTCTGATCTACAAGCTTCTTACAAGATGACCCTGCCCCTCCAGCCTCCTCTCTCTTGGCTGACACACATGTGGCCAGCTCCAGCTTTATTAAGTTACTTGTTCCCTGAGCACACAATTTTTAAAATTTCTTTCACATAATAGAAATTACCTCTGCTTATTGAATGGATCAGGCACTGTGTTAAAGTGCTAATGTAGGGAATCTTCCTTCATTTGTAGAGCAATCCTGCAAGGTACGTATTATTAATTCCATTTTGCAAATGAGGAAACTGAGGCTCAGAAATACTCAGGGGTTTTCCCACGGTCACCCAGCTAGTAGGTGGCAGTCAGGGTTTAAAACAGGCCTGCCTGATTCCAGAGCCGGTGCTCTCAAACACAGGCTGTCACATTCTATCTCTATAAATCCTTCTCTAAACCCTCCTTGACCCCTCCAGCTCTGCCCTGCACAAGCATGCATACTCTTTACCCTTCCTGCCTCCATCACCTGGCCATACTTACTACTTGTATTAATGCATCAATATTGAGCTCCTGCTACGGACCAAGCCCGTGTGGTGTGCATGTGACAGCAGGTGAACACATCGGATATCCCATCTGCTTAGGGACAGAGCTTTGGCTCCCTCAAGGGCAGGGCCTGGGTTGCACTTTTGCTGAGACCCTCATCCTGCCAGGCTCCCTGGTTGTTGACTAGATAGACCTGAATCTCAGTCTGGAGGCTGATGGTTGGGAGAGGGTTTGAGGGACGCCAGCTTTGTAGGTTTCCCCAAGTGAGGATTCCTCTTCTCCCTAAATCCTCCATGATGCCCCCACACATCAGGGCAATACAGACTTGAGGCTCAGGGTAGTACGCCAGAGACCCATTCCCCTCAAGGTATGTGGTCATCATAACCTCCAACCCTCAATCATTTCTTTGAACACATCCTTCCAAAAATAACCAAGCTGCCGAACAACTTCTAAGGAATACTCCACTCAGACTTTTCAGACACAAAGGCAGTCTGAGCGCTGGAGCTGAGGAGAAAGCACCGCTGATCTCTCTCTAGAGCTCATGGCAAGTTTTCTCACAGAAGGGAAAGCACAGTGCAGAGGTGATTGTCCAAGTGTCCTAGCATGTTGGCTGCAAAAGCAGGGGCCTCCATGAACTCGGGACCTACCAGCCACAGATATCCAGCTCATTCATCTTTGCCTGACCTTCCGCATATGTGAAGAAACTCCCCTCTCATCTGGCGGGCACTTCAGGGAACTGTCAAGTCATCCATTCTGAATTGTGTGTCCATCTGGTAACAAGAACAAAAAGCCCTGGTGCCAAGGACTCTGCCCCTGAACTGTAAGCCGCCTGGAAGCTGCACTAACTCTTTTAGGCCATGACAGTCCCACTTGCCAGACTGCTACTTCAGAACAGTAGGAGCACTTGACCCCTTAAATGAAATGAGAATCACATGGCTCCATTCAGACACGAGCAGAAGGACTTAGCAAGCACACGGAGGCGTTGACTAGTGATTCTGTGCCTTAAGAATCTGTCTGTTTTGTGAAACATTTCAAACCAGGGAATTTTATTATATTATAGAAATCTTTAAATATCAGTCCCCTGATAAACTGTTAATAGGCCACCCATGTTGGCTGACCTGCCTTTCACCTTGTAACTCTCATACATCATCAACACGAAAGACTAAAACAGCTTCTGGAAGAGATGATTAGACATTATCAGCAGAGACTTGCCTTATAGAGCTACAACCTCAGGGACGTGATTTTTCTTTCTTTCTTCCATTTAGGCCCAAACCTTTCTCTCCATTTTCTCTTCACTGAGAAACGTTGTACTTACAGGGATGGGCTTGCACAGGTAAATGTTCCCAACATCCCAGCTGAAGCTCTCTTTTCTTTGCCTGTTTTGCATTGCCTATATTCTTGGTGTTTCAGGTGTTTGTTTGTTTGTTTAAGGCAATATTAAAACTTGTATTTTCACTCTAGCCAGTTTGTGGTTTAGAGCATCGGCTCGTGTACTGAAGGGTTGCGGGTTCAAGTGTGGTCAAGGGCATGTACCTGGGTTGCAGGCTCGAACCTGGGCCTTATCAGGGTATGTGCGGGAGGCAACCAATCGATGTGTGTCTCTCATATTGATATTTCTCTCTCCCTTCCACTCTCTCTAAAAATCAATGGAAAAAAAATATCCTGAGGTAAACATTAACCACACAAAAAACCAACAACAACTTGTATTTACATTGACTTCCAATCAATATTTTTTCTTCTGGAATAGCCCTCATCGGTTTGGCTCAGTGGCTAGAACGTCGGCCTGTGGACTGAAGGGTACTGGGTTTAATTCCAGTCAGGGCACATGCTTGGGTTGTGAGCTAGATTCTCAGTGTGGGGCGTGCAAGAGGCAGCCAATCAATGATTCTCTCTCATCATTGAGTTTCTATCTTTCTCCCTCTCCCTTCCTCTCTGAAATTAATAAAAATATATTTTAAAAATATATAGCAGTGCCCTAATCGGTTTGGCTCAGTGGATAGAGCGACGGCCTGTAGACTGAAGGGTCCCAGGTTCGATTCCAGTCAAGGGCATGTACCTTGGTTGCTGGCACATCCCCAGTGGGAGGCGTGCAGGAGGCAGCTGATTGATGTTTCTCTCTCATCGATGTTTCTAACCCTCTATCCCTCTCCCTTCCTCTCTGTAAAAAATCAATAATATATATATATATATAAGGAATAAATTGTGATTATTCTGGAAAAAGGGAGAGGGAATCAGGTTTGGGGATGATGCAAATGGGATTTTAGTCTTTTTCTAATTGTTGACTGTTTTCTAAAGAAGCATATATTCATGCATTACTAATAGAATTGAAAATTAATTTTTAAATAAATATAAACGATAATGAGACAAAAATACAGCTGATTTGGATTATTTTCCCCAAACACAGCTAAATTTATTCATTCCCTAGGTCCTTGCTGCCTTCTGAGGAACTGATTCCATTTCCACAAGCTTCTCACGGCTGCTTGGCCAGGCCTGTGGACATCCACTCTGTATGCTGGGCTCCCTCCGTTTCCTGCCAGTCATTTCTGCCACTGCTTCCTGGGAGGATGCTGTGCCTGCCTAGGGGGCTGCTTCTAACATTCCCAAAGTTGCCAACTCTTTAGGAGCCCAAATAACCTTCTGTTTCCTTCAGACCGCCCAGTTCTAGGCCTGTCTGTCTGCTCATGAGTGGGGGAAATGTTCCTCTCTCCCACAGGTCAATCTTCGTCTTTGGAGCTGGGCCCCTTAGTCCAGATACTAGGCTCCCTGCGCCTTTTCTTTGCCTTGATATAGGAATTCACCTCATTCATTGCTTGCTCCTAGGACGTTCAAAATGTTCCCTTCGAAGACCCTCTTTCCCCTTGCCAATCACTCAGGAAGAGAATTGGAGGAGAAAAATGAGTCTGCTCTGGCCCACGTCCATACAATAGCTTACTAGTAGATTCAGTCATATGTATTTACTTACACATGCATATATGAAAATATGTGTATGTACATTTAAAAGTGTAAAGCCATTTTTATGTATGCAGATATATGAGCAACCACACAATTCAAAGAGGGACTCAAGCTAATATTAAGAGCAGTGATCATTTCATAATTTTATCACTTGTTCCTTTTGGAATTTTACTTTCACTGCGGTCCAATACATCCTATTAAAATGGTTTTAGCTTATAATTAACTAGAGGCCTGGTGCACAATCGGGGCCAGAGAGGGACGTGGGAGGTTGGCCAGCCAGGGAGGGATTGCGGGAGGGCTCCAGGGTATGTCCAGCCTGTCTTGCTCAGTCCTGACCAGCTGGACCTCAGCAGAAAGTAACCTACCAGTCAGAGCATCTTCCCCCTGGTGGTCAGTGCATGTCATAGTGAATGGTTGAGCGGCCTTAGCATATCACTAGCATATTACACTTTGATTGGTTGAATGGATGACCAGACTACCGGACAACTGGACACTTAGCATATTCGGCTTTTATTAAATAGGATTATCAATAGGATATACTATTTCCATATGTTTGGAATCATCTCCTCATGCTTTTAAGCATTATTTTTTTTAAAACTTGAAAATATCATCATACAGTAAATGATTTCAAAATACCAGAGGTTTTTTAAATGTCTTTCCCCCCCAGAGGTTTATTATTAATGTCATTTTATAAGTTAAATTAATGATAAAAAATGATGGCACACAATTCAGTAACTAGCCATGATCTATATAGAAAAGTATGGTAGTTGCTTATCTTAATATGTTTTTTGCATCCCTGTATCCACTGCATCTTTTTTTGAAGTGAAATTGATATCACTGCTTACATAGTAAATATGTCCCTTCACACACACACACACACATGCGATATATATCCCTATGAGTAAATGGCAGAGACAGTGAAAATGTGCTAAAACAAAGGAACTTATTTGGTTTTCTTAGAGAACTCTTCACATTAATGAGCTGGTTCTTGGTTCTTAAGGTGGCTAAGCTTGGAAAATCAGGCTCACAAACATCTGTAGCACAGAAAAAGAATAGATATTTCAAGGCAAAAGAATAAAAAATAGAGTAAAAATGTTCTACTGCTCATTTGGCTAGAACACATGGGCTATTTCAGGTGAGGGGAAAAAGAGAGGGTGTGCAAGTTTACCTGCACCTTTAATTTGCAGTGGCTTGTTCCAGACATAATCCATACACTCAGCAGTAAAAGATAGCTTGCTTAATTACTTAAGAGACCCAGAGAATAACAGCAAGGTTTTTATAAATGGAAGAATTTCTGGCCTCTTGTGCTTCTTTCTTTGATAAGCTGATTATTGCTTTATTGGCGCCAGTCTTGTCAGGACCTTGGACAGCTCCACCGCAGCAGGGAGTGTGTTCCCTGCCTCTGTTCTCCTTGTAGAATGTTAGAGAAAAATAGACTTGAAAGATTGACTATTTTCACACTTCTACTTTATAGATGAGGAAACAGGTGCTTGTAATAGTTAAATGACATGTTCAACTCACAGGCTGAAATTTTTATTTTTTTAAATTTTTTTTTATTAAGTTATTACATATGTGTCCTTATCCCCACATTACCCCCATCCCCCCCACTCATACCCTCACCCCCCTGTTGCCTGTGTCCATTGGTTATGCTTATATGCATGCATATAAGTCCTTTGGTTGATCTCTCCCCCTTACCCCCACCCTCCCCTACCTTCCCTCTGAGGTTTGATGGTCTGATTGATGCTTCTCTGTCTCTGAATCTGTTTTTGTTCATCAATTTATGTCGTTCATTATATTCCACAAATGAGTGAGATCATGTGGTATTTACCTTTCTCTGACTGGCTTATTTCACTTAGCATAATGCTCTCCAGTTCCATCCATGCTGTTACAAATGGTAAGAACTCCTTCTTTTTTACCACAGTGTAGTATTCCATTGTGTAGATGTACCACAGTTTTCTAGTCCATTCATCTATTGATGGGCACTTAGGCTGTTTCCAAATCTTAGCTATGGTGAATTGAGCTGCTATGAACATAGGGGTGCATATATCCTTTCTGATTGGCGTTTCTGGTTTCTTGGGATATATTCCTAGAAGTGGGATCACTGGGTCAAATGGGAGTTTCGTTTTTAGTTTTTTGAGGAAACTCCATACTGTTCTCCACAGTGGCTGCACCAGTCTTCATTCCCACCAGCAGTGCATGAGGGTTCCTTTTACTCCACATCTTCGCCAGCACTTGTTGTTTGTTGATTTGTTGATGATAGCCATTCTGACAGGTGTAAGATGGTACTGCATTGTTGTTTTGATTTACAGGCTGAAAATTTTAAAAAGCAGCATGTCCTCCAATATAGCATAGTATGCAAAGATCACTTAAAGTGAGTGGGTTTAAATCCACAGTCTGCCTCTTAATAGCTGGAATTTGGACTTCAATTCTCTCATTCTGTAAAAGGGGTGTAAGAATGTTTTTCATAAACAGTAGTGAGGATCAGACATAAAGCAAGTAAAATTCCAAAAAAACACTCAACGTGACAGAGTAAGGGCTCCATAAAGGATAGCCAGTGGTAATATCAACATTCATCCCACACACCATACTGAGAAATAAGTAAGTGCAAAATACACCCCTCCCCCACAGTGCCATTTGCTCCCAAAACGAGTGAGACTGAATTCCAGAGAGCTCCTAGTTCTAGCTGACTTCCCATAAGCCAGTGGTTCTCAACCTTCCTAATGTCGCGACCCTTTAATACAGTTCCTCATGTTGTGGTGACCCCCAACCATAAATTTATTTTCATTGCTACTTCATAACTGTAATTTTGCTACTGTTATGAATCATAATGTAAATATCTGATATGCAGGATGTATTTAGGCCACCTTTGTGAAAGGGCCGTTTGACCCCCAAAGGGGTCGCAACCCACAGGTTGAGAACCGCTGCCATAAGCCATGCTTACTCTTTAGGGCAAGGAATTTCAAAAAATAACTGGTATCCTCTTCCTCCCTCCCCCCGCCTCAGGTCATAAGTTTTAAGTATTAGCAAAACCATGTGTACATAACTGGGTAGTTTGAACCCAGATTTATCTACCTTAGAACAAAACTTTGTTCTATAGCCTTCTAGACTTTGTGCTCCCCATCATTTGCTGGGGTCCAACCCCAGCAGGTCCAGGGGTCCCCAAAGGTATGGACGGAGTCGGCGAAGAAGGAATGACACGGAGACAGCGTTCAGTTGATCAGCAGCCTAGCCAGGATCTCTAGCCAGAATCTCCAGCCAAGTTCTGTTCAGGATCTCCAGTGAAGTTCTGGTTAGAATCTCTAGCCAGGTTCTGGTTAGGATCTCCAGCCAAGTTCTGGTTTGGTTCTCCAGCCAGGTTCTGTAGCCAGGTTCTGTCCAAGATCTTTTGCCATGTTCTCTCACTAGGTTCTGTCTCTAGGTTGTGTTGCCAGTTTCTGTCCAGGATCTTTTGCCATGTTCTGTCTCTAGGTTCTGTCTCTAGGTTCTGTGTCTAGGTTCTGTGTCCTGTTGTCTTGTTACATCTGTATTTATACCAGTTGATTCCAATCCTATCAATCTCTATTCCAAAGGTTAGGACGTTTCTTATCTCCATTCCAGGGAGTAAAGATTATGTAGCTTAAGCATGATTGTTCGTAGTTAAAGTGATTAATTACCCGCCTGGCACTTAGTTAAGGGGTTTTATTCCCTCCCTAACTTCAGGGGAAAATCCCTACCTGGGGAAACAACCTTTCTCAGAGAGGTGACCTTGGTTAAAACACATAGTGCCAAGAAGGTGAGCAAACATATTAAGAACAGTATGCCATATATGCCAGGTCCCTTGAAACAGCAAGGATGGATCGGCTCCCGGCAATCATTCTCTTCCTCCCTACATTCCTCGCTTTCTCTCTCTCTCTCTCTCTCTCTCTCTCTCTCTCTCTCTCTCTCTCTCACACACACACACACACACACACAGTATTAATATCACAACATTCATTCTCCTTTTCTCCACATCTACCCCTCTACCTTATGTACGATGGTCACTGAGTACCTGCTGTGTGCCAAGTGCTGTATGAGAAGACAGACATAGTTTCTGGCTTCATGGAGCTATAATCTGATGGAGAAAGACACTAAATAAGCAATTACCATAAAGAAGCACTGTTATCCTATATAATAAAAGGGTAATATGCAAATTGACCGAACAGTGGAATGATCAGTTGCTATGATGAACACTGAACACCAGGGGGAAGACAATCAATGCAGGAGCTGCCCCCTGGTGGTCAGTGCGCTCCCAGGGGGGAGCACCGCTCAGCCAGAAGCATGGCTGAAGGCTGGCCAGCGTGGTGGCGGTGGCAGGAGCCTCCGCTGCAGCATTAAGGATGTCTAACTGATGGCTTAGGCCCACTCCACCGCTGTCAGTCGGACATCTCCCAAGGGCTCCCCAACTGTGAAAGGGCACAGGCTGGGCTGAGGGATCCCCTCCCCACCAGTGCACAATGTCATGCACCAGGCCTCTAGTCACCTATAAAGACTTCCCTGTTTTAGACAAGTGAAAGTAGCTCTTTCTTATAAAGAGCTTGAGGACTCTCATCCAAACTGAAGAAAAGTAACAGAAGAAATTATTATCATTATAATAGCCTAGTTGTTACCTCAACAATGGGTGCATAATGGCAAAACCTAGCATTTCAAAGCTCATAAAATGAAATATATGAAATTTCTTAGTGCTGTCAACTTTTTCCTTCACTGGAAAAAGAAATTACATCAGAATGGGGTCTTTTAAATATAACTAACATACACAAAAAAGGAAATCTTCCAAAAGTGAATAGTGCATTAAATAGGCATCACAAAACTTTACAGTGTGCCCACAGTCACACTGGCATGCACAAAAAGGATTAAAACTCAGATTATTGATAGTTCAGTCTGGAATGAGCAGTTGGGAACTGTGGATTATATGATTCATGTAGATGCTGAACATGTACATCATGCATGCTTTTCTACTTGTTTGTTTTTTATAATCCTTGCGGGGAGCCGGTCCATGCTTGCTGTTTCAAGGGACCTGGCATATATGGCATACTGTTCTTAATATGTTTGCTCACCTTCTTGGCACTATGTGTTTTAACCAAGGTCTCTGAGAAAGGTTGTTTCCCCAGGTAGGGATTTTCCCCTGAAGTTAGGGAGGGAATAAAACCTCTTAACTAAGTGCCAGGTGGGTAATTAATCACTTTAACTACGAACAATCATGCTTAAGCTACATAATCTTTACTCCCTGGAATGGAGATAAGAAACGCCCTAACCTTTGAAATAGAGATTGATAGGATTGGAATCAACTGGTATAAATACAGATGTAAGAAGACAGAACACACAGAACTAGAGACAGAAGAACTTCGCTGGAGAGAACATGGCAAAAGATCCTGGACTGAACCTGACTACAGAAATGGGCAAGAGAACCTGACTAGAACCTGGTGACTGAACCTGGCTGGAGAACCTGGACTGAACCTGGCTGGAGAACCTAGCAAGAGAACATGGACACAGAACCTGGCTGGAGATCTGAAGCAGAACCTCTCTGGAGATCCAGACCAGAACTTGGCTGGAGATCCTGGCTAGAGATCCTGGCTAGGCTGCTGATCAACTGAACGCTGTCTCTGTGTCATTCCTTCTTCGCCAACTCCATCCACACCTTTGGGGACCCCTGGGCCCGCTGGGGTTGGACCCCGGCAATCCTCACCCAAGGATATTTTTTCATTGATTTTTAGAAAGAGTGGAAGAGAGAGAGGGAAAGACAGAGAGAAATTTCAATGTGAGAGAAACATACTGATTGGTTGCCTCCTGAGCCAAACCAGCTAGGGCATGCTTTACTATTTTTGGGCCATGTTACTTGATTCATGGCATAAATTCCACACCTAGGGCTTATGATACAGAGCATATCTAATACTAATAAGGATTTATGTGCAAATGTTCATCCTCAAAGAACACTGTGAGCATTAGTGAATACGTGCACCCCCTACTGAAGGCGATGTGCTCTGTGTCCCTCTCCTGCAGGGACTCGGGACTATGGATGCTTCATCTCAGGCCACTAAGGGAATCTGTGATGACATTTGGCTATCTAAGCATGTAAAATCTTCATCAATTTTTTTAAAAATATATTTTTTTGATTTTTTACAGAGAGGAAGGGAGAGAGATAGAGAGTTAGAAACATCGATGAGAGAGAAACATCAATCAGCTGCCTCCTGCACATCTCCCACTGGGGATGTGCCCGCAACCCAGGTACATGCCCTTGACCGGAATCGAACCTGGGACCTCTCAGTCCGCAGGCTGACGCTCTATCCACTGAGCCAAACCGGTTTCAGCAAATCTTCATCAATTTTTTGAGGGGTGTGAATTTCTCTAAGTATGTTCTCCCGCACTTCCATCTCTGTTATTCTCCTATTCTTTCTTACCAACCTTAGGGATCAACAGTTTGAAAATAAGTTATGTTAGGAAGCAATCAGCAGAAGAAAAAAATGAAATTGAAAAGTAAATAATATTTAGTTTGTAAATAATCCATACTAATTTAAATGATACCTAACTTTCCTTCCCACGACTTATTACTGTTTTATTGAAGTAATACCAGCTATCCTGTGTTGAGTGACTTATGTGACACACATTGTGTCAAGACACCAAGGATAAAGATTTTTAAAAATTTATTTACTTTTAATTATTATTATTATTATTATTATTATTATATTTTTTACATTTAATATTGATTTGTCTTAGTTTCAAGTGTACAGCATAGTGGTTAGATAATCATATACTTTGCAAAGTGTTCCCCCCAATATTTCCAGTACTCACCCGGCACCAATAGTTATTACAATATTATTGACTACATTCCCTATGCTGTACTTTACATCCCCATGACTATTGTGTGACTACTAATTTGAACTGCTTAACCCTTCACCTTTTCACCCAGCCTCCCACTTCCCTCTGACAACTGTCAGTCTGTTTTCTATACCTATAAATGTTTCTATTTTGTTTGCTAATTTTGTTCATTTGTGAAATCATATGGTATTTGTTTTTCTCTGACTGACTTACATCACTTAGCATGATACCCTGTAGGCCCATCAGTGCTGTCGCAAATGGTAAATTTTCATTATTTTTATGGCTGAATAACATCCCATTGTATATATGTGCCACTACTTTTTTAGTCACTCATCTATTGATGGGCACTTGGGTTGCTTCCATGTCTTGGATATTGTGAATAATGCTGCAATGAACATAGGCATGAATTTATTATTTTGAATTAATGTTTTGTGTTTCTTTGGATATATATCCAGAAGTGGAATTGCTGGGTCATCGGTGGTTCCATTTTTAAATTTTTGAGAACTCTCCATACTATTTCCATAATGGCTGCACCAATCTGCATTCCCACCAACAGTGCACAAGAGTTCCCTTTTCTCCACATCTTTGTCAACATTTGTTTGTGGATTTATTTATGATAACCATTCTGGCAAGTGTGAGGTGATATCTCATTGTGGTTTTAATTTGCATTTCTCTGATGATTAGTGACACTGAGCATCTTTTCATATCTAGTATATTGGCTACCTGTATGTCCTCTGCTCATTTTTTAATTGGATTGTTTGTTTCTTGGTGCTGAGTTTTATAAATTCTCTATAAATTTTGGATATCAACCCCTTATCAGATGTATCAATGGAGAAAATCATCTCCCAATCAGTAGGTTGTCAGATAAAGAACTTAAAAAAAAAATAGAAGGGACAAGGTCTTTGTCTTCAAGAAATGTATGGTCTTCTGGGAGACAGCCTTGAAATCAGGTAATTTTGATGTAGTTTGTAAATGATATGATAGTTATACTCACTGAGTGTAAAGATAACCTATAGAAGTATTTGATCTAGTCTGAGTCAGTCATTGGAGAATTCCTAGAGATGAAACCTAAGCAAAGTTCTATGAGGTAAGTAAGCGGTATCAGGGTGAAGTGGGGAAAGGCATTCCAGGCCAGGTGGGTAGCATGAGCACCAGTGAGGAGGTATGACACAGCAGGGTGTGGTGAGCAGGGGGGTGGAAGAGAGAGGCAGGTGGAGGGAATAGCAAAATTTTTATCTTGTTACAGCCAAATGATCAAGGTAAAGAGTGATAGGAGTTAAATTTAGAACACAGACAGACGCCAATCACATAACTAATGGGGAAGCCATAATTTTTCTCTGGTGGCACCCTATTATCTACATTGTACACATCTGATGGAATTAGATTGCATTCCTGAATATATTTTTCATAAAATTTGTTTCTCTCATTCAGGCCTCCAATGTCAGCAGCAACTACAAGTTCTTGGGATGCCAAATGAGATCATTTTTCTGCCTAGTCCTTCCTTCTACAAATACTGACGTCGAGCACTGCACTAGGTGACAGGGAGCGAATGTTCACGAGATCACACTTGGGTACCCTCAAGGTGCCCATTATTCAGTGTGGGGAGGAAGCAAGAACCCCAATAGTTTTCCAACTCTGGGGTACAAACTAATAGAAGTATGCTCAAGGGAAACTGAGGCACAAAAAAGGGGGTATCAGTCAGCTCTGGCTGCCATAACAAAGTACCACAAACTGGGTAACTTAAACAGCATAAATCTATTTTCTCACAGTTTTGGAGTTTTGAAGTCCCAGATCATGGTGTCAGCAGGGTTGGTTTCTCATGAGGCCTCTCTTCTTGGTTTGTAGACAACCATCTTTTCCCTGTGCCCTCACATGGCCTCTTCTCTGCGCACAAGCATGTCTGGTGTCCCTTCCTCTCCTTATAGGGACATCAGTCATATTGGATGGGCTCACCCTAATGACCTGATGTAACTTTAATCACTTCTTGAAAATACAGTCACATTCTGAGGTCCTGAGGTTAGAGCTTCAGCATATGAATTGGGGGTGCACCATTCAACCCATAACGAGGAGTATTTAACAACTTGGGGTTGGGGAGGGAAAGGATCAGTGACGGCTTCCAAGGAGAGATGGTAGCTTCTTCCTAAGGTGAATTTGGGAAGATAAGTAGGTATTGGGCAGTCAGAGAAGGACCTGAGGGTGTGGAGATCTGAGGATGCCTGCTAAGTGGACTTGGATTGATTCTAGGCTACGTAGGGTGTCGTTATGCTCAGAATAATTAGAGCAAGAGGCTCACACAGTAACTCTGTTAAATTGTTTTGATGCTTAATTAGTTGTGTTGATGCACAATATAGCACAAAGAAGGAAATCAAGTTTTGTTAGTGCTATGAACTGAATTGTACCCCTCCAAATCCATATGTTGAAATCCTAACCCCCACTCCCTCAGGATGTGACTATTTGGAGAGAGGGTCTTTAAAGAAGTGATCAGAGTTAAATGAGATCATTAGGGTGAAACTCAATTCACTATGACTGGTGTCCCTATAAGAAGAATACATGTTTGTGCACAGAGAAAAGACCAAGGAGAGGGTGGCCGTCTACAAGGAGAGAGGCCTCGGGGGAAACCAGCCCTGCCAGCACCTTACCTCTAACTTTCAGCCTCCAGAACTGTGAGACAACAGACTATGCTGTTTGAGCCCGTCTGTGGAATGCTGTTATAGCAGCCCCAGAAGACTAATATGGTGAGTAACACGTTTTCCAGAGACCTGAATTCAACTCCTTTAAATGTAGAAACTTTCAAAATGTCTAATCATTTTTGAGGGATATGTTTCTAAGCTGTATCTTAAACAAATGGCAACATAATTAGCACATTTTAATCCCTTGTTTGGTGTCATCATGCCCATCTCCTTTTTACTTCATGTCACAATAGAGCCCCACCATGCCCGACACACGTGAGAACACACGACCATCTGCCTCCTCCCCAGCCATCCCAGATCACTATGCGTGTTGAGGGTTTGGTTTATTAAAATATATTTTTATTGATTTCAGAGAGGAAGGGAGAGGGAGAGAGAAATATAAACATCAATGATGAGAGCAAATCATTGATCGGCTGCCTCCTGCACACCCCGCACTGGGGATCGAGCCCGAAACCCGGGCATGTGCCCTTGACTGGAACTGAATCTGGGACCCTTCAGTCCACAGGTGGATACTCTATCCACTGAGCAAAACCAGCCAGGGCAGGGTTTGTTTTTGTTTTGTCTTGGTCTCTTCCCACTCTGTCAGGCTGTGATTTCCTCCTGCTTTTCAAGTTCTTGTCTCTAAAAGCCTTTTACATTCTTGCAAAAGGTGGTCTAACAGGCTGTGACTTGGACAGCAGACAACCAGGTTTGTTGAAATTCTATTTAAAAATTCATAGATTTTTGTGTACAGATTTTGTGACGTCTCTTTTAACTCCTCAGAGACACTGTAACTTGCTGCCTGGATTTTGGCAGCATCACAGATAGTTGTGTTGACCTAAATGACTGCCGGGTAAGTGAGATATTGATTTTTTGGCCAAAGTGATGGAGAGTCCTCCATAGGTGTGACCAGTTAGTTTCCCAGGGGTCTGGAATGTGCAGGTCCTTCATTCTCCCGCCTGTGTCCCGTCGGCCTCCTCAGAGCCTGTGGTCCTCCCACGTGTGCCGGCTGCTCCGTGGTGCTGCTGCCAGGGACACGTCCCTTCTTGCTCTCCAAGTCTGACATTCTGCTGAATTGGTAACTTTCATGGAAGACAGATGCAATTTATCTTTCTCCATCTCTATAAAGATCCAGAGAGACACACTAATTTGTTAGAATTTATTCAGAACCATCACACAAATAGGGCTCATAGACTGGCCAGGCAATTTTTAAAATGTCAAAACAAAAATCTTGAAGGCCAAAATTGAAGTTGAGCAAATCGGCCTGTGAAAGAGAAGCGTCGGTTCTGATTTGGCTCTGGCTCCCACGGGGCTGGGGACATGCTGGTACATAAGGGAAAATGCTCAATCCCTCCCTGAGCTTTACTTTGAATGAAGTCATTAATCTCTCCTGTTCACCTCTGAGCAGAGTTGCATTAGGGACCCTGAGTGCTGCTAACCTCTGATCTGTTCACTGACCAAGCCCGTGTGATGGATTCCTAAGCACAGTCACGGGGGATGAGGGAAGGATAAAGTGGACGGGCCATCCTTTCCACTCCAGTGCCATCTCCACGGCCACTTCAGAACCACAAATCCTTCTGTCCTCCATGTCTGATCTCACATCAGACATCCTTACTCTGTCAGCAGATATAGAAAAAAGATATGCTTCAATTTTATTTTATGGATCTATTTTAAACCAATTAACCATTGAAGGCAGATTTTTTTACTCAAAAATGCAGGCACCAAGTGACAGAGAAAGCCAACAATTCCTTCCCTCCCATGTCCCCACCATCCCCTGACAGTCCTCCAAAAGCCCCAGTCACTCCTGCCTACCGGGGCACTGATTCCCAAGATGAGGCTTTGTGAGTGTGGACTACCAAAGGGCTTTCTTAGATCTTCAGTGTCTTCAGAAATATGAGGAGGTTGGACTATTGAGGAGTCTGTTTTTAATCAATATTTATCCCATAAATGTTAACTAGAGTAATTTAAGACAGAGTGCGTACTCACGATGCCAAGCGGCATTGCCACGGGGGGTGGGGGGGTGGGGGTGCGGGCGGGGGGGAGGGCATTCAGGTGGCCATCGGACTCTGCCTGTCCCCACATATGGCAAAGCGAAGCCCGGCTCTCACCCTTCAGATGGAGAAGCACTGGCCTCATTTTGTTTTGTACCCTCATATGTTGGTAGAACATTTCATGCTGCCCGTTTAAGAGAAAAGCTATGCATTCTCTAACCCTCACCCTCATCCTCCTGGCCCATAGTGGTTCTCCATCTAGTGTTTATGAGATAGAGCTGTGATGTTTGGGAGCCACCATTTGCCCTGTGCTGTATCTTGATTCGTGGTTTAGCAGGGGATGGTTTTATTGAATATTTTAATTTTATGACTTTCATAGCTCACTTTTTATATAATCTTCACAGGAAGAGGGCTTATGGGAGCCCCTTGGTCCTGATCTGGGTTATCCTCTACAACAGTGGTTCTCAACCTTCCTAATGCCGCAACCCTTTAATACAGTTCCTCATGTTGTGGTGACCCCCAACCATTAAATTATTTTCGTTGCTACTTCATAACTGTAATGTTGCTACTGTTATGAATCATAATGTAAATATCTGATATGCAGGATGTATTTTCATTGTTACAAATTGAACATAATTAAAGCATAGTGATTAATCACAAAAACAATATGTAATTATATATTCAATATGTGTTTTCTGATGGTCTTAGGCGACCGCTGTGAAAGGGTCATTCGACCCCCAAAGGAGTCGTGACCCACAGGTTGAGAACCGCTGCTCTACAAGCTTCTTAATCTGAGATTTTCCAGCCTGTTGTCAAATAGCAGGGACTTCTCGAGAGCAATCAGAGGCGACCTTAATTAGCGCCTAGAGATCTTCTAACATCTCCCTGCTGGTGAGAACTACTTTCAGAAAAAGACTGCTCCAAGCCAGGCTGCAGGCTACTATGTGTGCTTGAAGGAGAATGAGAAAAGATGACATTCATGTGATTGATAGAGGCGTACAGCTAGGATTCCTTTTACTTTCAAGTGTTCCCCATGTTTAAGCACCTTTGGTCCAGGCTGGAGAGAATCAGACAGCTCAGTAACCTCACCTCCTGTTATTTCCATTCCCTGCCCGTTCCTCCCACCTCCTACCCTCATAGTTTGATCTAGGGAAGAAAAGGGAGGCTGAGAAATAGAGAAGAAAAGGCAAATTGGAGATAGGATGAATGTAGAGAAAACAAAGCCGATTAGCTCTCCCTCCCCCATTCCTCCCTGCAGCTGAAAAACAGCTACTGTTCCTTTAACTTAACTCTGATCTCCCTGGCACGGGTGGGCAAGTGGCCCACACAGCAAAGCTGCTTTTAGCTCTTGCCCTTTGAAGCAGAGATGGGAAACAGGGGATTGTGGGGAAAGCACTCTTCTTTCTTTTTCCCTCCAACCTTGAAAAAGAGAACTCATGCATGTAAATGAGAAAATTTTAAAAACACAAAGAAAACCTTCAATGTACTGTACTAATAAATGCATGCTCTAAAAAAATTCTGTAAAATAAAGCTGATCTGAACAAACCAGAAATATTACCCCCAAAATGGACAGAAGAGAATGATGAAAACATTACCTGTCTAAAAACCTATGCTCATGCAACACACATCACCTACACTATACCATCTGGTGAGCTACAGAGTCAGCTGTAAGCAAGTAAAACTATTGTCATTGTAATTATTATATTTTATGGGGTTCTTAAATGTTATCGAAATAAGCATTTGTTTACCCAAATTTCTCTTTGCCACGTGTCCCAGTAATTGGGCCTGGGCCTGTCTCACAAGCGTCATGGGGTCAGGATGAAGAATAGGATGTAATAACATGTTGCTCCAGAATAATGATGTCCTAGCCAGAACCCATAGCCGAGTCCAGTCCAGCCTTGGGAGCTGGCCTTGAGGACTTACAGTGTTATTTAAGTTGTTCTCCACTCTTTCTCTCAAATCATGTGTGACAGATTTGCACTGACCTGCAAATGGACATACCATAAAGTCGCTCCTCCTGCCTGCGCTGAAAGGGCTACCTCTGGGGTGGAGGTGGCTCTGCTGTGCAGAGCTGGGCCGGAGACGTCTGTTCCCCAGGAGCGGCCGGACGGGAACTGCAGGGGTGCTCCTGACTGCCTGGCCAGACACAAACCCCAAGGCTCCATCTGTCCTTCTCTGTCATTTTTTAAAATCTTCACCAGAGGATATGTTTATTGATTTTTTTTTTCTAGAGAGAGGAAGAGAGAGAGAGGGAGAGAGAGAGAGGTGAGAGAGAAACATCGATTGGATCGAACCCACAACCTAGGTATGTGTCCTGACCGGGAATCAGCCTATGACCTTTTGTAACCTTTTGATGTACTGGACGATGCTCCAAATACTGGGCTACCTGACAGCGCCTTCTCTGCCTTTGTGATAGTGCTTCTATGGGTGGTGGTGATGGTGCTGTGATGACAATGGCGACAAAAGGCACCTTTATTATTCTGTCAGCTATTCGGTCACATGGTGTTCATTGCCTCCTCATGGGGTAGGCAGGTGGGGTGATTATGCCTATGTCAGAGATAAAGTATCAAAGCTCAGGAAGTTTAAATGATTTTTTCCCAATCTCACAGTCATACTGCTGAATGTGTTTGGCCTGCCAATGGCAGGCTTTTTAAAGCCAGGTCATATCTCCAGCATTCTGTTGAAACTTTTTTATTTGACAAGTTCAAGGTTGCCTGGAAACAACTACCAGAAGAAATGAAAAGCCAATAGCATATTTTTTTTCAAATCCAAAAATTTAATTGAATTTAGTACTCAGATATTAAATTCCCACTCAGATGGACATTCTAATTTTAAAAGTCTATTTTCATATAGTCTTCAGAAAAGTAGCTTCCTTTCACTTTAATAAAACTTACTTGAAATGATTTTGTAAATTTACAAGTGCCTTAGAGAGCTTATTAATGCCAATAATGCTTTCTATTCATCAGACAGTGCTGGGCACTGTGGGGAAAGGAATAGAAAATGTACTCCTTACCTTCACGGTGTTTATTATCTAGCTGGCACTGGTGCTATAATCACCGAGGAAAACAGAGTGGATGAATGAAGTCCGGAAAGGAAGGGGCATGAGCAGGGACGCACTGATCAGCACCTGCAGGCTGGTAGGGAACTCACAAAGGGTGGGTGGTGGGTGGTGGGTGGTGGGCCAGGGGCTTTGCAGGCAGGGAAATGCACAGGCATACAGGCAAGGCGAGCCTGGGGCAGAGGGGATTGAAGACAGAGCTTTGGCCTGCAGCGCTCCTGGAGGAAGTAGGACACACTTGGACAGTTGTGTTCAGAGGAACATGGCAGGCCAAACAAAGCAACTGGGATTTTGAGTTAGACACAAAACAGAGCCTTGGAAGATTCTGGGCAGGAACATTAAGTGACCTAATGGCTTATAGGAGTGACCTGGATGCAGAGGCTGCTGGGCCTGAAGTCAGAGGCTGAGAGCCTGACTGGAGAAACAGCGGTGAGACTAACAAGGGAAGGGGAGGTTGAAATAGGCTCCGTGACTATTGTTACTGAGTCTTACCGCTTCTGCAGAACCCTCGGCAGGGAGTCTCTGGGCTGAACCAGGTTTGGAGACAGTCAGACAGTGGTCAGGCAGGCGAGGAGGTGCGGAGGCAAATACTAACCAGGGCAGAAAGAAACAATGGGCCCTTTTCAGACATGGATTCTGCCGTGTGTGACATTCCCCAACCTTTTCCTGCCTTTCTATCTTGAACTTCAAGGTTACTTCCATCCATCTAGTTATCCTGTCAATGAATAAATACTTATTAAGTGTCCAAAAATGAGCAGGAACCACCCTAGCCCAGCGATTTTCAACCTTTTTCATCCCATGGCACACATAAACTAATTACTAAAGTTATGTGGCATGCCAAAAAATATACTTTTTGCTGATGTGACAAAAAAATTAGGTATAATTTTGATACATTCACACTGGATGGTTATTGTTGTGCTGGCTGTTGTCATTTTTTTAAAATTTGACAATCTGAGGGGAAAGAGGTCAGTGCCCCTGACTAAATCGTCAGGTATTGCATGTTTTAAACATTCTTCAGCACACCGGTTGGAAATCGCTGTCCTAGCCTGTTTGAGGCCACCTTATGGTTTCTGTTTTCTCTGCAGCTCTTCTTCCTGCCCTGCCTTTCCCTTTCACCACGGCTGGCTCCCAAGGCTCATTCCCAGGACTGTCCATCCTTGCTTTGGCCCAGGCTTCCTTGGGGTGGTTGTTTGCATGCTTTTCATTGTGATTCATTTGAAGGGAACTTCCAGGGTTAGTTCTCAGAGCCACATTACCCAAGGATAAGCCAGCGCGGGGGCCTGTCGCCCTTCTGTCCACCTGGTCCCCCTTCTCAGGCAGTGATTCCTAGACGATCTTTGTAGATCACCAGAGAGTTCACAATTGCCCCTCACAATAATTTACAGTTTGTTGCTAACGGCTTGTTCAGCAATTTTCCCTCTCATGTATTCTTTTTCTGTACATGAATCCTTCCTGCTTTAATGGGCAGCCAACTGCCAGTCTCACTAATAGCTTCCATTTACAAGGTCCCCGACACTGTCCTAGGCGTTTTACATTATTTCTAGATTTTGGTGCAGCTAAGGAAATGGCAGGGCAAGAACATTAATCCATCCTTCTTATCTCAGAGGCATCTGTTATACCAGTTTCTAGCCTAGAATACTCCTGGAAGTCTTGAACTAAATTTTCGTGACACAGCTCAAATTTTATTTCTTCCCTGAAGACTTTCTATAAGCACCCAATGTCAGCTGCTGCATCAGAAAATAGCCTAGAATCAGAACCTTTTTTGAATTAGAAAGAATCATGAAGATCATCCCTTTCAACCCTCTCTTTTTACAGATGAAGAAACGGAAGCCTCTGAAATGTAGATGCTTTTCCCCCAAACCACCAGCTGTTGGTGACAGCAGTGGCACTAGCGCCCCCAAGCTGCCATTCAGCCCCCAGCACAGAGCAGTCACTCCAGGACACCAACAGCCGTGGGGGCCTGGGGCGGGCGCTGTGAGGTCTCCTTAATTGCTTGGCATTATTTATGTCTGACTTCTAAATCGTGCTGGTTGGTTGTGATAATATATTCTAAATCAGATTTTCTGCCCAACTGCAATTTGGCTGACCTTTCTGCAATTTGCCTTTGCCAGGTCCAGGGAAAATGTCCGAAGGCAAATGAACGATTAAGTTGATTTTTTTTTTTTTAAAGGTTATGACTTTGATTTTAGTTTCCAGATCACTGCCATTTTAGCTCAGCTTTGGAATTTTTCCAGATTTTTCTTATTTATGAATACTCTACTTTCAAAACTACACAAGCAATCAGGAGGAGGGTGTTAGAATCAATCTGTACAGCAACTAATCAGAAGATTATGCTAGAGTCTAGCAGCTAGACTCACTATAAGATATCTGCAAAGATGAGTGTAGACTATGCCCTGAACAGTGATTTTCCCCCCATTTTCTCAGTAATTTAAGGTTGCATGGTTAAATAGTAAACAATTCACAGCTGCAAAAAGGAAGTTGAAGACAGAGTATAATTTCACACCCTAGAGGTCTGTAATTTGTGGTAACAGTATTGTTACTCTGATTCTTTCCTTATACATTGCCTTCCCTTTAACACAAATCTTTATAAAGGAGGCCATGTGTTGAAGTGTTAACACCTCCAGGGAAGGAACCAAGAAGAACTTGAAGCTCCTCTGTAGGCCTGCCGTTTCCGTTTCCGTGGAGGGTCAACAGAGAGCTGCTATCACCAGAAGCTTCCGGGACAGTCTTAAATTAAGCCAAAGGGAAAAGGAGATATCCTGGTGGTCTTTTGTTATCAATAAACCCAGTCATATAATTGCTCCTAGGTCCCAAGTACGATTTAATGGCATATGCAGAGAGGGGTCTGAAATGGATCAGAGCACAGAATACCTTGGCATTTACAAAACGCCCACATGAAGCAAGTTTCTGGCTTGGATTGTCTAACAGAAAAGACAAAATTAACAAGATTTCAGAATGTTCCCCTTCTATTTAGATTCCAGAGTTAAGCTCCACTCCAGCGGCGGCTGACTTGGATGGAGCAGCCGGGCAGTGGGGCAGCTAATGACGGTAACACACTTGGGCAGCGCTGCACTGGCACGAAGCTGCGGCCTTTCCCGGCAGCGCTGAGCGTTGGATGGAGCCTGAAATGGAGAATGGCCCCGCTGCTGGGTCGGGGTGGCCTAGGAAGAGGGCAGGTGTTCCCTCTGAGTCCACAGGAACACAGAGCTCCCCGTCCCCCACTTGTGGTTAGTGACAGGTGGCAAAGGCAAGGGGGTGCATTTTCTCTTCCAAACTTCCTCGGGATCCTGCTGTCTCTTGAAAGGGAGAAACCTGAAGGTGATGAGGAAATGGAGGTGGCGCTGGCAGAGCGCATCTTCCTGGAGTCCTGCTCCCAGCTCTAGCAGATCCCAGGAAGGGAGCCAGGCAAATAGCAGGTGAGAGAGCCTGGGCCCCGAGGAAAGGAACGCCTGGGGAGGCACCTTTAACACCACAGACGGAGGGAGCTGCGTTTCAATGGGAGACACTTTCTTTGCTATCTATTTTTAAAATAATATCGAATCACCTCAAGACAGTCCAGAGCCAATTAAGCCGCTTTTCTTCATCATCAAAGCTCTGGAGGAGAAAGATCTCGATATGTAACTAGCTGTCATTTTTTCCTCTTTATCCAAAGAGAAAAAAAACCCTGATTTACCCAAATAATAAGGGATTCTCCAGACAGAGTGAGAGAGGGTCGGGGAGAGGGTTGTCCAGTTCAATCTTTATATTTAAAAGGCCATTTAAACAAAAGCAAAACAAAATTAAAACCTCCATAACTGGCCTTCAACCCAGGAACCAAGGAGTTTTTTGTGCGGGTATTTTTTTGTAAGGGAATTTATCATGTAGGATTTTCACCTGTAGGGTTTGCTACTAGATTCCTCAGGTTGCCATAACAAAGTACCACAGACCAGGTGGCTCAGAACAACAGAAGTTCTCACAGTCTGGAGGCTGGAAGTGAAATAAAAATGCCAGCTGGGCCTGCTCCTTCTGCAGCCTCGAGGGGAGGACCTGTCCGAGCCCCCCCCCCCCCCCCCCCAGCTCCTGGCGGCTCGGGCGCTCTTTGGCTTGTAGGTGGCTGTCTTCTCCCTGTGTCTTCACCTTGTTTCCCTCTGTGTGTGTCTGTCCGAATGTCCCGCTTTCATAGGCAGCAGTCACGGCCGCATGGTACCTTACTTACCTCTGTAAAGGCTCCATCTTCAAATAAGGCCACATTCTGAGGTGCTAAGGGTTAGGACTTCATACTAAGATATACTTTTAAAAAGTATATACATTTTAAAAAGATATACTTTTTAAGGGAACACAGTTCAACCCCCAACAGGATTTTTGGTGGGAATGTAGTTGAGGAGTGTGACACCATCGCTTCACTGCTTGCACTGGACGCTGTGACTACAGGGCTGGCCTGGGTGTTTGCTGACTGAGGCCTCCAGGGGACCCTGCATCCATCCACACCAAACCCTCTCTCACAGGTTTTGAACTCAATCTAAGGAAGTTTATCTTCTTCCTAGGGAATCCATCTTCAATTCTAAAAGAAAAATTAATAGAAAATGGGGTTTATTCTCTTCCGTTTAAATGCGGCATATTAATCAGCATTTTTTCCCAAGCCCTATTAAGATGACAGCAAGGAAATAAAACACTATTTTAAAAATATTAATTATGACTTTAACTATATGAAATTCTGGGGAAAAAAGCAAAACTATGGAGACAATAAAAGGATCGGGTGTCAGGGGTTGGGGAGAGGAAGAGATGAATAGGCAAGAACAGAGGATGTTTAGGGCAGTGAAAATACTCTGAATGATGGATATTTGTCCAAAACCATAGATTGAACAACACCAAGCATGAATCCTAATATAAACTATGGACTCTGAGTGCTGATGACATGTCAATGTAGTTTAATGGATTATAACAAGGTACCCCTCTGGTGGGATATTGATAAAGGAGGAGGCTGTGCATATGTGGGGGCAGGGGCATATGGAAAATTCCTGTACCTTCTGTTCATCTTGCTGTGAATTTAAAACTGCTGTAAAAATAATTTATCAATTTTAAAAATGTGAATTAACCCCAAAGACAAGGAGCACAAAAATGAGGGACATTGTAAACGCTGTGTTGAAGGCTCAGAGTACATGGAAGGGTAGCAAACATGGCTGATATAGGGAGATGCACCTAAATGCTGGCGGGAATGGGGTGGGAGCAACCTGACAAAAAGTCTGCTTCCCTTGTCTAAAGCAGGCATGAGGAGCGTGTGCAGGCTGTGAGGAGGGAAGGAGTCAGCAGCTCTCCTGCAGGGCAGCTATTTTACATGAGCTGAGGTTGTCTGTCCATCTCTAGGTCTTCTCTCCTGGACAGAAATCCTCTGATATACCCTGGGGGTTAGGACCCTGGCTTTCAGAGTCCTGAGAGCCCAGGTGGAGGAGGCTGAGGAGAGGTCTCACCATTTAGTCAGATGACACCCACTTGCAATGTCACCTCACTCCACCTTAGGTGGGCACCTGGCCTCCCTGAGACCTCAGGCTCTCCAAAAGGTGAGGGAGGAAGGCAGCTAGGGCCTAAATCTCTTTATCCCACTTTCTCACCGAGCCCTGCTCCTAGGCCCAGTCCCAACCCACCTGCCTTCCAGGGACCTGGAGAGGATCCTCCAATCCCTGACCCATAACAGGAAACCTCTTGCTCTGCCTCCTTCTGCCCCTCCTTCACCCCTCACCTCCCTCCTGTGCTTCTCTATTTTGTGAATGGGTCACCACTGACATATATCACACTGTAAGAAGGTGTCTCCTTTGAGCAGTCTTGCTCCTGCTTCTGTGTCATTCCACTCATCCCTTGTCACACTGCAGATATCAATTTTTATGTGTTGTTGTTTTGGTTTGTTTGTTTGTTTGTTTTGTTTTGTTTTTGCTTGTTATTGGTCTGTCTTAATTCCCTCACTGCCTTCGCAGGGAGGGAGCCTTATAGTGAGGCTTCAGATTTGCCCACTCTGCAAAATTAGTTTCAACTTCTTTCCTCCTCCAAATATTTGCCGAAATAGCCTATCATATCCTCTCCCGTTTTTTTTCTCCTTGTGAGTTTATACTTCAAGAGATTCCAAAATGGTGGCAGAGTAAGTAGATGCTACACTGACACACTCCCAGGACCAAACTTGAATTACAACTAAAATACAGAAAAATCATTCTGAATAATCAACTGAAAACTAGCTGGAGAGAACCTTGATAACAAAGGATGGAAAGTGGAGACCTCGTAGAGACTGGTAAGAAGGGTGGAGGTGTGAAGGGGCTGGCTGGGCTCCCACAGACAGCATCAAAAGTTTTGAACCCCAGGCTGGGCTCTCCAGCCCAGAGCACCAGGACTGAGAAAGGAGCCCACATAACATCTGGCTGTGAAAAGCAGCAGGGTTACTATCTGCGAGGGAGAGATGGCTGGAAATGCAGGCATACTCTTAAAGGGCCAACACACAAAATTTCATGTGCTTCCATCACCTTGGGCTCTAGCAGAGGGAGGGCTGAGTGGACTGGAACTGTGTAAGCAGAAGCCAGGTTTGGGGGCTCTGGGTTTGGAGCTTGGAGGGCAGCCATCCTGGTTTCCTGAGTCATTCCCTCACGCTGTGGAGGACAGCTTTTTCTGGAGGACCTTTGCTATCCAGGTAGTTTTTGCCTGGGGGTAAGGCAGTTGCCCCACCCTATTGGAAACCCCCTTGCCCTACTCTATGGAGTTTCCTAGGCCCATTAAGAGACTGAGAATAACAATCAGCCTACAGGCAGAAGCAATTGCCCCACTCTGTTGGAAAACTTTTGATTAGCCAATAATCAGAGGCTAATCAAGGCTGAATACAATCAGACTGCAGACAGAGGTGGGTCTTTGGAGGCTTTGAGTCTTTGCTTGATCTAATTCAGGGCTCAGAGCTAGGAAAAGCATACCTTGATGCACATCTTGGTCCTTTCCAATGGTACCCAGCCCCAGCACAGGGAGCCACAAGCTGTGGGTTGTTAATAGGTCCAAACAGGGTACTCAGGTCCAGTCGGAAACAATGTCCTGCACTAGAGATTGAGAGGCATAGTGCATCTACCTAATACATAGTCACAAACCCAAACAGGTGGCCAAATGGAAAGACAAAAAACAAGCCCCAAATGAAAGAACAAGAGAATTCTCCAGAAGAATAACTAAATGAAATGGAGATAAGAAATTTATCAGACATGTAGTTCAGAATAATGAAGGTAAAGATGCTCAACTGCATGAGAAAAGATATAGTAACTATGAAGAATGACATAGCACTAAGAAAGAACACAGTGGAAGGAATACACAGAAGATTAGGGGAAGTCAAGGATCAGATCAGTGCATTAGAAGACAGAGTAGAAAAAAATCACTCAATCAGAGAGCCAAAAAGAAAAACAAATTAAAAAACAAGAGGAAACCTTAAGGGAGCTGTGAGACAACATGAAACATAACAATATTTCCATCATAGGAGTACCAGAAGGGAAAGAAAGTGAGCAAGGGATAGAGAAGGTGTTTGAAGAAATAATGGCAGAAAAATTCCCTAACCTGTTGAGTGAAAAAGTCACACAAGTTCGAGAAGCACAGAGAGTCCCAAGCAAGAAGAACCCAAACAGGCCCACACCCAAACACATCATAATTAAAACGCCAAAAATTAAAAGCAAAGAGAGAATCTTAAAGACAGCAAGAGAAAAGCAATTTGTTACCTACAAAGGAGCTCCCACAAGGCTGTCAGCTGATTTTTCTACAGAAACTCTACAGGCCAGAAGGTAATGGCATGAAATATTCAAGGTAATGAAAAGCAAGTATCTGAAACCAAGATTACTATATCCAGCAAGGCTATCACTCAAAATAGATGATTACATAAAGAGTGTCCCAGACCAAAAAAAGGCTAAAGGAGTTTATCACCACCAAATTAGCACTGCAAGAAATGCTAAAAAATACTGTTGTAATGAGAAGAAAAATTAGAGAGAGAAACCTAGGCATACGGAATTAAAATGGCAATAAATAAATACCTATCAATAACAGCATTAAATATAAATGGATTAAATACTCCAATCAAAAGATACAGGATAGCTGAATGGATATGAAAACATGACTCAAATATATTCCATCTACAAGAGATCCACCTCAGAACAAAAGACTCATACAGGATGAGAGTGAAGGGATGGAAAAAGTTTTCCATGCAAATGAAAACTAAAAAGAAAAAGCTGGGGTGGCAATACTCATATCTGACAAAATAGACTTCAAAATGAAGGCTATCACAAGAGACAATAAAGGTCACTGTGTAATACTAAAAGGATTGATCCAACAAGAGGATTTAACCCTGGTATGCACCCAATATAAGTGCCCCTAAATATATAAAAAACACTTCCAGAGAACTTTAAGGGAGAGATTGACAGCAATACAATCATAGTAGGGGACTTTAACACCCCACTGACTTTACTGGATACACCTTCCAGACAAAAAATTAATAAGGAAACAGTGACTCTAAAGGACACACTGGATCAGATGGATTTCATTGATATTTATAGAACATATCACCCCAAAACTGCAGAATATACATTCTTCTCAAGTGTGCATGGGTCATTCCCAAAGATAGATCACAAAACAAGTCTCTGTAAATTCAAGAAGATTGAAATCATATCAAAAATCTTCTCAGATCGTAATGGAATAAAATTAGAAATCAACTACAGTAAAAACACCCCAAAACATTCAAACACATGGAAACTAAATAGCATGTTATTAAGCAGTGAATGGGTCACCAATGAGATCAAGACAGAAATAAAAAACTTTCTGGAATCAAATGAAAATTAATGCAAAACCACCCAAAATCTCTGGGACACAGCAAAAGCAGTCCTGAGAAAGAAATTCATAGCATTAAAGGGCTACCTCAAAAAAAAACAAGAAAAATTAATAATAAACTATTTAACCTTATAACTTAAAGGATTAGAGAACAACAACAACAAAAAATCCCAGAATAAGTAGAAGGGAGGAAATAATAAAGATAAGAGCAGAAATAAATGACATAGAGATTAAAAATAACAATACAAAGAAATCAATGAAACCAAGAGCTGGTTCTTTGAAAAGATAAATAAAATTGATGAATTGTTAGCTAGACTCCTCAAGAAACAGAAAGGACCCAAATAATTAAAATCAGAAATGAAAGCAGTGAAGCAACAACTGACATCACAGAAATACAAAGGAGTGTAAGAAAATACTATGAACAACTGTTTGCCAACAAGCTGAACAATGTGGATGAAATGGAAAAATTCTTAGAAAAATACAGTCTTCCAATATGGAATCAGGAAGAATCAGAATAAGCCACTAACAATTGAGGAAATTGAAGCAGTCATTAAAAAACTCCCAGCGAACAAACGCCCTGGTGTGGGCGGCTTCACAGGGGCGTTTTACCAAACATTCAAAGAAGAACTAACACCTATACTCTTCAAATTATTCCATAAAACCCAAGAGGAAGGAATGCTTCCAAGCTCTTTTTATGAGGCCAGCATTATCCTAATCCCAAAACCAGATAAAGACACTACAAAGAAAGAGAATTAGAGGCCAGTATCCTTGATGAACATACATGCTAAAACCCTCAACAAGATATTAGTATATCGGATCCAGCAATATATTAAAAAGATCATACACCATGACCAAGTGGGATTTATTCCAGAGATACAAGGCTGGAACAATATTAACAAATCAATGAATGTGATATATCACATAAACAAACTGAAAGACAAAAATTGCATGATCATATCAATACATGCAGAAAAAGCATTTGACAAAATCCAACACCAATTTTTGATAAAAACTCTCAGCAAAGCAGGAATAGAGGGATCATACCTCAACATAATAAAGGTCATATATGACAAACCTACACCCAACATCATACTCAATGGACAAAAATTAAAACCATTTCCCCTAAAAACAAGAACAAGACAGGGATGTCTGCTTTCACCACTCTTATTCAACATAATACTGGAAGTCCTAGCCACAGCAATAAGACAAGGAGAAGAAATAAAAGGCATCCAAATTGGAAAGGAGGAAGTAAATCTCTCATTATTCCCAGATGACATAATATTGTATATAGAAAGCCTTAAAGACTCCACTAAAAAAAACCCTACTAGATTTAATGAAGGAATTCAGCAATGTAGCAGGATACAAAATTAACACCCAGAAATCGATGGCATTTTTATACACCAATAATGAGTTTTCAGAAAGAGAAACTAAACAAACAATCCCACTTACCATAGCCACAAAAACATTAAGGTATCTAGGAATAAAGTTAACCAAGGAGGTAAAAGATTTGTATACAGAAAACTACAGGATGCTGAAAAAGAGATAGAGGAAGATATAAACAAGTGGGAGAATATACTGTGTTCATGGAATGGTAGAATCAACATGATTAAAATGTCCATACTACCCAAGGCAATCTACAGATTCAATGCAATCCCTATTAAAATACCAATGGCATATTTCACAGATCTAGAACAAATACTCCAAAAATTTATATGGTACCAAAAAAGACCCCAAATAGCTGCAGCAATCTTGAGAAAGAAGAACAAAGTTGGAGGGCTCATAATACCAGATATCAAATTATACTACAAAGCCACTGTAATCAAAACAGCCTGGTACTGGCACAAGAACAGGCATATAGATCAATGGAACACAACAGAGAAATTAACACAAGCCATTATGCTCAATTAATATTTGACAAAAGAGGCAAGAGCAGTCAAGACAGTCTCTTCAATAAATGGTGTTGAGAAAATTGGACAGATACATGCAAAAAAATTGAAACTAGCCCACCAACGTACACCATACACAAAAATAAAATCAAAATGGGTAAAAAACTTAAATGTAAGACATGAAACTATAAAAATCCTAGAAAAAACCAAGGCAGCAAAATCTCAGACATCTCTTTGTAGCAATATGTTTACAGATAAATCTCATAGGCCAAAGGAAACAAAGGAGAAAGTAAGCAAATGAGACTACATCAAAATAAAAAGCTTCTGCACGGCAAAAGAAACCTTCAACAAAATGACAAGGGAGCCCACTGTATGGGAAAACATATTTGGCAATGATACATCTGATAACGGGTTAATATCCAAAATATATAAGAAACTCACACAATTTAACAAAATGAAGACAAACAATCCAATTTAAAAATGGGCAAAGGACCTAAATAAACACTTTTCCAAAGAGGACATAGAAATGGCCAAGAGACATATGAAAACATGCTCAAAGTTATTGATCATCAGAGAGATGCAAATTAAAGTGACAATAAGGTATCCCCTCACACCTGTCAGAATAGCTACCATCAACAAATCAACAAATGAGAAGTGCTGGGGAGGATGTGGAAAAAAGGGAATCCTAATACACTGCGAGTGGGAATGCAGCCTAGTATAGTCATTATGGAAAACAGTATGGAGTTTCCTAAAAAAATTAAAATGAAACTGCCATTTGACCCAGTGATCCCACTTCTAGGAATATATTCTGGAACCCTGAAACACCAATCAGAAAGAATGTATGCACCCTATGTTCATACCAGAACAATTTACAATAGCTAAGATCTGGAAACAGCCCAAGTACCCATCAGTAGATGAGTGGATAAAAAAGCTGTGGTACATTTACACCATGGAATACTATGCAGTTGTGAAAAAGAAGGATCTCTAACCCTTTAAAACAGCATGGAGGTACCTGGAGAGTATTATGCTAAGCAACATAAGCCAGTCAGAGAAAGACAAGTATCACATGGTCTCACTCATATGTGGAATCTAATGAACAAAATACACTGTTAAACAAAATAGATCCAGAGACACAGAAGCATGGTACAGACTGGAATCTCAGAGGGAAGGTGGGGTGGGTGGAAGAGATCAACCAAAGAACTTGTATGCATATATGCATAAACCATGCACAGAAACAATAGGGTGATAGAGATGGGGTGGGGACCGGGGGTGGGGGCGGGCTATAACGGGTTAATGGGAGAAAAAAGGGAACATCTGTAATACTTTCAACAATAAGATTTTTTAAAATTTCCTTTATTGTCATTTTAGTGAAGGTACATGAGGGAATGGAGAAAAATTTACCAGGAAATTTCATTCTTGATCCCTCATGCTCTCTCTGTTAACCCTGTGGAAATTGTAAAGTATACCTTAGTGAAAAATGCACAAAGACTATGTGTACAGTTAACACTGAAAGTGTGAACACTCCGTGAACCATCACCCAGGCCCAAATATAGAACACATTGATCCACATAAGTCCCCACACATCCCTTACTGCCACAGCTCCCTTCCCCCAAAGAGGGGACTTTAAGATATATAATTGTCACCATGGGGAAGCTAGAGAAAGGGTACATGGGACTCTGTCCTATTCTTGCAACTTCATGCTAGCTTATAATTATTTCAAAATAAGTGAAATATATAGCATGGCCCATGGCCACAGTCAATGGAGCAGTGAGGGCCTGGGGCAGGGGCAGGGGTGGGCCGGATAGGGTCAATGGGGAAAAAAAGAGGACATATATAATACTTTCAACAATAAAGAACTATTTTTAAAAAATTAGGCTCTAGTCAAGTTGGCTTATTGGCCTTCGGACTGAAGGTCCCCGGTTCAATTCTGGTCAAGGGCACATGCCCAGTTGCAGGTTTGATCCCCAGTAGGGGGTTGCAGGAAGCAGCCAATCAATGATTCTCTCTCATCATTGATATTTCTATCTCTCTCTCCCTCTCCCTTCCTCTCTGAAATCAATAAAAATAAGTGTACATATATATATGTATATATATATATGTGTGTGTATATATATATTTATACGTGCATCAAAATGTGAGTTTTTATGCCTTTTGTAAGAGTTAAAATAAATTCACACATGGTCACCTCTGGCTGTTTGTTTGAAAAATAGGTTCACTATACATTTATGAGAAAAATAAGCAGAAGAGAATTTGAAAATGTTTTTAAAAACTGAATGATTAACAAAAATCCCTATGATGGAGATACTATTATTATCTCCATTTTAATGGTGAGAAGACAGAGGTGCCAGGTAACTTGCCCAAGACCACAGGGCATGTAAGGAGATGGGGCCTTGTGTCCAGCTGGGCCTGCACATTCATTACATTATCCAGCGGTTCTCAACCTGTGGGTCGCGACCATCGGAAAACACATATAGCATATCAGATATTTACATTATGATTCCAAACAGTAGCAAAATTACAGTTCTGAAGTAGCAACGAAAATAATTTTATGGGAAAAACCAAGATGGCGGCATAGGTAAACACCGGAGTTAGCTGCCTCGAACAACCACTTCAAAAATACAACTAAAAGATGGACGGACATCGCCCAGAACCACAGGAAGACTGGCTGAGGGGAAATTCTTCAACTAGAAGGAAAGAGAACAGCATACAAGACTCAGAGGAGGCGCAGTGCGGAAAATACAAAGGTGCGGAGGTACGCGCAGAGCGGGCTGGTAGCTGAGGGCGCGGTTGTCGTTTTCAATTGGGAGGGAGTCTCAGATTCTGAGCTCCACTTCTGGGCGAGTCTCTAGGGACCCAGACTCAAATGGGAGAAGCGGGACTGTCTGGCATCAGTTGGAACACGAGGGCAGCTTTCTCTCCGAGGTTTGCAGCAGTTGCTGGGACTCTGAGAGGCAGAGCCTCTGGGGACGGGACTGAGAGCAGCCATAACTGCTCCCTCCACCCGCTCTGTTGATCCTGTGCGACCCGCCCTGCCCAAGCCCTGCACAGAGCCATTTGCCCGATAGCCTCAGGCAAAGGCTAGATTAGCACCTCCCTAGAGGACAGAAGTTTTCCCACTGCAGACACAGCTGATTCTCACAGCCAGTTGGCCTGGAGGTCAAATCCCCCTAGTATTAACTACAACAATCAAGGCTTAACTACAACAAGACTGCACACAAAGACCACTAGGGGGTGCACCAAGAAAGCATAAAAAAATGTGGAGACAAAGAAACAGGACAAAACTGTCAATGGAGGATATTGAGTTCAGAACCACAATTTTAAGGTCTCTCAAGAACTGTCTAGAAGCCGCCGATAAAGTTATTGAGATCTACAAGAAATCTAATGAGACCCTCGATGTTATGATAAAGAACCAACTAGAAATTAAGCATACACAGACTGAAATAAAGAATATTATACAGACTCCCAACAGCAGACCAGAGGAGCGCAAGAATCAAGGCAAAGATTTGAAATGCGAAGAAGCAAAAAACACCCATCCAGAAAAGCAAAATGAAAAAAGAATCCGAAAATACAAAGATAGTGTAAAGAGCCTCTGGGACAGCTTCAAGCGTACCAACATCAGAATTATAGGGGTGCAAGAAAATGAGAGAGAGCAAGATATTAAAAACCTATTTGAAGAAATAATGACAGAAAACTTCCCCCACCTGGTGAAAGAAATAGACCTACAAGTCCAGGAAGCGCAGAGAACCCCAAACAAAAGGAACCCAAAGAGGACCACACCAAGACACATCATAATTAAAATGCCAAGAGCAAAAGACAAAGAGAGAATCTTAAAAGCAGCAAGAGAAAGAAACTCAGTTACCTACAAGGGAATACCCATACGACTGTCAGCTGATTTCTCAACAGAAACTTTGCAGGCCAGAAGGGAATGGCAAGAAATATTCAAAGTGATGAATGCCAAGAACCTACAACCAAGATTACTTTATCCAGCAAAGCTATCATTCAGAATTGAAGGTCAGATAAAGAGCTTCACAGATAAGGAAAAGCTAAAGGAGTTCATCACCACCAAACCAGTATTATATGAAATGCTGAAAGGTATCCTTTAAGAAGAGGAAGAAGAAGAAAAAGGTAAAGATACTAATTATGAACAACAAATATGCATCTATCAACAAGTGAATCTAAGATTCAAGTGAATAAATAATCTGATGAACAGAATGAACTGGTGATTATAATAGAATCAGGGACATAGAAAGGGAATGGACTCACTATTCTTGGGGGGGACAGGGGTGTGGGAGATGCGGGAAGAGACTGGACAAAAATTGTGCACCTATGGATGAGGACAGTGGGGGGGTAAGGGCAGAGGGTGGGGTGGGAACTGGGTGGAGGGGAGCTATGGGGAAAAAAGAGGAACAAATGTAATAATCTGAACAATAAAGATTTAATAATAATAAAAAAAAGAAAATAATTTTATGGTTGGGGGTCACCACAACATGAGGAACTGTATTAAAGGGTCGCGGCATTAGGAAGGTTGAGAACCACTGACACTCACATGCAGCATGTGTCCCTTCAGAGATGCCTTGCCATGAGATCCACTCATGGCCACTTTGTCTCTCCTGTTCTCTCCTCATAGCCTGTCTTATTTTGTTTTCCATAGTGGTTATTATCAGCTGGCATTGTATTATACAGCTATTTGGATTCCTTTTATTGGCCAGCTTCCCCCATCCCATGAGGGTTTTGACTGTCTTATTTACCTGATTCCCTGTGGTTACTCAACTTGGAGGTCATCCTTTTTTTAATTTCTTTTTTAATTGAATGTATTGGAGTGACATTGGTTAATAAAATCATGTAGGTTTCAGGTGTACAATTCTATAACACATCATCTGTATATTGTATTGTGTGTTCACCACCCCAAGTCAAGTCTCCTTCCATCACTCTTTATTCCCCCTTTCTCTTCTTCTACCTCCCCGCTCCTCTTTTCCTTGGTAATCACCATACTATTGTCTGTGTCTATGAGTTTTTTTGTGTTTTGGAGGGGTTTTTTTGCTTAATCCTTTCACCTTTTTCACCCAGCCCCCCAGCTCCCTTCCCCTCTGACAGCTGTCAGTCTGTTCTCTGTCTCAATAAGGAAGTCATTCTTTTCACACCCCAATCCTTCTCACACCTGCCCCCTCGCTGCAACTGACTGAGAGAAGTAATTTCCAGAGAGCAGACAGCTGCAGCTGAGTCACAGAACGCTCCTGCCACACAGAGGGAAATCCAGCCCCTGAGGAAGGTGTGCACCCTTGGTTCTGTCTCATTGGAAGAGTTGCTTAACTTCTCTGTGTCACTCTTTCCTCAGTTCTGAAATGGAGGTAACAACAGTATTTATCCAATAGGGTTGGGATAAGTATTAAATAAGTTAATACACGTGATTACCCAGTGATTGTTAACTTTTCCTGTCTCACTAGAACTTAAGTTTGCTGAAGGCAAAGATGTTGACTGTTTGGGGTACACTAGTGCCCCAGTGCCTCTCAGGGCTGCCGCGTGGTGAGTGCCTATGAAAATACCTGTGGCATGAACGAGTGACACATGTTAGTATAGCATGTACCTGTGCAGCAGCAAAGTAGGAAGAGCAGTATCTGTATCTATGGAAATGATAGGAATTCACAGTTAATATCTGAATTTAGGCAACTACAATGGAGGAATTCTATCTGTAATTAGCAAATCAACCCTGATCTAGGGGGGAAAGGTCCATCACTGGAACTGGATATGAAACAGTGAGAACCACATGAAGAGTCCAGAGCCAGGACAACAAAGAAAGAAGAGTAACTTTTTCCTTGCCTTGGTCACTCCCAGATAAGGGTACCAACTTCCTGTCTCAGATATTAAGACAAAACAAGATTTCAGTTTCCCAACTATTTGAGGCCACCAGCAGGCCGTTGCTACATCCTCCCGATCCACATGCCCATCTTGAGACTCCAGCTGCCCCATCAGCAGTTCTCAGTCTTCATTGCCCTGACCTCTCAACCCTAGCACTTTCTGGTTGTCCTAACACTCAGTTCTGGATGGGTAACTCTGCTGAGAACATTAGGAGTTCCAGAAACCACACTTTTATTATCACACCGAGCAAGCAGTAGCTGTCATGGCAACTAGTGCCCTCAGTGACTCAGGCGGAGTCACTAAACTACCCGATCCTCTACACGCGGATTTCTCTCAGCTCAGGTAACTGCTTCCCCGGACCAGAAGGACTGAATGAATGTCTTAGTGGGTCAGTGGAATATCTTTACTTTGGAAAGTTATATTCACATTTTCCCATTATAAAAATATAATTATGAAACTAAAATTTTAAAAAATAACAAAAATAATCACCCTCTTCAATCACTGAAAAATGACTAAAAGTTTTAGAAAATTGTATGGCAGGTTTTTCTCCATGTCTCATAGAGGTGCACGAATACCATTTAATTTTATATCCTGATTTTTTCCCAGTGAATTTAGCATTTTCCCATAATTTATAAAGGATGAATAATATTCCTTACAGGGCATTTGCATTAACCTCTCATTAACTATTTAAAGTGTTTATTGTTCTTTTATGCTAATAACTGGTGTTATAATATGCACAGTCTTTCTTGAATGTAGATTTTTCCAGAATTTGGGCTTATTTATTTTGGTAAATTCGCAGAGGCAAACTTACACAATGAAGTAAGGAAGAGATTGATCTTTTTACCAGGGACTAGCTAGCAGGCTGAGCTGCTTTGCAAGAAAATCAAGTTATCCATTTCCAGAAAGATCTAAAATAAATTTTATTAAAAAAATTTTTTAAAGCAAATACTTTTTGGGAAGCTCATGACCAGGCAAAATTCAGTAAATTCAAAAGCCAGCTTGTTGGCTCCTTGTTGGAGCAGATTGCTGTTTCCACTCCTGCCTGACTAGTAAATAGAATGAGGAGATGAATGGACCATTTTCTCTCTTCTACAGGGCTACTCTGAAATCTATCATCTATGTTTCATGTTGAGTGCGGAGGAAATAGAAGTAATAGATCCTACTTAGACCACATGAAGTCCTGGGGATCCGACCGCCCTTCCCCCGCAGGCACATCCCTACCAGCTCTGCCCTGGGGCCAAGGAGAGGAAGCACTGGGTGGAGAAGCTGGGCTGCAGGACGAGTTCATCCCCCAATTGCAACATCAGATGGTTTATAATTTCTTGGGAGTTCCTTCGCTAACCGGCCATGGAAAAAAACACAGAGATCAAGGCTGGGGATGAACTGTCATGCAGTTTGTCCCTCTGAGACTAGCAACCTATCAGCTCTGTTTTTCCTGCCCAGTCTGCGTTCAACTGGGGGTTTCTGACAACCCCCCAAAAACCCTTTTAGGCTCCTTGACACTGTTCCCTTTGCAGGTACTTATTTTGGGAAGAGGAAATGACTGAACTTCCCGGTCAGCATGGGTCCCACTGACTGAAAGAGGGGGGTTGGGGTGGGGGTATGTGGCCTGGAGAAGGGAACTTACAGGTACCAGAGGACTTCAGACTGCCTGGTGACTTACAGGCCCATCACAGGGTGGTTTGGGATATTGGAGACCTCCTGCCCTTTGCATTTCTGTCTCTGATTTAGGGGAAAAGAAAGGCAGGCCTGGAGTAGGAAGGAGGCTGAGCCAGTGCAGGAAGATGCCTGGTTGTCTCCCTCGCAGCACCTGTGTGGACCTTGGTGCTTCCTGTACTTCTGGTGTCGACTGAATGCTGTGTCCTCGCAACACTCACACGCTGCATCCTAACTCCCAAGGTGATGGTTAAGAGGTGGAGCTCTCATGAAGGGAATCAGTCCCTTAAAAAAGAGGCCCCAGAGAGCTTCCATGGTGTGAGGTCACAGGGAGAAGGTATCATGCATGAGCCAGGAAAGGGGCCCTCACCCGAATATGTTGGGGCCTTGATCTTGGACTTCCCAGCCTCCAGAATTGTGAGGAATAAATGTTTGTTGTTTCAGCCATTTAGTCTATGGCATTTTTGTTATAGCAGCCCAAACAGACCTGTGTGAAGGGCCATGTCCCCAGGGCAGTGCTGGAGGTGGCGTGGTATGGAGGGTAACAGGTTAAAACAGGAAATGTAGCCCCCTTTCTGCTACTGACTGCCCTGGTGAGCTTGGGGCAATCACTCAGGCCCCCGGAGTGCTTCAATGCCAAGTCCATGAAACACATTCTATAGAGTGGATCGTGTGGCCTCAAAGTGCTTTTGGAGCTGGAACAGGCCGTGGTTCTGTGAAACCAGCTGTTCCTTGCATGATGGGCTCAGTTGTAGAGGCCAAGCACGGCCCAGCCGCTCAGGCCATTTTCCACGGAAAAAAGCTAAACACTGCTGCTGCTGCTTCCTGCTCCTGACAGCGAGACACGTTTAATCACCTTGTAGTGACAGAGCAGTCTTAGTGGACCGTCGTGTCCTCTTGTCAGGGGTGCTGAAGGACGGGTGTGATGTAGTTCCTCCTGGGGGTGGGGAGCCCTTCCCCGGGGAACACCTGCCAACAGGAAACACGGCTTCTTATTGGGCTGCTGTTTGCAGCCCGAGGCCGGTTTCTCCTGAGCACTCCAAGCGTTTGAGATTCTGGTTGCATTCAGCAGGCATTACATGAAATCCCCACAGAGAAAGCACAAGGCACCCGCTGCACGCGTCACAGCGAGTCCATGCTGGGGGAGCAGATGGCTTCTCTCATCTCCTGAGGACCTGTCGTCGGCCCAGGCGGGGGCCTGCGCTGGCTGGCACCTACCCCGCCTGCCTGCTGCGGTCAGGTCTAGAAATGGAATCTGCCTTCTAGTTGGAGAGAGCAAATGTGTTCTAGCATTTCCCCTTCTCGCTTTAGGATACATTTTTTTTCTTTTATTTTGTTTTTATTGGCAGGACATTTTTATTCTTTTTATAAGTTTATTTTTATTGTTGACATTATTACAGATGTACCCTATTTCCCTACCCTCTCTCCCCCTCCACCCCCCTACCCCCCAGGCCTTCCCTGCACTATTGTCTGTGTCTATGGGTTATGCATATATATACTTAAGTTCTTCGGTTAATCTCTTCCCATCCCCCCAACCCCCTCTCCTCTGAAATCTGTTCTATGTTTCCATTCTTCTGGTTCTATTTTATTCATCGGTTTATTTTATTCATGAGATTCCACATATGAGTGAGATCATGTGATACTTATCTTTCTCTGACTGGCTTATTTCACTTAGCCTAATGGTCTCCAGGTCCATCCATGCTGTTGCAAAGGGTAAGAGATCCTTTTTTTTTTTTATAGCTGCATAGTATTCTATCATGTAAATGTCCCACAGCTTTTTTTATCCACTCTTCTACTGATGGGCACTTGGGCTGTTTTCAGATCTTAGCTATTGTAAATAGCACTGCTATAAACATAGGGCTGCATATGTTCTTTCTGATTGGTGTTTTGAGATTCTTAGGATATATTCCCAGAAGTGAGGTCGCTGGGTCAAATGGCAGTTCCATTTTTAATTTTTTGAGGATACTTCACACTGTTTTCCACAGTGGCTGCACCAGTCTGCATTCCCACCAGTAGTGTACTAGGGCTCCCTTTTCTCCACTTCCTCGCTAGAATCGAGGTGCACTTTCAAGTCTTTCGGAAAAATAATATTCCATGTGAATACAGGGTGAATGAACATATGCACTTTTGATTCCAAGAGTGGCTTCTTTAGGGCTGTCATTCCTCACTCAGTTCTTGCTACCAGAAAAGAAAGACTTAGACTTCAAAGTTCAGTGAATTCGCTGCCTGTTAGGTTACTCACAAATTACTGGGCTATGAAGGGAGGGTTGGGGTTTAAAGCGTCTGATTGGCTTCCAGCCACAGGTTCACATACTATTGGAATTCAATATTAGCAATGACTTCGTGGAGACAGGAAGTGTCGGAAACTGCCCTGTCTAGAAAAATGAGGGTGGATTTCTTAATATGTAGAGTAAGGACTTCTGTGCATCCATGCTGACGAACGCTGAATAGTAATTACATTGAACATGTTCTTGTTTTTCCAAGGCCAAGTCAGAACAACCGATAAACCAAACGTTTTCTCGGGAGAGGGGTTGCTAGGGCTGCCAGTCAGCTCTTGCTGGGAAGCGAGCTAGCGAAGCTTTCAAGCTCATTTGTTTCCCCCCTGGAGCTGCTTGAGTCACATCGGTTATCTTGGAGACAAAACTCCAGGACTTGACTTTGATTTCTTTAAAACTATTAGAGATTTGTGGGTGGCCACGTGTTCATCCAGTAGTACTGAGTGGCTCTCATGGGCAGGTACTGCTAACACATTAGGCAAGACAGCACCAGTCCCTGCCCTTTTTTTACTTAGTCCAGAGGTGATGATGGAATATGGTCATGACTAGCCTGGGGATGCCATGGGAGCCCCTGGGGACAAAGCTCCCCGAAGCAAGGGAAGCGATATCTAAGGTGATACCTGATAGGTGTAAGGTAGACTGTCCCTCAGCAGATGAAGGCGATATGTTATGTTCCAGGAATAGCATGTGCAAAGGCCCAAACATAGGAGAGAGCATCAAAGGGGTGGGCAACAGAGAGTGGGGCTGGATGGCGCGGAGGGAGGAGATGGCTGATGCAAGGGGAGTGCGTTGGAGATCCTGAAATGGGGATGGAAGACTCTGGGCTTTATTCTAGAGCAGTTTTCTCAACTGACACTACTGACCCTTGGGGCTGGAGAATGCTCTCATGGGCAGGGCAGGAGGCTATCCTGCACATTGTGCCTGTTCAGCAGCATCTCCTGCTCATACCCACAGAAGCCAGTAGCATCTCCCTGGTAAACACAATTAAAACAATGTCTCCAGACATTGCCAAATGCTGTCTGGAAAGCAAACGGTCCCCCTGCTGGCAGCCCTTGTTCCATGGGCAATGGGAGGCATGGAAGGATTTTGAGCAGCACCAAGGCCCTGATGGCAGGAAAGTCTGCAGTCCGAGCTGCTGCAGCCGTTTCCTCCGCCATTGCTCCAGCCTTCCTCCCCTCGTTGGGCTGAGCTTCTTCGCACATAAAAAATTGTAGGAGAAAAAGAGTTACTGTGTCCTTCCATGGGTTTCTTCTCACAATTAGAACTCGAAAAAAAAGTTCTCTTTAGATGAATTGGTATAGTTACTTTTACAATACTAAGAGCCCGGTACAGTTTCCCTTGTGTTGCATCAGCCTTTCTTAGTTGGTATACCAGTAAGCCAGAGTTGCTCACTAGGACTGTCCAGTTAGTTGACATCAGCAAGTGGGGAGGTTGGGGACCTCCAGAAACTGGAGGCTGCACAACTCCATCTTTCCTCCAGGGGGCAGCAGCCCTTCAGCTCCAGCTGTGGGGCCATCATGTAGGATCTTCGTGTTGTTCAAGAAAAACAGGAAATTCAGATATCTGTGTCAAATCTTCAAATATTTAAATAATGGCAATAAATTCGGATGTTGTAAAACATGTACCAGGCAACATAAGAGTCTCGAGGCTATTTTTTAGTCAAAGGCCTCTTTGTGACTTCTCAAAGGCTATTTTTTGTTTTGATATTTTTTAAAGCACCACTTTATTTTATTAGTTGACTTTTTCCTTTTTATTCTTGCTTTATGGTTTTAATTTGATCTGGGGGAGAGGTATAGGACTGTGCTAGGTGTCCTATTAACCCCACCCAAATCCCTTTTCCATCTTTCTCCACATTGTTCTGTGTCCTAAGACACAGAATAGAGCCTTCATTAAACTCTCCTCAACTTTCCAGTTTGAGGGTTCTATTTGCTTCCTGCCGGGACCTGTGACTAATAAAGTATAAGCAATTCAAAGTAGAACATAGGAAACTTGGAGGGTTGTTTCTGTGAACAGAATATAAATAATAGAATGGTCTTAGAGGGTGGGTATTAGAAGTTGGGAAACCATAACTATGAGGCACACAGGGCAAGCTTCTAGATTCCCATTTGATCACACCAATTCCGCTTTACGTGGCAGGAGTTTGTGCCCTTAGTTTAAAGCAGCTCATGGCATTTTCATGTAGAACAGCATTTATCCCATATGAATATTGTTTCCAGCCTGGAACACCTCCTCCTGGGGGAAGTAAGGAAGGCATTTCACAGAAGCTCACTGGCTAGTGCGCCTCAGGATGCTTGTTTCCTGTCTCCTTGGTTGACTTTTCTTTGGCCTTTCATTCATCAAAATACAATCTGGGTCCCGGCTGGTGTGGGTCAGTGGTGAGTGTTAACCTATAAACCAGGAGGTCATGCCTGGGTTCAGGCTCGATCCCCAGTGTGGGGCGTGCAGGAGGCAGCCAATCAATAATTCTCTCTCATTATTGATGTTTCTATCTTTTCCTCTCCCTTCCTCCCAGAAATCAATAAAAATATAGATATTTTAAAGCCACACAGTCTGGGTTTTCTAGGCAGTACGGGGCAGTGCTTAAGAGCAGCTGAGTTTAAATTGCAACAGTGTGTGGGAGTCTCATCTCTTGTCATTTTCCCTGTATAGCTGTGCACAAGCCCTTTCACCTCTCTAAGCTTCAGTCTCCTCAGAATGCAAACCCCATAGGATGGCAGAGAGGATCAAATAAGAAAATGTAAGGAAAGTAGCTAGCATTGCTCCTGGGTGCCCAATAAACAGGAGAGATTATTAAAAGATCAACCCATTTCCCAGGAAGCTGTTAATATTAGTGTCAGAGTGAACTCCCGCCCTTACACAGCTGGCGCAGGGCCTCTGAGTGTGCACGCGTCCACATCGCCCCCTGAAGCATTAAAGAAAGATCAGGTTACGTTCTGTTTCGTGTCCATTTTACTCCGATTGTTTTCGCATTTTGAAAGTTCCTACATTCTCTGTCTGGAGTCCCTCGGTGCTCCTCCCATTTTGCGTTCCTTCAAGACTGCAGGTAGCGGCTCGGAGACACCCGCTAGCTTCCGCAGTGTGTGCCTCTACATCTAGGCCCCGGCTGAGTGCAGCAGGTGGCTCCCCCCCCCACTTCTCACAGGGCTGCAGGTCCTATGGTATGTGCCCATTTTAATGAGAAGCTTTTGCTCCCAACATAATCTTAACTCGCCAGAATAACAAATTTCACTTTAAAATCAGTATGTCACTAGGTGGGACTATAGGCCAAGCTTGCTGAGTTGGGGGGAGGGAAGACTAGAAGGTAGGGATGATTCAAAGCTGACGCATAGTAAAGGAGGAAATCCTGAGCCCGCTCATGGCAGCCACTGCTAACTTCGTATTTAACACGAGACTTGATTCTCTCTCACAAACCGGATTATGGGCCCCCTCCCCCAAATAACTCCATCCCTTAGCCCCTCTCCCAGGGGTGAGTTGGTACAACTGATGACAAACCTGGATTACAGGCTCCCTGTCCTGTTCCACAGCTCTCAGCTTCCTATCTGTGAGTTTGACTAATAAAATCAGCAATGACTTGGCTGGAATATGTTGAATATTTACTCTGTGTTAGCACTTTACAAGGATTACCACTTCAATGCTCCCAGATAAACCTATGACATGGAAATGTTGGTTATCGTCATTGCGGATGAAAGTCTGGGACTGGGCGAGGTTCAGCGTGGCCTGCAGTTGAAGCCCAGAAGCCCCAGCAGCACTTGGTGAGTGAAGTTACCTCTCGGCCCTTTGGTTAGGCAGCGGTTCTCAACCTGTGAGTTGTGACCCCTTTGGTGGTCGAACGACCCTTTCACAGGGATTGCCTAAGACCATCCTGCATATCAGATATTTACGTTACGATTCATAACAGTAGCAACATTACAGTTATGAAGTAGCAACGAAAATAATTTTATGGTTGGGTCACAACATGAGGAACTGTATTTAAAGGGCAGAAGGTTGAGAACCACTGGCTTAGAGAGACAGAACAGCTCCCACAGCCAAATCAGGCCCCTGGTGATGAGCAAATGAGCCATGTGTGGCTGGAGGGAGGTGGGGCCGCAGTGCAGACCTGACAGCAAGCCTGGCCCTGCAGGAAGGAAGGGAAGGAGCACAAGACCAGGGAGAAAAGTGCTCCTAGTGGTTGGGCTGCATGTGCAAAGGCCCTGAGGCAGGAATGCCCTTGACATGTCTGAGAAACTGCAAGAAGGACCGTTTAGCTGGATCTGTATAGTGGGGTCAGCACATTTCAAATGCTCAGTAGCCGCATGTGGCTGGCGGCTACCATATTGGATAGCACAATGCTAGAAGGTGCTGAAATCTATGGAGTTGGGCAGGGTCACTTAAGATGCCCTGGGCACAGATGCTGGTGTGGGACGGTACTGGGCAGTCCAGGTTATGGTTTCTGTGGGGGGTGAACTTTTGGAAGGAGGAGGAGGGAAGAAATGTGTGATATAATCTTCCAGAATGTGCCAGAAGGACGTGGCGGGTGAAATGGTTCTGAAACCCACACGCACATGAGAATCGCAGGGAGCTTTCCCAGCGCTGGGCCCTGCCACAGACCAATGGAATCTCATTCTCTAGTTAAGTTATGAGAATCCGCATTTAAAATAACCTGCCAGGTGATGACAATGGCACCCGCGTTGGAAGGGAAACAGCAGGAGGGTGGCCTTGCCATTTAAACATTGTCCCTGAGGTTAGTAGGGGTTTTCTGTCTGAATGAACATAATCTCGAGACTACATAGCCTTGGGTAGGAGCCCTCTAGTTCAGATCTTGGGGTGGGGTGGGGGACAGTAAGGGGAGTTCATGGTGGTCCTCCAGCTACCTTAGCATTCAGATTTACAGAGGTCATCATCTTCATTATGGGGTTAGAGAACAGAGACAAGAACATTACCATCGTTGCAGCCAAACTTCTAAGCCTTACGGTTCACCCTACTGGGAGGAACCCAATCAGATGAGGATGGGACAGGTTCCGCCGGAGCAGTTCAGACATCCTGCGTAGGGAACTCGGCGGAAGACTGTCACTGGGAAGACTGGAGAGCAATTAAAGTAACCTGAGGCTCCCAGGGAAGGAGTTTAAGGAGGAGCTTACCGCAGACTAGAAGGGGAGTGGATGCCTGCATCTGCGCATTTATTCCCTCAGCAGTCAGCATGCGCTTACTGAGTACTTACTACGTGCTGGGCTGACGATCCTTACAGAAGGTAAGAGTTTCCCATGGGTGTCAGTGTTTAGGCGTCTCCCACAGAAGACAGTCCCTCCAAGGAAATGAGAAGTCATAGCGGGTGAACATAGGCTGAAGCTGCACCACTTTCACCCAGATTCGAAGTACAACCGAGCCACCCTCTGCCCACCCACCCCCTCTTAGGGAAATGGGCAAGGCTGCCCAGGAACCCCACCGTGGCTGCCCCCCGGCCTCTGGGCTCCTTCATGGCAGCATGGCCCGCCCTTCCCGCAGCTCACAGCCTAGTGGGAAGAGAGGCCCGGGGCAGAGTTGCATCTCAGCAGCTCGGGTACATTCCCAGTCGACATCCAGGAGAAAATAAAGCACAATCGAAATCACCCTCGGAGAAAAATCACCGGGGCGGTGGTGTGTTGGCGCTTGAAACACGGCCTCTCAGTAAATACAGCACAGCCCTTCCCTGCCGCCCGAACAGATGGCCGCTTCGGTGGCTGAGCACCAGCGCAAGCGCTGGGCCCTGCTTGCGTCTGAGGTCATGTTGCATGGAAAACATGCATCGAGGTTATAAACACTGATGTGCGAGATGCTCCCAGCAGGAGAGGATCAGAACTGGACGCAAATGTTCACACATTCACACTCCGGGGCATATGCTTATGTGGGGACGGCTGGCAGCATCCCACACGCTATTTAAGTTGTTTTTTATTTAGTTTCCCTCCAAGCATCCACAGTTGAGTTCACTTGAGGTAAACGTACAAATGGCTGGTCTCACCTGCAAAAGGACCGTGACGGTGCCAAGTGGCCAGAGGGACGCTCTTTCCGGGAGGCGGGGCGTCCGCCGGGAGAGGCCGAGGAAGCCCTTCCCCCGCGGCTCCGGCATGGCCTCCTCCCGGAGTCCTCTCAGAGGACAGCCCCGGCTTCCTCACGTCCCTCCGGGGGGCACTGCGCCCCAGTCCCAGGTGGAGCCTCCCCCAGTTGTGCCCTGCAGAGGGTTGGGTCTGCCCATGCACGTCCCTGGGGGTCGCCATCACGGGGACATAGGGGGTCGCCCCAATCCCCTCGCCTGCTTATCTCCTGGCCTCCTCCTGGGGCCTTTCTGAGAAGCCACCGTGCCAGCCCATCACCCGGCAGAAGACTTCGGGGCTCAGCTCCCTGCAGTTCACTGGCTCCGTGCTGCTGGCTGAGGGCGGCAGGCATGCTGCCTTTCACCCCAGCTTTGCCAGACACCACCGGCCTGGCCGGCCTTGTTGGACTTTCTTGCCAGAGAAGGGGGTAAGGCAGGGTTGCAAAGACCAGCTGGTTCCCGAGGCTGTGGCAGCCCTAGATGACATTTTGATTCATTTGGGCCCCAGAACCCCTCACAAGGGGTAGCGCCTAGCAAGGATCTGAAGCTGGACTTTAGATACCTCGTCCCTGCCCTGCGCCGTGTCCCTAGAGGCGCAGTCGGTGAAGATGCCCCGGGAGGCCCCGGAGGCTCAAGGTGGCTCACTGTTCCATGGGGTTTGTTTGCAGAATAATTCTCACACTTGCATGGCTTACCCTGACTACCCTACAATAAACTCTCCTGAGAAACGGAAGGACTTTTGCTGCCTCATCACGGCTGTCAGCCTCGCACGGACTTGCATCACTGCGGTTCCTGCCGGTCAGCTTGGCCTGGCCGCCCCCTGAGAGGGGGAAGCAGACGCCCATCCCCACCTGCTGGGAGTCTGTTGTCTGCATGGCTGGCCCAGCGTCCACCCATTGGAGGTGGCAGAAACCATCTCTTTTGCTTGTTTGTAATTTTAGTTTTTTCGTGCCTCATAAGGGGATGTGGTTAGTATGTAAATGGTACATAAACACCATTTACGTCCAAAACTAGCAAACAAATAATATGAAAGGAACAAATGGATGGAAATGGTTATGGGGGTTAATCATACAACCACAGAATGGAAAGCTCCTTGAAAAGGCCCCAGGCCTCCTGCCTCAGACCTCCCCTCTCTCCCTGCCCAGGCATAACCAGCGGCCTCAGGAGAGACGCGACCCCATCTTTAGAAAGAAAGGGTCTGGAGCAGGGCTCTGTCGCCTTTGCTGCGAGGCTCCTGCCCTCTCACTCCTCGGTTGTCACGCAGCCTGTGCCTTCATTTCTCATTACATCTTCTTCATGGTCTTGGTTACTCCCAGAAGCTGCTTGTTGTCTGCCCAGCGCAGGAGCTCCTTGCCTGGCCCTCACCAGAGCGGCCCGGGTGGGTCGAGGCTATTTGTTAAATAAAGGATTCAGGTTGCTTCCTGCGCAGGCAAATCGTAATTCTCCTGGGAGGGAATACATCTTGGGCGCTTCTGATATGAATTGTGGTTAATGAACATAGAAGGGGTGGAGGCTGGATCCAGACGCCCGCCTGCAGTCACGTTAGAGACACCCCCCCTCCCCCGCACCCCGAACCCTAGGCTCCTAACCCAACCCTAGCTCTCACTCTGCATACACCTTTCGCCCACTGTTGATAAACCAGAGTTAAAGAATAAAGCAGACGTTACCCAAAACTAAGAAATTAAAAGAAACAACAACAAAAAAGAGGGTAGGAAGGACAAAACGTAAGGTGATTTTAAAAGATAAAATAATTTGTATTTAAAAAAATAAGAGATAGAAAATTAAAGTGTGCATAGTTAAAGAAAGTTAACGTAAAGAAATTAAAATGATTTCTACACCATGATAAAAGGAGTGAGAATTTTTAAGAGAGAAAAGTTAAGATAAATAGAAAAGTTCTAAACAGGGTAGGGAGGAAATTAAGGCCATTAAAAATGCATAAACCTACAAAACAAAGAGCAGAAACCTTAAATAATTAGAAAGATAAGTACACTAAGCAACAATTTACTTGAAAAAATATTTTCTAACAGTGGGAAACTAAGGCTCTTGAAGGCAAAGGTCATTGAAAATAAGATGCCAATCACTTGAAAGGCAGCAGTGGGAGTCCCTAGAGCCGCCTCTGACTGGGGCTCAGTGAAGGGCCTGGCAGGTGTTGTCCGAGTCTGGGCGCCACGGCTCTCCACCTCGCCCCCCACAGCTCGTCCCTGTTCTCCCTGCCCCTGAGGAGGTGCTGCTGAGGCCAAGGAGACCTGCCTTCTAACAGCGCTGCCTGCCACCCATCAACCCAGGGCTGCCTCAAGCCCCAGAGCCCCCTACTGTGAGTGAGAGCCTCTCCCCATGGCACCCTCTGCCGGCCCCTTGCAACGTGGATTCTACACACTGCTCCTTCCAGGCCACCAATAAAGAAGCCTTCTGGACTGAGGAGAAGAACCAAGAGTGAGAAGACGGCACAAGGGGAAGAGGAATCCTGCCGGCACGTCACTGCATGCCAGACACTGTGCTGTTGATGTACCAACGCCACTTCTCTTAGAGACACCTGGCAGCTGACCTGCGGTTGGTAGCAGTGGTATGCCCATTATACAGATGGAAACCCTGAGTCCAGTGACCCTTTTCCACCCTGGCGTTAGCCTCTGCAGTCACAATGCAGTGTGCTGGCCTCACAGCTTCCTTAAGTGATTGTCTTTTTCTTTTTTTCTACCATTGAATCCATGTTTGTTCTCTTTTCAGGCCATGGATTTCTGGCCTGCAGTCAATTCCCATGGGTGCTCAGCCTCACTGTCTCTATACTTGTGTTACCCAGACTTTCTGTATCTCACATATAAAAGATGAGATCTCGCTCTGGCATAAGATCTCATCTCTACCTCCACTTGCCTAGTAAACAATAAGAAAGCCTCCGATGATCCCATATGGCTGTGCTCCTCAAGGGGAAGGCATCTCTGTAAATGTTACTGAATGATGCTATGAGAGGGAACAACACATGGTCCACAAAGAGAAGAATTCCCTAATTCACTCACAATTTTCAAAAGATAAGAGTAAAGGAGAGAAAGTGCTAAGTCAACCCATGGACAATATTTATCAAGATCAGCATGTGGGAGGCACAGGCAGTCTCCTAGAACACGGTCCTTGAAGAGCTCGTCCTTGGGTTAGGCAAGTTATGAAAGGTGGGTGACCACGTGAGGTGTCATTAGTTGCCAGTGGAGGTAGAGACACTGAAAACAATGAGTTCAGGCGCAGATCTGGACTCCCCTATGATCTTGGCCACAGTTTCTGAACTTCAGGTTCCTTACTTGTAAATCAGAATTCATAATAACATCCACCTCCAAGGGGTGGTCAGTGTTCTCTGAGCTCAGGCCTGCAAAGCATTCCTGGTACATGCGTCATCGGATGAAGGCAGCTGTGGCCACGAGTAGGTCAGAAATGGCAGTGTGAACAGTGTGGACTGGATGGCAAGGGCTGGACCGAGGGAGCTGCATCCAGAGAGGGAGGGCTGGGGCTCTGTCTCTTCTTGATGACATTGTGAGCAATTCTATTTTTTCTAGCTCGGTGGTCCTCAACCCGGGGCAGTTTTGATACCCGCCCTCCCTAGGACATTTGGTCCTATCTGGAGACATTTGTGTTGTTGTCACATTCAGGGGAGGCAGAAGATGTGCCCCTGGCTCTAGTGGCACCCCGCTCATTGCCTTGCCTACAGTAACCGTTTGTTGACTGGATGAATGACTGAGTAAACAAGTTCAAGTACTCTGATTTCAAATTCACTTTGAGTAAGTTTTCATGATAATTCTTTGCCTCATAAAGTGTTTAGAAGATGAGATAATGAAACTAAAATTATAGGAGTTATAATAAAAAGGCAATATGAGCAAAAAATTGGGTTTTTGAACAATTGATTTTGAAATTGTCGAGACATTCACACCGAGTAGTGGAAAATTATCTTAATCTATGCTCCTGAACTTTCAAAAAAAAGAGAAGAATGGTCTGTTGAGATTTGTTGAGAATTTCTTTTGTATTTAAAAGAAGCTCTTTCAGCTATAAAGGGTTAAAAATCAAAGCTAGCATTTAAGTAAGCATTTTAAAAGTTTGCCCTCTGGTGGTGAGAGGTAAGAAATGCATGTGTTAAAATGGTGATGCCTTACTTCAGCACTTCCCACACTTGCCTGAACACATTCTCCACTCAGAAAACAGGAGAGTGGCTGCTGTGGGCTGATTTGTGTCCCCCTCCAATTCATATGTTCAACCCTACCCCCGGAACCTCAGAATGTGACTGTATTTGGAGGGAGGGCCTTGCAAGAGGGGGTTAGGCTAAAATGAGGCCTCTAGGGTGGTCCCTGATCCAATAAAACTAAGACTGGTGTCCTTATAACAAGAGGAAATATTGACGGACACACAAGAGACACCAGCACCATGATCACAGAAGAAAGACCATGTGAGGACACACAGGAAGCAGCCATCTGCAAGCCTAGGAGAGGCCACAGGAGAAACCAACCCTGCCAACACCCTGATCTTGGACTTCCAGCCTCCAGAACTGTGAGGAATAAATGCATCTTGTTTGACCCCCAGCCTGTGGTATTTGTTGTGGCGGCCCTAGCAGACCACTCACTCAGGAACAAGCTTCCCCACTGAGGAAGAAGGCAAACATTCAGTATCATTGACCTTCTCCTCTTTAAACGTGTATCCTTCCTACCAAGGGGCCTCTTTAGGGTTAGTTGCCATCTAACTCAGGTAAAACTCCCAGTAGGCATCCCATGAAGAGGTCAGGGCTTCATGGAGCTTACATAGCTGCACATGCTCTCATTCCAATCCAGCATTTGCTTCTATCTGCCTCCTTTCCAGACCCTGGTAAGGCTATGTCTCTGTTCATTGAAAATTTAAATTTTAAAAAATTTAAAGCTGTCATTTATTTCAAACTTATATGTGGATTTTAAAGGCAATATACATAAGCAAAACTAAGGAAATAAAATCCAAACGTGATTCTCCTGCACCCAGAGCTGATCCCATTAACATTTGTTATTTCTCATTCACTTTGGGGGTGTTTCTTCTCTTTTTTTTTTTTTTTAAAAAATTATGTTTTATTGAGTTTTTTAGAGAAAGATACCACCTACTGGGGACTGAGCCCACAATCTGGGCATGTGCCCTTACCGGGAATTGAACCGGCGACCCTTTCGTGCATGGGATGATGCTCAACTAACTGAACAACACCGGACAGGGCAGGTTTTTCTTTCTATAACTAGGGATGCATAGTTTTGGTTCATTACAAAGATGGGATCATCCTCTACATATTGATTTTAACCTTTTTCACCAATCTACATATATAACATAGAGAAATATGCTAATTAACCAGGACACCGTAATGGGTCCACCGTATAGGAGGTTGCGCCGCAGTGTTGGAGACAGGGCGGCAGGGGCCTCTACATGCCTGGGCCTGATTAGCAGCAGCAGGGGCTGCTTCAAGGGCAGAAGAGAGAGGCAGGGCTGGACCGGCAATGGCCTCGGCTGCTGAGTGGTCCGGGGAGTGAGGCAGGGCGGGACCAGAGGCTGCAGGGCCTGGGAAGCCAGGCAGAGCCAGATCAGCCGGCTGCAGGGGCTGATCTGCTGTGGGCCCAGGACAGGGCTCATGCAGGAGGCATCCAATCAATGTGTCCCTCTCACAGTGATGTTTCTCTTTGTCTTTCCCTCTCTCTTCCATGCTCTCTAAAAATCAATGGGAAAATATCCCTAGACGACTTGAGGGTGGGCGGCGCCACGCGATTTCCAATCCTGCTGGGCTCCTAGTAATATATAATAAAAAACTTGCCACATCATCAAATATTATATCTGTATGGCTTTTCATACTCTATTGTAAGAACTCACCTTACTTTAGTTAACTCTCCATAGATGGATTTTTACTTTTCTACTGTGTTCTCTATTCTAGACAATGTTGTGGTGGACAACCTGATAAACTTTGCGTATAGCCATGATTGTTTTCTCAGAATACTAAATTTTAACTTTAAAATTTAATCTTAGCTTCTGGCAAATGGGGAAAATATTTCCTACACTTCCAAGCAATAAATGATCTAAACCAGACAGGTAGCAGAAACACAGTGCCCTGGTTTTAGACTGGATGGTGAGGACGGCAATTTCATGGAGGACTGATGGAAAATTAACCAGGGGAGACGGATGAGGGGAAGGAAGAGAGAATGCCCACACCTTTTGATAGCTGGGCTGAAAATGAAACCACCAGGAAACAAGTGAGGAAATAAAAAGGGAGGTGAAGAGAGTTAAGAAATGAAGAATATGACTTCTGGAAAAGAGTGGAGAGAGAAGGTCAGTTGTAAGGCCTGATGTGACTGCTAAGCAAAACGTTCACACTTACTGTGACACCCATCGGCATGTCTACTATACACCATGTGCTGTCAGGTGACTTAAAATGTCTAGTTGGTTTCCCCTCATTCCTACAGCCCCTGCCACTGATGTATGTTCAGGAAATGCAAAAAAGTGTAACACTCGACTTGGAAAAACATGAGAAAAAGACAGATATACTGAGAGAAGAAAGTTCATCTAATGCTTTACAAAGTAAAACCTAAATGCATTTCAAAATTCTGCTTGCCCACCAATATGGATAATCCAAGATTATCTGTAATGGGCATTGATTCAGGGTTCCCTCATCTACCACTTTGTCAAGGAAGAGAAGTGTGGGTGTGATTTAATGAACTCTGTTAGCCCTTAGGAGAGTGATGCTTACTGTGTTAGAAATGGACCACACAATCTACAATAATAAAAGTGTAATATGCTAATTAAACCATACAGCTGGACAACCTTCGGAACATGCTTCCGTATGACCTTCCAGACAAAGCCAGGACTGTGAGGGTCAAAGCAGCCACCACGACTGTGAGGGCCAAGCCCCTTCACAAATTTTGTGCATTGGGCCTCTAGTTGATACTCAGGTGTCCTAGGTATACAGAGCACGTTCTAAGAGAACTTTTCAAGCTGCATGTGCCAGGACCTGACTTGCTGATTCTTGGTCCCAACTCCTGTCTATGATTATGCCTTTCTAGTCTCCTTGCTGGCCTTGGTGTCTATCTGTGAACTCTTTTCAGCCATGAGCTGTTGTGAGCTCAAGGCCACCAACAGTTTACCCTCCCTCCAAACACAAACATGCAGAACCCACTTGCTCACAGGAGCCTGTGTGGGTGCTGCTCACCCAGGAGTTGCCCACACTGCCCCGGGCCAGTGGGCTGGAGAGGCACGTGTCTGGTGTGATACATATAATGGCAGAATTGAATTAGTCCCTAATCCAACCTTAGGAGACTGTCCATTCTAAAATCCAGTCATGGCACTTGGGGTTCCAGACATCTAGGCAGGGAAAGTAATGAGTACTGGTTGGCAGCAGACACAGAGAGGTTTCCCTGAAAGGAAGGACTCTTGCCTGAGAAGGAGACTCAGAGGCCACACGTTATCAGGAAGTTAGGCCAGTCGGCCATCTTGGATGGTGTGATGCCCCAGTGGGCCTTGCGGAGTAGGTCACTGCCATTGTCGTCACAGGGCACATTCATGAAACCAAGCCCGAGTGCACAGCCCAGCGGGGCCCCTGATGAGCTGCCGGGACCCAGGGAGGCTGCCACGAGGAAGAACGACGTAAGATGCAGAGAGGGAGAGGAGCAGGGTGGCGGCAGAGAAGATGCGGATGGAGCACAGATAGGAAAACGGGACACTGGGTGATGAGAAGAAAGTGCACACACTGTGATCGACAGCTCTGGGCACACCGGGTGGTCAGGTCCTGAAAATTCATCAATCTGCACACATATGATTTGTAAGCTTTCCTGTATGTAAATTCAAAATAATATCCCAATAAATAGTTTTTCAATAAAAGGTTAAATACATATTCAGTTGGAATAATACTCTTACATTCAAATGACTTGAATGTAATGGCAAACTTTGAATATAATTGCTTTCAGGCCTTAGGCCTTTTGGGTTTTTTAAAATGGGCTCAGAAGGAAGCAAAAAAAATTCAGAATCAATTCTGGTAGGTAATATATTAAATCAAAGTGGGTACCACCATTATTTTTGTTCTAGAAAATGAGATGGGGTTTCCTATGTGGCTTAACTGGACTCTGAAGGCCATAGCCAAGGAGACGTGCTCTGAGCACAGGATGGGGCATAACTTCTCAGGGGCACCTTCCAGTGGCACCTCCCTGAAGGCTGTGATTTCTGGCACAGGTGCTGACAGATCAGCTGTGTTGCTTTACAGACACACCTGTGCCGGGAGCCAGTCCATGCTTGCTGTTTCAAGGGACCTGGCATATATGGCATACTGTTCTTAATATGTTTGCTCACCTTCTTGGCACTATGTGTTTTAACCAAGGTCTCTGAGAAAGGTTGTTTCCCCAGGTAGGGATTTTCCCCTGAAGTTAGGGAGGGAATAAAACCTCTTAACTAAGTGCCAGGTGGGTAATTAATCACTTTAACTACGAACAATCATGCTTAAGCTACATAATCTTTACTCCCTGGAATGGAGATAAGAAACGCCCTAACCTTTGAAGTAGAGATTGATAGGATTGGAATCAACTGGTATAAATACAGATGTAAGAAGACAGAACACACAGAACTAGAGACAGAAGAACTTCGCTGGAGAGAACATGGCAAAAGATCCTGGACTGAACCTGACTACAGAAATGGGCAAGAGAACCTGACTAGAACCTGGTGACTGAACCTGGCTGGAGAACCTGGACTGAACCTGGCTGGAGAACCTAGCAAGAGAACATGGACACAGAACCTGGCTGGAGATCTGAAGCAGAACCTCTCTGGAGATCCAGACCAGAACTTGGCTGGAGATCCTGGAGAACCTAGCAAGAGAACATGGACACAGAACCTGGCTGGAGCTCCTAGCCAGAACTTCGCTGGAGATCCAGACCAGAACTTGGCTGGAGATCCTGGCTAGAGATCCTGGCTAGGCTGCTGATCAACTGAACGCTGTCTCCGCGTCATTCCTTCTTCGCCGACTCCGTCCACACCTTTGGGGACCCCTGGACCTGCTGGGGTTGGACCCCGGCACACCTGGTTAAAAAAAAAAAAAAAAAAAGAAAGAAAGAAAAGAGAAGAGAAGGGAAGGGAAGGGAAGGGAAGGGAAGGGAAGGGAAGGGAAGGGAAGGAAAGGAAAGGAAAGGAAAGGAAAGGAAAGGAAAGGAAAGGAAAGGAAAGGAAAGGAAAGGAAAGGAAAGGAAAGAAGAAGAGTCCCCGTCTGACACCTGCTCTATAGAAAAGTGGTGGTTTTCTTTGACTCAATACTTCCGTCTTAACTATATGCCTCTGTGAGCTCTAGGTCTGGCTTGACCCACCTTCCGTTTCAAATGCAGAGGGAAATGTCCCCACTGGCTGTGCTCTGTGAAGCTGGGCTGGAGTTAGTGACAAGGTATGAAGGAGGCCAGACCCAGGGAAAGTGAAAAACATCCTGTTTAGATTATGAAGAAAATATGCAAAAGTAATTCTGGCCTCTCCCAACTGGATGCTGGGATGAACGTGATGGATGGGTGGAGGAGCTGTTGGCTGACGCCTGACACTTGCACCTGGGCCAGGCAGCACTCCCCCCTCCCCCCATGAAGTTCCCTCAGGGAGGCACAGAATGGCCAAAGGCTCCCTCAACAACAGCTTCTGCAGCAACGCGGGGCATCCTGTGGGGACGAAGGCGAGAGCCAGTCAGAGGGGCTGGGCTGGCCCTGACAGCGGTCCTCTCTGGGCACTGACCTGCTCTGGAGACAGACCCCCACTTCTTTTTTTTTTTTTAATATATTTTATTGATTTTTTACAGAGAGGAAGGGAGAGAGATAGAGAGTTAGAAACATTGATCAGCTGCCTCCTGCATACCTCCTACTGGGGATGTGCCCGCAACCAAGGTACATGCCCTTGACCAGAATCGAACCTGGGACCCTTCAGTCCGCAGGCTGACGCTCTATCCACTGAGCCAAACCGGTTTCGGCAAGACCCCCACTTCTAACCCCAAGCTTCCACCTGGGAAAGATAACCACCCAACCAGGCCTGGCAGAGGGACCGACCGGTTGGTGAGGAGCCAAGGGAGAATGACTGGGTCTGTCTGAGTTTTACTCCACTAACTCCCCGGAACCGTATGGCATATGTAAGCATCTCAGCGATGTGCTCTCCTCCGCGTCCTCGGAAGCACACTGGGAAGGGCCTGTTCTCATTTAATTCAGCATCCAGGTGCTCATGTGAGGAACCATTTTTGTAAACTGTCAGCCTAGAGTTCAGCTGCTTCCCCCACCCCCACAGCCTCCTTCCTAAGCCTGCTCCTCTCCCTGGAGTGCAGCAGCAGCAGCTCCCCAACTCCCCTGCCCCCCTGCCATGTCCCACCTTTCCTCCCCTGGAAGCCAGAACCCCTCCAACGCAGCTGCCAGCTCACAGGCCCCACGGCTCCTGCCCTGCAGTGCTCCTGTTTCCCCTGCGGCTAACCTGTCTTTCTGATGCTTTGGCATCTTAGGGACTTGATGACTCTGCAGACACTGCCCCTCGCAGGGTAGGCCAACTCGTGGGCAGAGCAAACCAGCCTGTGGAGCACCTTTCACACCCAAATCAAGCAGAACAGCCCCACCCGCACCTCCTCTGTGGAGCTTACACTCTGGGCCACTGCCCGCCTGTCCTAGTCATCGCAGGGCTGGGTGACAGACAAATAGGGGCAGCCCAATGCCCCAGATTCCCCTGAAATGATCCAAATTGGCCAACCCTGTGCCTGCTTGCCCAGGACCTCTAATTCCTTCCCACAATAGTCTCTTGCTTAGTCTCACCCTTCCCCTCTGCTCCTGGTGGGCCCTGGTGCTTCCTTGTGTGGCCCTTGTGGTGTGGTGTTTCCCCTTCTTGGCAACTGCAAGTGTCACAACTACCTTTTCAGTGACAGTCATTTTGTCTCCTGACCCATTGGCCTTGCCTTGCTCGAATATAACAAAAGCCTGAACTTTAAAATACCCTCCGCGGGAAAGCCAAGGTCCGCACATGTTCTAGACGCTACAACCCACGGAATTAGCTACTAATTGCAGGTGGCGCTGGAGCACCTGAAATGTGGCTAGTCAAACTGAGGTGTGCAGTCAGTGTGAAATATACACTGGATTTCAAAGACAATACCGAAAAACAGATAAGTATCACATCAATAATTTTCTAGTACTCACTCGAGGAAACGCTTATTGGTTTGAGAGAGAGAGAGAAACATCGATGTGAGAGAGGACACCAATTAGTTGCCCTCTGTATGTGCCCTGATGGGGAATCAAACCCACAACCTTTTGGCATATGAGACGACGCTCCAATCAACTAAGCCACCCCTGCCAGGACTCATTAACAATTTTCCTATCGACCACATGTTGAAATAATATTTTAGATGCATTGAATTAAATAAAACATTAATTCTACCTGTTTCTTTTAATGTTTTAGGATAACTACTAGAAAATGGAAAAGCACACAGGTGGCTCTCGTGTCTCCACTGGACAATACTAGAGCCTCCGTGATCTAACCTGCTACCCCTGGCTTCATCTTCTTCCCTCTCTGCCTCACTCATGCTGCTCCCATCATACTGGCCTCCTCCAACGCACCAGGCAGCTCCTGCCGCAGGACCTTTGTGTTTGCTGTTCTCCTGACCTGGAAGGAGCCTCTCAGATTCCCGCATGGCTGGCCCTCTCACTCCCCTCACATCTCTACCCGGCTGTCACCTCCTGAGTGCAGACTGCCCTGGCCCTCCTCTATAAAATGGCAGCATCACCCCCTAAGTTTCTCTCTCTCTCCTCTGCTTTATTTGTCAGGCTTAAGATGTACCTCTAGCCAATATTTCGCTTGTTTCACTTGTTTATTATCTATGTCCCCACCAGCATGAAAGCTAATGAGGCAGGGATTTGGGTCTCTTTTGTTCTCTGCTGTATCTTCTGTACCTAGAAAGATCAGTGCTCTGCACTTAGTAACAGTAAATATTTGTTGAATAGATGAATACAGAATACAGGCTTTTAGCCTCAGGATCCTTGTTCCAAATGAGAGAAGTCAAATACATATAAAAGATAAAAACAGGGTTTGGGGGTTGAAGCAGGTGAGAGGCCTGCAGGGAGGTGGGAACTGGGCCAGCTGAGGAGACTGGCCATGGCTGAGAGGCACTCAGACCCACTCAGACCCACTCAGATCCACTCAGACCTGTCAGATGGTGGTGATGGGCAAAAGGTGGAACAGGCTAGAAAGGGGAGAATGAATAGTTTGTGTTTTTTAAAAAGCTTCCTTAAAGCCCTGGCTGGTGTTGCTCAGTGATTAGAGCATTAGGCAAGCACTGGAGGGTCACAGGTTCAATTCCCAGTCAAATGCATGTATCTGGGTTGCAGGTTGGATCCCTGGCCCCGGTCAGGGTACTAGGGAGGCAACCAATTGATGTGTCTCTCTCAATGGAAAAAATATCCTCAAGTGAGGATTTAAAAAAAAAAAAACTTCCTGTAAGATATGGGGGGCCTACTCACCAAGATCAGCCCTTGGTGCTGTGGCTTATTTTTACAAGTGGATGAAGAATTGGCCTGGCTTGTAGGGCAGATGGTCCAGAAATATTCATTAAATTCTGCATTTAACCACTTCCCAAGTGAATCCTGTGTGTATCACTCCTCAAAATGTAGTCAGCTCCATTAACAGATAGGAAGACAAACATGATGTACACATACAATGGAATACTATTCTGCCTTTAAAAGAAAGGAAGTCCTGTCACATGCTACGACATGGAGGAGCCTTGAGGACATTGTGCTAAGTGAAATAAGCCAGACAGATATAAAAGGACAAATATTGTATGATTCTACTTATACGAGGCACCTAGAGGAATCAAATTCATAGAAAATGGTGGTTTCTAGGACCAGGAGGGAGAGTATGGGAGAATGGGGTATTAGGGTTTCATGGGGACAAAGTTTCAATTTTGCAAGGTGAGAAGACTTCTGTGGGTAGATGGTAGTGATGGTTGTACAACAATGTGAATGTACTTAATGCCATGGAACTGTACACTTTAAGAATGATTAAGATGTTTTGCCCAGCCCTCATTGATTTGACTCAGTGGATAGAGCGCCTGTCTGCGGACTGACGGGTCCCAGGTTCGATTCCAGTCAAGGGCATGTACCTTGGTTGCGGGCACATCCCCAGTGGGGGGTGTGCAGGACGCAGCTGATCGATGTTTCTCTCTCATCAATGTTTCTAACTCTCTATCCCTCTCCCTTCTTCTCTATAAAAAATCAATAAAATATATTTTTTTTAAAAAAAGATGTTTTGCCCAGACAGTGTAGCTCAGTGGTTGAGCATCAACCTATGAACCAGGAAGTTGTGGTTCCATTCCCAGTCAAGGCACATCCCTGGGTTTCGCTAAGATGGTAAATTTGATGTTTGTATATCTTACCAAGTCTCAGTCTCCGGGGCAGGGGCCGGTGAATCTGCATTGCTAACGAGGGTTCTAAACACGGCTGATGCTGCCTGTCTGAGGACCAGAGGTGTAGCCGACCGAGGCTGTACAACTCCCTACCTCACGCCGTCTGGACCCAGTGTCCCGCCGGAGCCCAATGCTGTGCCTGCTGCCCCTCAGTCCCAGTCTCTTCATTAGCACCCGTTTGGACAATAAACACAAGCCCTGCCCAATCCCTGACCCTACACTGGGAGCCACCTCGCCCTTTAAAGGCCTCCTGGAGGGAACCCCACCTCACAGCGTTCACAGTAACTCCTCCCTCGCACTAAGGGGAATGGTCCCTGTGCAGGAGCATAGGTAGGTAGGAAGCCCGTACACATCAACGAAGAGTGAGGAACAGCCTCATGGGAAATGGCTGAGTAGTAATGAAGAGGCATTTAATAAAATAAGAAGAACAGGTCGCCCGTAGTGTCAAAAGTGATAAATCTCATTTGTAGCCACACAAATGGAGGAAAACACGACAAGAATGTGTTTTTCAAATATTGGGTTGGAAAAATGTTTGAAACAATAATAACTAGTGTTGGCGTGAGTGTGAGGAAAATGACCCGCATTCTCAGATTGGAGGGACTGTAAATAAGTACATTTGCAGAGGAACTCAGCAATATCCATCAAAACCCTTCAACAGACACACACCCTTCATTTTATTCTACTCCCAAGAGTTTGCTCTTAAGGAACAAGTAGATAAATGCACAAAGACAGATGCACAAGATTACTCACTAGTGTTGTTTATAGCAGCAAAACTATCCAAACCTCTTAAATAATTGGCAAAATAAATTCTCTGTAAGTACTATACAGCGGTTTTAAGTGGTTTGCTGTGGACTGTAGTTCTATCTTTACTTATTTGGAAAGGTGTTCAGCACATATAAGTTGGAAAAGTAACTTAAAGAGCCGTAGATACAATATGAATCAAATTTGTTGAACAAGGACTTATATGTACAAGGGGAGAACTTGGAATCAGTGTTAGAGTGGTTGTCTCCGGAGAGAAAATTTGGATTATTTTAATTGTGTCTTTGTTGTTGCTTATCTGTATTATCTAATACTCCCACAATGAGTATGTATTGCTGGAGTTCATTTTTTATCTCCCACTTTGGCACATGATCAGGAGTACACAAAAGAAACCATAGTTGCAAAGATTAAAGGTGTTTACCGACTGAGCGCTTTTTTTTTTTTTACTGATTAAGGTATTACATATGTGTTCTTATCCCCCCGTGCCTCCCCTCCCGACCAGCTGAGCGCTTGCGTAACGTGGCAGCACAGCAGGCAAACTGAAAAGGCAATAATGAGAATGGCTGTTAAGGGATGAGCCGTGCAGGGAAGCATGGTCCCCTTGGAAGAGGCAAAGTCCCCAATGTTTACCAAGCTCGGGGCCCCAAATGCCACCAAGGACCGGGCGACTCTGCAAACGGCACCAGGCTATGGGTGGAAAGGTAGTTTACCTTCTGCCTCCACCAGCTGCCATTTAAGGGACACGGGCTGGGGGATGGGCTTTACCCCTGTTTCACAAGGGGGTGGCTAGTGGGTCCGGAGCCTGGATTTGAAAGTAGTCTTCTTGATTCCTCCTCCCTCCATGACCCTTCACTCCCTTCCTAGCTCCCAGTGAGTGAGTCCCGGGTGTGAGCACAGACTCCTTGAGGGAGGGGCGGGCACTGTCTCCCAGCAACAGTCCCCGGGCTGAACAGTGTCCCTTCCAGAGCCCTTTCCTATGAGCTGTGGAAACAGGCACTCGACCCTGTCAATCCTGTTTATTTTGCAGCAGGTCTAAGGGGTCTGTCTGGGTTTTGACACTAGAGGCCCCATGTGTTCCCACAGCAACCTGGACACGTCCCAGCAATATTGTGAAAGAGCCATAGTCAGGCTGGGGAGCAAGGTCACGGTTACACATCGCATGCCCTGGGAGGGAAGCCAGGCGGGCCTCCTGTAGGGCGCTGGGTGTTTCCACAGAGCAGCAAGTCTGGAGGGCTCCGTGCCCAGCAGCCCCTCCCCACTACCTTGCCAGCCCTACTTCATGCCAGAGCCAGGCCCTAACAGAGGCGACATTGCTATGCATTTCCTGAATGGCAATTCAGACATCCCTGGGCCCACGTGCAGGGCTGCGCAGGTTGTACCACTGGCTGGGCTCCTGAGGGCGCTGTTCGCATAGACAGAGATGAGGGTCTTCCTGCAGTAACACTAACACAATCTATTTGGAATCCAAACAACAACTCATATGTCCAGAACTCACTTTTTCAGTGACCTCAAATGTACCGGATACAAACAAGAACTAGATGGGAAGCAGAAACATAGATTTCTGAAGCCAGAGTTGTAAATCACTCATTAGCAAGTGAATCTAGGCCCTGAGTCAGAGCAACTTGCTCTTTTCTGGTATAGCTTCTATCCTATATGATAAAAAGCTAATATGCAAATCGACCAAATGGCAGAATGACCAGTCACTATGATGCTCACTGACTACCAGGGGGCAGACGCTCAGCACAGGATCTGCCCCCCTGGTGGTCAGTGCGTTCCCACAGTGGGAGTGACGCTCAGCCAGAAGCCGGGCTCACGGCTGGCAAATGCAGCGGTGGTGGCGGGAACCTCTCCCGTCTCCGCGGCAGTGCTAAGGACCCCTCGGGGGTTGTCCAACTGCCAGCTTAGGCCTGCTCCCCTGAGGGGTCCTGGACTCTGAGAGGGTGCAGGCTGGGCTGAGGGACCCCCCTGCCCAGTGCACAAATGTCATCCACCGGGCCTCTAATTTGTTATAACAAAGTGCCACAACTCAGTGGCTAACAAACATCAGAAATTTCTCACAGCTCTGGGACCTGGAGGTGTCAGCCTGGTTAGTTTCTGGTGTGCACCCTCTTCTGAGTTGCAGCTCTCCAACTTCCCATATCCTCTCATGGTTGGGGGCAGGGAGCTCTTTGAGGTCCCTTTTATAAGGGCACTCATCCCATTCATGAAGGCTCCACCTCATGACCTAAATACTTCCCAAAGGCCTCACCTTCTAATACCAACACATTGGGGTTTAGGATATTAGCATATAGTTTGGGGGGACAAAAACATTCAGACTATAACCCCCTACATCAGTTTGGTTATTGGGTTTTCCAGTTAACAGAAGATGGGAAGAGCCTAGGGGTAGAATGGTTGCCCCTCCCGGGCCCCTTTCATTGGACCTGTCCCCTGTCCCCTAACACCTGGGAATATTGGCTGGTGTGGATTCACAGGTGTCCCTTTTTGGGAGAATTGTCTTTGACAGAAGCAGAGGCTGGTTTAGAAGCATCCCCTCATCATCACTCTGGACGGCCCACAGCCAATAACCAACTGACGTAGGGGCACCAAGTTCTGCTGCCTTGCCTCAAGGTGAACCAACCTGAGACCTCACCCTTGCGTAGCCTCCCCCTGCCCTGTCCTGCTTTCTTCACTGACCTCCTTCCACAAGCACTCCCTCCAAACATCTGCTGCCTCAATCTCTGCCTCTAGGAAACGGAGCCAGAACGGAGGGTTCAGAAGAGAGCCGCTGCTGATGCATGGCCACCATGCACTGTTTTAAGCCAGACACTTGGGTACCATATTTTAACTCCTCCCTCTCCCTCACACCAGACAATACATCAGTGCTTCAACCTGCAAACCCCACCTCTAAGCTTGAGTCTGTCCATTTGTCTTCGTGCCTTGTGACACCACCCAAGCTCAGGCCACCATCATTCTCCATGGGGCTTGCTGCTACCTGTTGAACTTCTCTCAATGTCTTCTCCTCCTGTCACCAGAGAGAGCCAATCAGAGCGTGTCACTCCCCTAGTCAACTGCTCAATGACTTCCCCTCTATTTAGAATAGAATCCTCCTGGACAAGACCAGACTTGACCAGCGATGCTGACCACCATGCTCATCTCACTGCCATCCTTCGCTCCTAGAAGCCCAGCAGTCCCACAGCCTCACCCACTGGGACATTAGAACCATTCGGAGTGTCTTGATCGTATGCAGGAATCTCTGGTACCCTGGGCATACTATCTGGAATGCTCTTCCCCACCTCTTTGCCTGGGACATCATTTCCCACCATAAGCTTCCCGAATCCCTCTGTATGCCCCCTTACTGCTATGTCCTCCATTGGAACAATTGCTTGTATTCTTGGCCTCCTCATGCACATAAGATCAGGGTGGGGAATGTTTTCTTCATGGCGATACAATGGGCATTCAGTGGTTTTGTCTGTAACAAATGAATGCAATGACAGTGGGTGGCCTGATTTCAAGAACTCAGAAAGCATAGCCATCTGGGGCCACCTGATGTGGGACAACGAGCCCTGCCCATTGATTCCCATGGCCTCTAAAGCATTCCTGCCCCAGACTCCAGAACAGTCTACTGGACACAGAGATGGAGAAACTGGCAGGTTCTCTGGGCAACTCTGTTGTTAACAGGGCAGGTTCCAATTCTTTGTTCTAGTCACTCTGGCCTTGAACAAGCAAGTAGGTTGTAGCGCAGCCTGGGGTTCCCTCTGTCCGGGACATGTCTCCACAGGCACCGGCATGGCCTGCTCCCTCACCTCTTTCACATTTGAGGTGACAAATACCTCTCAGTGAGACTTTCCAGACCACACTATTTCAAATCTCAACTCCCCTGCCCCTCACACTCCAGCGCCCGATTCCCTTCTCTACTTTTTCTCCTCCACAGCAGTTACCACCCTCTTACGTACCAATTATTTTACTTATTTGCCTTGTTTGTTGTCTGTCTCCTGGTAGACTGTGGGCTCCATGAGGGCAAGGTTTATGGGTTTCCCCTGTTTTGTTCAGTGCTGTACCCACGGTTAGCCCAGTGCGAGGTACACAGCAGGCACAAGTAACTCTTGGTTGAATGAATGTATAAAATCAAAGCATATAGCTGAGAATGGATACATAGGGCAGAGTAATGTAAATTTTGAGATGAGCCCTGACCGGTTTGGCTCAGCAGATAGAGTGTCGGCCTGCGGACTCAAGGGTCCCGGGTTCGATTCCGGTCAAGGGCATGTGCCTTGGTTGCTGGCACATCCCCAGTGCAGAGTGTGCGGGGAGCAGCTGATCAGTGTTTCTCTCTCAATCGATGTTTCTAACTCTCTATCCCTCTCCCTTCCTCTCTGTAAAAAATCAATAAAATATATGTTTTAAAAAAAATTTTTTTTGAGATGAGACTCAGGAAGCATAAAGTCCAGAAGCTCTGAAGCTAGGCTTGGCAGGAGGCCTGATGACAAAAGACAGCTTGGTGAAGACAGAGATGCTCAATCCTGGTTCTAGCCCTTTGCTTTATCAGTTGAAAATGATCTTAAAACCGGAAGAAAAGAAAGATTACGTAACAGTATATATTAGCTCTGAGATACTGATGAGGGAAGACAAGCTGCTTTCTTCAATTTTTCTTCATCACATCAAGCCTCGTCCTACCCTCCTTCCAGGATTAGCAGGAAATCCAATCTCCAAGATGTTGTGGAGGTCTCTTTCCTTCGGGGTTGTTCCAGAGTCCTTGGGGGTGGGGGCAGTGCTTAAAAGTGCCTGCATGCCACTCGGCAGTGCTCAGTGCCTTGACCCAAGTCATGCATGAGAAGGCATGAGACCCCAGACAGCATTCTCACCCTCTCTTCTAGACCTAGCCACGGACCCATGTCCAGTCCTGGTTAACAGGGAAGTTGGTTCAAGAACAGGAGGAAATAGGCAGTTGGCATTGAAGGCTTTCCATCAATTCAGATAGGCAGGTCTAAGCAAGGACCTCCCAGGGAGCCGGGGAGGTGCACTGGAGGCATAAAGACAGTTCGAAATCTTTGAGAAATCGTAGGGAATGCTGAGAGGCAAAGGGACTGTGGACATGCAAAGTAGGGGGCACATAACAAGGTGGATACCAAAAGTTACACACCAATGAATGTGACCTTGCGTCCCAACAAATGTGTAGGTTATGGCGAGTTATTAAGCTGATGTTTCACGTACACTAAGGAGAAGAATGAATGAGTCTGGGGAGTTAACTTCTGTCTAGTTATCCTCACATCTCATTAATTTTTCTGACAGATTGAAATGCATGATAAGAGAGTATTTTCATTTTGGCAGGATGATTTAGGAGTCTTCTTGATGCTTATCTCTGTAGGCAAGTTGGGGAAATGTTGGCCAGATGAGTCATCCATTCTATATACACTGTACACTAACTGTGCTGTGCTAGACACTGAAATCACAAAAATGAATAAAACATAGCCCTCACCTTGAAGAAACTCAGCCCCGTATGTAAAGAAGTAATTATGATACACTTTGGTAAATGCTGTCATTGAGTCATTTATAAAGTGCTGCGTGCGACAGTACAAGCGTGACTTTGTAGCTGGTTGAAGAACATTAATTATTCACCATCAAGTTGGAGGGAGGTCTCTATTACTGCACCACAGAGATGTATACCAATCCTGTGTTGTCCAACCTCCTTTTCAAAAACTAAGGAAGCCCAGCCAGCATGGGTCAGTGTTTGAGCACCGACCTATGAACCAGGAGGTCAGGGTTCGATTCCTGGTCAGGACACATATCTGGGTTGTGGGCTCGATCCCCAGTGTGGGGTGTGCAGGAGGCAGCCGATCTATGATTCTCTCTCATTATTGATGTTTCTATCTCTCTCTCCCTCTCCCTTCCTCTCTGAAATCAATAAAATATATTTTAAAAATTAAAATAATAAAAAATAAGTAAAACTAAAAACTAAGATGAAGGCATCAATGTCATGTTGATGAAATTTGCCAAAGACATCAACTTGTGGAGGACAGTTAATGCATTGGTTGTGGATCAGAATTCAGAGAAGCCCTCCAAAATCTAGAAAAATATGTCAAAATGAAAAGATAAAATTGAATAAGGAAATATGTAAAATCTCCATTTGTATTCTGATGTTATTTTAAGAGAAGTTCTGTGAAAAGGTTCAGAGGTTCAGATGCCTGCAAGGTCCATGAAAACCAGCCTTCGCAAAGGACTGCTATACATCAAATGAGCAGTTTGGGGGCCACAATATTAGCACTGTGATATCCAGAACAAAGGTGGTAGCTCCACCTATTCTGTACTGATCAGGCTGCTTCTGGAATATTGTACTTTATTAACTGAAGGTGCTTAACCAGGGTGGCAAAGAGTCCTTGAAAACTGAGAGGCAACTGGAGATCCAAGGACCTAGGGCTACTCTATCCTGGCAGCTTAGTAAAAGCCTGAAATATGACCGTCCCTCTCCACCCCATTCCCCTCCCCCCTGAATGAAGGGACCCATTCTGGTGAAGGGGCCCATTCATCCCACCCCATGAATTAGTGGGATCTAGAAATCACTTTCTATCTTTGGGCTAAGGGCCCCACACTGTAAGCCAGAAGCTCCTTTTCTTCCCCCTACAACAGGGATGGGGAACCTTTTTCCTTCCAAGAGCCATTGGATATTTATAACATCATTCTAGGGGCATACAAAATTATCAAATTAAAAATTAGCCTGCTACATTTGGTCAAAGATTTAATCCACTCACTCCTAATGCCTTGGCAGGACCAGACCAAATGATTTCTCAGGCCTTATACAACCCATGGGCTGGGTGTTTCCTGTGGGGAAGCACGGGACTTGGTTGGAAAGTCTGTAAGGAGGAATCACTGAAAGGTCGGGGGCCTCCGGGGGGACCTTGCTGAAGGCGGCAGACCATGGTTTGACTTTTCTAAACAAGTCTGAGCCCCCGGGTGTTTTACTAGAATCTTTATGTTCAGACTTCACAACGTCCTTGCTTAAAGGACACTACAGACACATGTGTCTTCTCAAGGATGCTTACCCTACAGATAGTATCTAATAATTCATTTTAGTCCAAGCTGTTGCTACAATAAACGTCTAAGGGGGCAGGAGAATAGGGCTGCTTGCTTGCTGTAGCCAAGCAGTCACTTAGCCTTCTCTTTCACAGAAATGTGTGTGAGAGTAATCCATTCATCCATCGCTCAGGGTCTGCTGGTCAGTCCCAGCAAGTGATTCCCCGTGTGAAGACCAAGGAATGCAATGAGATGTGGCGGGACCCTCGAAAATGAAGAGTAAGAAAATGAAAGTAACTGCGCAATAAGTCGTTGGAGCCTGCTTGGGATTTCCAAGTCCGAGGGAATTGTTTCTCAGCTAAGGCATTCACTATCTCTGTTATGCTTCTTAAGAATGTGAGTACATTTTCCATTGAAAAAATAAGCCTATTTCTGAAAGTAAGGAAAAAGTTTTTTCTGTATTTGCCTAGGAAGCAAAGGTTTTATATATATTATTCAAATAATTATGTTATGTTAAGCAGGAAGTTAATTACTTTAAATGAATAAATTACTTAATACTGTTTAATAATAATAATATATAATAATATAATATATTTGACTACCATCCCAGGTTTTGAATTTTAAGATTTGCTTTCTCTCCTTATGAAGGAAATTTTATACTTAAGGTATATGGGAAGTTCTGTCAAATAAGGAAATGATAATTATATTCTATTTATATATGCATATTAAATAAATTCTAATATGCTTTCATTTAAAACTAATTGTTATAAGTTATAATATTGTGGAATATTGTGTTATGCAGAAAGGACAAGATTCCATATCATTTGCATTACTCTATAAAGTATCTAGATTTATAGAAATAATAGCAAGAAAAATCAGGAGAAAAAGAATTTAATTATAGGACTAAATAAACTAAAAATAATTATAGTCCTAGTAATTATTGTTCTCATGGCAATGTGTTTGTTTACATGAATCCAATAAGAATCTGATTTCTTCATAACAGGACATAAATTAGTTTCCAATTGTAGTTTTATTAACCAAAACTTTGCTGGAATGTCATGTCTGAAAAAGAAACATGCCAGGACTCTGGATGTCACCAGAAAGCTCTAAGGATTGAAGATTGACTTTGAAGCCAATAAGCGCCTTGGATTAATAGCCTGGTACCTTGCTTGGTCACATGGTTCATGGCAGTCTTTCCAGGTAAGGAATAAAGTTTGCTTTCCTGAGAGATGGCATGAAAGAAACCTCAAGACACCTGTAGGGACTTCAACTTGAGGAATGCACCCCAATTCTGTAGGTATTGCATGCAAAGCCTAATGGCAATTGTGTGGCTTGGCTTCTTGGCTCTACGAGTAAACTTTCTCATGAGACTCCAGCAAAGCATATAAAAAAATAGCTGATATAATCAACTGTTATTCTGTGTTCATACAAACAATCAGGACAAATTATAACTAGACTTAATACAATAAGTAAATTCATTTTTAATAAAAATGAGGGTGATTTTAGGGAGAAAAAAATGTTTCAACAGGAAATTATTAGAAACTGTTCTAACTTTGCCCAATAATACTAAATTTTATAATACAGTTGTCTCCACCAGATTACAAGCCCTACTTACACCTAGGTAATACCACCTCTAGGCACCATTACCACCTCCTTCTGTGCTCAGGCCTCGTTGTCCCTCTGACAGACAGCAAGGATCTCTTGGCTCTGAGGGAAAACTCCGACCCTCATCAGCAGGAAGCAGCTTCAGAAGAAACCAGCATCCTCTTTCCATGAAAGAATTCAGAGCCAAGATCCTTGAGGGGGATACAGTAGGCAGTTAGACAGACATGAGCAGAACAAGGACAATGGGCCAACTAGAGGAGAGATAGACTCTGAGACATACTTCTCACCGCTCCAACTGCTCTGAAGCTGGGAACAGAGGAACCTGTATAGAACTAACCTTTAACCATAACTAATTAGAAGGAATTTATAGCTTTCGTGTAATAGAAGGTATAGAGATAAAGGAAAAAGAAAGTGAAGTAGACAAACTGAAAGGGTATGTGTACGTTACAGAAGATATATGTAAGTTGAAGAAGGTATATATAAATTGTAAACGGTGTGAATACGTTACAGAGGATCTGTACTAGTAAAGAAGAACTAGAGTTGAGGAAGTAAAAATTCTGAGAAGGGATATAAAGAAATGAATATAACTGGACGAAAGGAAATTAGAGCAGGAATACGTAAGAATAATTGTGAAAGTTATAAGAATGTTTATAAAAGTCATAGAAGGGTTATAGAGAAATCTTAAAGGAATTATAAGTCTACTGAATAATAAATCTGATAGGCCACCTGAATTAATCTGAAAGTAATCATATTATTTTAAATCTTAGAACACATATACTTATATGTGAGTAGGGGGTTAGTTTTCCTTAAAGTTTTCTTTTCAAGGCCTGTGTGAAGTAATTAGGGAGGTGACTCAGCTGTGCATCAGCAAGCAGAACCAATAAGCATGGTCATACTGACCCACCAGGAGTCAAAGCATCATCTCATCAATATCATCTCATCACTGGACAATAGCTGATGTCTACAGACCCCAGGCCTGCACGTACCTACATTCCTTACCCCTTCCCCTTTATAATCCTGTCCCCTACACCTTGCTAGAAAGCAAGATTTAATACTTGTAAGCACCCTATCTTCTTAGACTAACCATTGCTGTCATTGTAATTCTCTTTATTTTTCTTATAGTCTACAAAATCAGAACTCAAGCAGTAAATGCACTTTGTGGACCCCGACATTCCAAAGCAGAAAGTTCGCCATCTCCCTCTGTCTTCTGCAGCCAGCAAAACAAACAGGGGGGAGATGTGGGGAAGCACGGAATTTGGTTAGAAAGTCTGTAAAAAGGAATCTCCGAAAGGTCAGGGGCCTCTAGGGGGACCTTGCCGAAGGTGGCAGATCCTGCCTTGACTTTTCCAAACAAGTCTGAGCCCCTGGGTGTTTTACTGGAATCTTTCTAATTAGACTTAAAAATGTCCTTGCTTGAAGGACACTACAGATGCCTGTGTCTTCTCAAGGATGCTTACCCCGCAGATAGTATCTAATTAACTAATTTTAATTCAAGCTGTTGCTACAATAAAAGTCTAAGGAGGCAGGTGAACGGGGCTGCTTGGTTGCTATAACTAATAATAACAGAAACGTGTCTCAGAGTAACCCATTCATCCATCGCTCAGGGTCTGCTGGTCAGTCCCGGCAGTTCCCCACCCCTGCCCAACAAGGAGGGATGACTGACGTCCTTTCCCTCAAGTCTCTTGGGTATTTGGAGTTTTCCCTGTACTAGTTTCCTTAACTTCAGCTGGCACCCGGTGCTGACTTCCTCTCTTCCAGGCCCCCACTTCTGATGAGCAGGCTATTTGCCTTCCACCTGTCACATGGCAATTGGAGTCTCCCTGAGAAGCCAGTCTTGTGTTGGCACTGCTCTGCTTTTGCACCCGTTCTCCCCATCCTACCCTAATCTCTGCTTCCTTGGATCTTTTTTCTTCACCTTAATAAAGTTTATATACACATATGCTCTCCAATTCAGAATAATATGATAGAACCTCTCACAGTGTAACAAAATCTTTATGTAAAATATTAATTTAGTCTCCTTTTAACAAGCTTAATGTGTGGAAATATTTATTCTATATAAATTTTATACTTTTTTCATTTAAAAATCTTACTTCTAAAAAACATCTGTGCCCCCAAACCAGAAGCACAGAACACCCCTGCGGGGGGCCGCCCACTGCATGCCGCTTGTTTCGGCACAGACAGCATGAGGGAGTGCAGGCCGGACTTGGGAAGAGTAACGAGATTCCGTTTCAGGACGTCAGTAGCCACAGGCCACGCTTCAGTTTCCACAACAGTATCTATCACTGGGGACCTAACTTTACACATCTCCACACTGACCCCCAAGGGAACAATAAAAAATGTCTTAGTTCCTTCATTAAAATATCAGATGATATATTTCAGTGTCACAGCAAACTGTAAGTGTTTGTGTATACAGAGACTGATAAAAGACTACACAGTTTTTTACCTGATGCTTCTCGATGATGCATTCTGTCACAGTGAAAAACACAGACTTCTGTGGGATGAGAAGTATAGCAGGAATGGGCCTGCATGTGCTGTAACTTTAACAGCATTTAAATAAAAAGTTCAGTGCCTTTGAGGCCACTTCTTCCCAGGCACCCCAATACTGAAATATTGCCACACACAATTGTGTGGTTAAGGGATCACATTTCAACACTTAAAATATATGTAGAGTATATTTTAGTTTTCTTTATATTTGAGATAATTTTTGAATGTTGAATGTGAAATGTAAAAATAGTCCCAAATGTCCTTACCAGAAATAAAAACATATCTAGAGTAGTCAGCAAGTTCCAAGCAAAGAAAACATTTCGTAGTCACACACTAATACTGAGGTCTGTAAAAAGGCTTGGATGAATAATAGATATACATAAAAGACATATTAGTTCAAATACTATCCATTACTCTATCCATTATTGTTTCTATCACCATACTTTAAAAAATTGTTATACAATCAAAATAGGCTGACATTGATAACTATTTTATGTAAAAATAGTGCACTATTTTCTTTTGCAAAGCAAATTTGCATCCTAAGAGTTGGTAAACACTCGTTTTTTAATACAGCAGAGGGCTGAGACTTTGAAAAAATTAAATTAAGGCATTCAAAATAGATAAAGTTGCCTATCATGAAGCATTAGGAAACTGATATAATTAAGTTCAAAGCTTCTGTTATAGTAACAGGAACATACAGTTCCATCAGGTACACACCAATGAGTGCTATAACCCCAACGTTACGGCTTTATACAAGTGCATAGTTGCGACTGTAGTAAGTAATGATATCTGATTAATGAGTATAAAAAATAAAGTGGGGAGTTTGGAAAACCCTCTTGCAGGATGACAGCACTATATAACTTCCCTGGGTCTTGAAGGCTGCTGGACCTGGAGGTGCCAACTCCCAAACTGGTTTCTAAATGTTAGCTTTCCTTCCGCCACATGCCTGCTCCCCAAGGCATGCAAGTTACCTTCATGGGTACACATGCATACACACACTCCTGTTCACAACTCACCAATTCCCTGCCCTGGCTGTTCTCCCAACCCCTCAAATCCAGAGGGCTTTGCTGTGTTGTGCCAAGAGGTAAACCGGGAGACGGGTAAACATTTCCCTGTGGCAGATGTCAGCCCAGTAAGAGAAACAATGCTGCAAGACTCTGGCTCAGGACTATTGTTGGAGGGGTTTCCATGCTTGTGGGGAGTTAGACCAGGCCAGAGCCCCCAGAGCTGGCTCTACACCGGCTTGTTTAACTGCAGATTCCAAGGCCCGCTCCAAACCTACTATGTTCGAATTCAGAGTGGGAGGTAGGAATTATTTGACTGAATTCCTGGTTCGGAGACTGGCATCTGGATTAGATGATTGCCTCTAAAGTGAAGATCACATTGGTGCTTTTTCATAATGAGAATCTGAGAGGTCAAGAAATTGTTCAAGCCCAGCTGGTGTGGGTCACTGATTGAGTGTCGACCTATGAACCTGGAGATCACAGTTCACTTCCTGATCAGGGCACATGCCCGGGTTGCAGGCTCGATCCCCAGTGAGGGGCATGCAGGAGGCAGCCAATCAATGATTCTCTCTCATCATGATGTTTCTATCTCTATCCCCCCCACTCCCTTCCTCTCTGAAATCAATAAAAACATATTTTAAATAAAGAAATTGTTCAAAATGTTGAAGAGTTTAAAAGGTTAAGTTTCAGGATTCCTCATTCCTTAACACTGCCCGCAAAGTCAGGATTGCCATTCTGCATGTTCAAGGGTGCTCTTGGTGCTGGGGATTACTTCCTGCTTGTGCAGCAACTGGAAGGTCATGTGCATGAATGCCAGGCCTTTCCGAAGGCTGCACTCCTGGAATGTTTAAGGGGATTCCCTGGAACCAGGCATGGCCTTGCCTGGGGAGCACACCCTTGGCCATGGTCTGCCTCCACAAACGCTGGAACAGCCCTGAACATCTGTTTCCCTCTTGAGCTGGTGAGCCCTAGAGGTGAATCCATGAGGTCAAGGTTGAGAGCCAGCACATGACAAACAACTGTCTGGTTAAAGGTGCAGGAGATCAGACCCCATCTCCACTGGCAGATCAACCCATCCTCCTCCAACTCACAGCCTGGCCTCGGCTTTCCTTCTCCCTAAAGCAAAGGAGTTTTAACTCCTACCATTTAGTAGCTGAGATTAGCAGCTCTCTACAGTTACATATAGTTGTGTGTGTATATAAATATAAAAATAATGAAATTTTATATATATGCGCCTGTCTCTATCTATCTACCTATAATACCTGCCATTTATCTAACCAATTCCTAACCCTTCTATCAGGGGCATACAAGCTCTCTTTTTTAATATATCACCTTGTCACAAATGAAATTTTTTTCATATCTAAAAAGAGGCTAATAATAACATTACCCATAGTCACAGTAGAATGATTTTACTTCTTACTGTTACATTTCATCCCACCATACACTGAGATGCAGATAAACATATGCAAATAAAGTAGAACACATTTCATTAACACTGGATTAAAAGGAACAACTTTGTTTTTTATCCTCACCCGAGGATGTGTTTATTAATTTGAGAGAGAGAGAGAGAGAGAGAGAGAGAGAGAGAGAGAGACATTGATCAGTTTCCTCCCATATGTGCTCCGACTGGGGATCAAACCTGAAACCTAGATATGTGCCCTGACCAGGAATTAAACCGGTGACCTTTTGTTGTGCTACCAGGGGTGGGCAAACTTTTTGACTCGAGGGCCACAATGGGTTCTTAAACTGGACCGGAGGGACCGGAACAAAAGCATGGATGGAGTGTTTGTGTGAACTAATATAAATTCAAAGTAAACATCATTACATAAAAGGGTACAGTCTTTTTTTTCAATAGTTTTATTCATTTCAAACGGGCCGGATCCGGCCCGCGGGCCATAGTTTGCCCACGGCTATTAGACAAAACTCCAACCAACAAGCCACTGGGCCAGGGCAAAAGGAACAACTTTTTTAGTGAACAAGCCCAGGACAGTTGCAGAAATGACCTCCATGGTAGAGAGAGAGAGAGAGAGAGAGAGAGAGAGAGAGAGAGAGAGAGAGAGAGAGAGAGAACAGGCAGAAGAGGAAGCACGCAGAGGCTTAGATGTCCCAGGAGCTCTTCCAAGGAATGAATGTGCATTCAAAAGCCAGAAATCCCACAGCAGCTGCTCAGGGCCATTGATGCCCATGAAATCCACCCACCATAAATCCCGGGCCCTGGTGGGATTTGTGCATGAATTTGAAGGCAAAACAAGGATTTTCTAATATCAAAGTATTAGAAGGGATTCTGAGACTTTTTGGTGCTTTTGAGAAAGCAAAAGCATGTGCAGGGGCTGCTCATCCCACCATCTGCTGGACAGGAGGCCCGGTGCCCTCCCTCTCCGCGCGGCCACCCTAAGGTCTCTGCCTCAGGCTGGACAGGGTGGCGCGCAGGGCCAGGGCGGTATCCCATTCTACCCGAGGCACAGGCGAGCGGACACGCTGTCCGCACTGGTCTTTGAGGCTCCTTGGCTGCCTTTGACAGCTACCCCTTCAGGGAGGTGAGAGCCAGTCCCAGGGGCTGTGTATCACCCTTGCCATTTGTTTGCCACCAGTTTTATCAGCCTGGTCTGTGAGTCATAGTGAGTATCAGGTAGGTGCCAAGCAGTGATGGGGGCGCAGCTCATCATCATTTCCTGGCTGCAAAGCAAGTATGTTGTTTTGAGGGGGGACCTGGATGATGGGGTGTGGACAGGGCCAGCCATACATGTAGCTGGTGCAATGGGAAGATCCTCAGAACAGTCTCCTTGCCCTAAAATATCTTTGTCAACAGGAGATCCTGAGTTTCCACCATTACAGTTACACTTTAATTAAATGACTTCACAAAACCACTGCTCAAATGGAAGGAATAAGGAATTAATGCAGTAATCCCATGAGTACCTGTCTAGTCCCAGTTAGTTTATAAAAGTAGATGAGTAGCTCTAGCAGAGACCAAGAACAGGTACGCTTTGGTGCGAGGGAGTCAGGGCCTTGGGCGTGGCTTGGGGAAGCCTGCCCTTGCCCGTGCACAGACACAAGGAGAATGAGGGCACTGGGCAACTAGCAGGGGAGGAGGATGGAGTGGGGTTGAGTGGTGGGTGTGGAAGGACTAGAATAGGTCGCAACGGGCTTGAGGAGACAGAGGAAAACTAGATAGACAAGGGTAGGGGCCATGGGAGGTAGGATTTAAAACTGGGGAACCCAACTGGGTGGTTACTAAGGCACCCCAACTGGGCAGGGAAGGAAGGGCACATGTGAGAGGCATGAACTTTAAAATGTATGAACATTGCCAAGACAGGCAGCTTACAGATAACCAATCCCAAGGCAATAAGACATAAACCAATCCCAAGATTGTTGCTAAGACGGAATTCTTTGAAAAGACCAATCAGGAGCTAGCAAGGCTGTATCCACCCCTAAATTAAAAAGTGTTCTCTCTCTCTCTCTCCACCTCTCTCTCTCTCTCTCTCTCTCTCTCTCTCTCTCTCTCTCTCCTCAGCACACAATGGTTTCCTGACATTCCTGAGGAGGGGTCACATGGACTAATAGAATTTAACATCCGAATGCAACATGGGAAGGAAGCTCTGGACACTGGCCTGCTCCTGGAACCCAGCTGCCCCCTTTCCAGGACTGGCTTCTCCCAGTAAACTTCAGCTCCACCAACAGGTTTTTGTCTGCGACTTCATTCTTCAATTTCAAGAGACAAGGAACTTGAACTCAAACCTCACATTTTGGTTTCAATGTCATGTGGACTTCACAAGCAACGTCTATCTGTTCAAATGAGGTGGAGGGAATGCAAGCAGAATTTGTTTAAAAAGCAGCACAAAATCACCTTGATAAACAACTTGTTTTCATCACCAGAAATCATTTGTTGATTGTTATGCTCGGGATCTGAACAAAAGAGTACCGCAAATTCAATTTCTGCCTCCTTCAGAGCTTGTCAATCAAAGAGAGACACGTAAGTAGGGCCCAGAGAGCAGGAAAAACATCTAAATGTGAATGGGTGGTGAGATATTTATGGCACGTGTAACTCTGGAATGCACAGCTGCAGTCGGCAGCACAGCTGGGAACAAGCAAGGGGCAGATCCATCAAGCGACCCAGCCTTCATTCAGTCCCTCAGCATTTTTAGTGCCGGCCAGGTGCCAAGGCTGACACTAGGAATCTTGAGATGTATAAAGAAGGAAAAAAATCCAGTCCTTACTGTTAGGGAGGGTACCAGTTAGAGCAGTAGTTCTCAACCTTCCTAATGCCACGACCATTTAATACAGTTCCTCATGTTGTGGTGACCCCCAACCATAAAATCATTTTCATTGCTACTTCATAACTGAAATTTTGCTACTGTTATGAATCATAATGTAAATATCTGATATGCGGATGTATTTTCATTGTTACAAATTGAACATAATTAAAGCATAGTGATTAATCACAAAAACAATATGTAATTATATATGTGTTTTCCGATGGTCTTAGGCGACCTCTGTGAAAGGGCCGTTCGACCCCCAAAGGAGTCATGACCCACAGGTTGAGAACCGCTGAGTTAGAGCATACACACGACTCAGCCGTAACAGCACAGATGTGAAGTCAGACAAGCTGCCACCAGAATTCAATTTCATGGGCCATTTTGAGCAACTGTTTCCCCTTTTGTAACAAGAGGTAATAGCCTCCACCTCCCAGGGTTGTGCAAACACAGAAGGAGCTAATAAAAAGTCCTAATGCAATGACTAACCTAATAAATGTTGGTTTCCCTCCTTCCTTCCACAAATTACTCTAATGCAAGGCAGAAAGTGATGTCACAAGAGAGGTAAAGAAAGTGTTGAGTGTTCATAGAATGGAGGTACAATTATTTACTGCTGGAAGCCGGTCCATCCTTGCTGCTTGACACAGTCGCTGCAGGGAGAAACATCTGCACAGCATATGTTTCAGGGACCTGGCGTATATGGCATGCTGTTCTTAATATGTTTGCTCCCCTTCTTAGCACTATGTGTTTTAACCAAGGTCACCTCTCCAAGAAAGGTTGTTTCCCCAGGTGGGGATTTCTCCCTGGAGTTAGGGGTTAACAGGACTAAGGAAGGGAATAAATCAGTAAAACCCCCTAACTAAGTGCCAGGCGGGTAGTTAATCACTTTAACTATGAACAATCACGCTTAAGCTAATCTTTACTTAGGATAATCTCCTTCAGTTACTTCCTTGTAGCTTAACAGAACAATAGAGTAGTGACCTTGGAATGGAGATAACAAATACCCTAACCTTTGGAATAGAATGGATAGGATTAAAATCAACTGATATAAATACAGATGTAACAGGAGAATAAAGACAGAACCTGGCTACAGAACCTGGCTAAAACCTGGCCAGAACCTGGCTGGAGAACCTGACTGGAGAACCTGACTAAAGAACCTCGCTATGCTGATCAACTGAGCACTGTCTTCGTGTCATTCCTTCTTTGCCGACTGTCCACACCTTTGGGAACCCCTGGACCTGTTGGGGTTGGACCCCACCAATTTACAGCTCAGAAAAGATTTACTGGAAGAGGTGGAATTGAACGTGGCTTTGAAGACTTAGATATGCAGAAACAGGGGAAGAGGATTTGCAGAAGGAGGAAGCAAAGTCCAGGGGCAGGTGACTAGCTGGAGTAGTAGATGATGCTGGGAGGTACCCAGGGGCCATGTCTTTGATGGCCTTGATGCGAGGCTAAGGTTAAACTTCAGGTACAATCCAAGGTACTTGAGGAGGAATGGTGAGATTAGTCACACTTTGCTTTATAATATAAATCTTATAGCTGGGTTTTTTATCAATTGGAAAGGAATTCTTATCAATTCTAGAGACTAAAAGTTATGCCAATGGTAATTAATGATGGTACTACGAAGGTGAAATTGAATGAAAGGTAGCTGGGAGATTCAATAAGTAGACTATATGGGTAAAGAGCATGGAAGAACTCATATCTATATTTGTAGCCTCAGTAACTAAAAGGATGGTTTCAGGAGCAGGAGAAACACAGAAGGCAGAGGAGATGTGAATGTCAGGTTGCTGAAGCCTGATTTAAATTTCAGACTTCTGGGAAGAAGGGACCTTCAGGCAACTGAGACGCTGATCTAGAGTTCAGAAGGAGGTCTCATGTAGAAGGATCTGTTTGTGAGTCACCAACATCAAAAATGATGGAGCTGATGATAGGGAAAGAAGAGGTCTGAGGTCAGAGCTCTGGGACATGGGCATCGTGGGGGTGGAGGAGGAAGAAGTGGGAGAGGAGGAAGGAGCATTAGAGGGACAGAAGGCAGGACAGGCAGCATATGGAAGCCAAAGAAGGGACAGCTCCTGGCAGAGGGGAGGCCACTAGAGACCAGCGGTGCAAAAGCTAAAGAAGATGAGGGACAAGTGTGAGGTTTGCGATTCAAAGCTCAGCAACAGTGTCTGTTTTATACCCTTATTCATTTTTGTTGATGGAATAAAAGATTTTTTTTTTGGTTTTGCATTTCACATGGATAGCATTTAAGACAAAAATTACTAATGATCTTGAAGAGGTAAAACTCAGATTGCAAAGGCCAAAGGGAGAGTCCAACGCCAGAAAGTATAGTGATAATTCTAGATTGACTGCTCTTTGAGAAGTTTCACAACCAAGAGCAGGAGAATACATAGCTCAGTAAGTGCGGAGCCAAGGGAAGGCGCAGTGCTGCTCAGAGCCCTCCAACCTTTGGGAGAGCTGGCTACTACATTTCCAGGGACTCTGTGAGCTTGTTAAATTGGCTTGAAATACTCACATAACGGGAGAGTTTACACTACAGAAATGGACAAATGCTACAAATCAGCCAGCCAGTTATAAGCACGTCACTGTTAAGATGGAGAAGGCAAGCATGTTTCTAAGCTGTGTGGACAAATACAGCAAAGAGGGGAGACACTGAAAGTGGACTAGCATAGAAAGATGGGAGGTTGGGAGAAGGGAGGGGAAGCAGTGCCAACATTTAGTGAGGACCAAGGTATCACCACACCAGGTGGGGATACGGAGGCCTTGGGGGATGTGGGGTCATGAGGACAAGATGTTGAAAAGGTGATTGGATGGACCCAAATGAAAGCGTTAATAAAGCTTCTAACCTACCCGACTTAACTGAACTAATAGGTTTCAACTCCACGTCTCAACAACCAAAATAACTTAGTTCAAACTTACGTAAATATGCTTGGGGTAAAAATAATTTTAAGTGATGCTGGAAAGCCAAGGCTTCATTGTGTTATGGTGCTTCTTTGGGTCTGTGCTTAATGCCTTAGAGGTTTCACCATTGCCAATGTTGAGACTTGTGGTGGTAATCCCTGAGTTTTAAAAATCCACTCAAACCCATTATCCAGGAGAGGAGCTCAATCAATCATCCAAAACAAGAAAAACTGGACAAGAAGGCACATGAGTTTGAGTGAACATGACCCTCAAAGATAACACTGTGCGTGTTCGTACCCAGGAGAAAATGCATGGTCCAGCTTGACACAGCCAAGCATCAGACTGTTAGCTGCAACTCTGAAACATGGTTCTGTGGAGACTGGAACCCTAAAACCATATTGGAACTTTCTTCTCGCAAATAAGATGTGCGAGATCTGCTCTTTCCTGATACTCCTGTGATACATTCCTTGACCTTTCAGAATTTTTATTTAATTTTATCTATTTTTAACTAGAGGCCTAGTGCACAAAAATTTGTGCACTCGGGGGGGTCCCTCAGCCCGGCCTGTGCCCTCTCACAGTCTGGGACCCCTCGGGGAATGATCACCTGCTGGCTTAGGCCCACTCCCCGGAGGATTGGGTCTAAGCTGGCAATCAGACATCCCTCTGGCAGCCCGGGAGCCCTCAGGGATGTCCACTTGCCAGCAGGGAGCAGGCCTAAACTGCAGTGGGACATCCTTAGTGCTGCTGAGGAGGTGGGAAAGGCTCCTACCACCACTGCTGTACTGGCATCCATCAGCCTGGCTTGTGGCTGAGCAGAGCTCCCTCTGTGGGAACACACTGACCACCAGGGGGCAGCTCCTGCATTGAGCATCTGCCCCCTGGTGGTCAGTGTATGTCATAGTGACCAGTGATTGCCAGTTGTTCTGCTGTTAGGGTCAATTTGCATATTACCCTTTTATTATATAGGATAGGGGCCTGGTGCATGGGTGGGTGCCAGCTAGTTTGCCCTGAAGGGTGTCCTGGATCAGGGTGGGGGTCCCGCTGGGGTGCCTGGCCAGCCTGGGTGAGGGGCTGAGGGCCATTTTCAGACTGGCCACACCCACTTAGGGGTGGGGGTTCCCACTGGGGTGCTTGGCCAGCTTGGGTGAGGGGCTGAGGGCCGTTTTCAGGAGGGCCACACCCCCTTCAGGGTGGGGGTCCCTCCTGGGGTGCCTGACCAGCCTGGGTGAGGGGCTGATGGCTGTTTGCAGGCTGGCCACAGCCCCTTCAGGGTGGGGGTCCCCACTGGGGTGCCTCGCCAGCCCGGGTGAAGGGCTGATGGCTGTTTGCAGGCTGGCCAAGCCCCCCAGCGGGGACCCTCCCATGAGTGTGTGGCAAGCCCCCCAGCTGGGACCCTCCCATGAGGGTGTGGCCAGCCTGGGTGTGGGGCTGATGGCTGTTTGCAGGCTGGCCACAGCCCCTTCAGGGTGGGGGTCCCCCCTGGCATGCCTGGCCAGCCTGGGTGAGGGGTTGATGGCTGTTTGCAGGCTGGCCAAGCCCCCCAGCGGGGACCCTCCCATGAGAGTGTGGCAAGCCCCCCAGCAAGGACCCTCCCATGAGGGTGAGGCCAGCCTGGGTGTGGGGCTGATGGCTGTTTGCAGGCTGGCCACAGTCCCCAGCCACCCAAGCTCCCAGTGGAGGCTGGCTGGAAGCAGGTATCTGGGATTTATTTATCTTCTATAATTGAAACTTTGTTGCCTTTTGCAGAGGCCACAGCCGGCCCAGGCAGGCAGGAAGCTTGGCTTCCTCCATTGCCGGGGCAACCAAGCCTCCTGCTTGCTCCAGCTCCGTGGCTGCTGGCCGCCATCTTGGTTGGGTTAATTTGCATATGGTTGCTCTGATTGGCTGGTGGGCATGGCTTGGGTGTAACAAAGGTATGGTCAATAATCATCTTTGTCTTTTATTAGTGTAGATAATTCTTTATTGTTGAAAGTAATACATGTCCCTCTTTTCTCCCCATTTACCCCCTCCAGCCCGCCCCTCCCCCCAGGCCCTCACCACCCCATTGTCTGTGGCCATGGGCCATGCATATATGCATACAAGGTTCTTGGTTGATTACTTCCCACCCACCCACCATCCCTTGCCTTCCCTCTGAGATTCCACACTCTGTTCCATGCTTTATTTGATTTTAAAAGGCATTATGATAAAAGTAGATTTTATCCTAAATATATTTAACCTTCATTATATATTATGGTGTTCTATGTAGGTACACACACACACACACACACACACACACACACACACGGAAAGAAAGTACAAGGAAGAGTGGAGAGAAAGGAAAAAAGACAGAAAGGCAGAGAGAAGGACAAAAAGAATGTCTTACCAGCTTAGGGATCAGGAACCAGGTGTGATTTAAGAACACTGTAATGAACCACTCACATCTCCCAGGTTCCCTTCACAGGCTGTGGAAAACTAAGGAATTTCACAACATTTCAGGGCTGATTGGAGAGAGAGCTATCAGCTGTTTCCTTACTTAAGACACCAGTCCCACAGACTCCCTTGCAATGTCAGAAATGCCAGGCCCATTCCCAGGCAAATATCTCAGGAAAGACATTCTAAGGGCAGCTGAGGACACTTGGTTCTATTCCCTTGGCATCAATAGTGTCTTTGACTAACGCACTTGGCCCTCTGCTGCCGAGATCTCCTGCAGGAAATACTTTGCAACTCTATATGATACATCATCTGGCCATAAATAAAAACCTGCTTTCCTTTTCCAGTGTCCTTAGTGGATGGAAGAGGGATGTCAGTTCTCAAATTCAGATGGAGTCCAAGATCTTGGACTCAAAGGTCAGGGAAAGGTCAGCTTCTTTGACTAAAAGTTTAAATTAGGAAGAATTTCACTATCACAGCTCAATGGAAATTACTTGGAAAGTGACATGCTATGAAAAGAGGCAAAAATGAGTTGCAAAGAGAGGACTAATAGTCATAACAGAATCTAAAAGTATGTGAAGGAGGAGTAATGAGAATTTCTCAGTATGACCCTGGGACTATCCCAGGCAGGAGGGGAACATGGTGTCTGGTCTGTGAGGCCTTCTTAAAGTGACCTAATCTCTGGTATCCTGGTTTATAAAGTGGTGTGAATCTGTGCTCACCAGGATTTGAATATATCTAGGTTGTAAGAGAATTTCTGAATCTTTTTAAAAAAAGCAATAAAAGTGATGGTTAATATGTACTGAGACTTTACCATGTGCCAGGCCATGTGCACAGAGCTTGGCATTCATGGTCTGATTTAAATTCAGAATAGCAGTATTACCTCCACCTCCACCACCATCATCACCCCACCACCATCATCACCCCACCTTTATAGATAACAAGATGGAGGCTTTAAACGTTAAGTTTCTTGTCTTGCAGTACTTCGAGGACAGCAGATTGTAAGTAACAGAGTGGGATGAGCCTGGCTCCAAAATCCCCATGCATTTAATCACTTACTGAGACCCTGAGGCTCCAAAAAGCTGAGTGTGAAGACACAAAATAGGCAGAAATCAAAGCCCCCTTCTTTAAATGAGATTCCATGTAAAAATCACTTTTTTCCTGAGTCTTGGTGTCCTTATCTGTATAATAAACTAGTAATATCTACTGTAGAGAGCGTCTGGGAAAGGCCCCTGATCTGATTGTCATCTGAATCCAGCAGTGCCCGGCAGAGCCATGCCCTGGAAACATACCCTCCCAGAGGCAGGTGTGTTGTCAGCCTGACCTTCATCTCAGGCACCAGGGGGTGGGTTTCATTATCTAAATCCAGCCAAGGACCAGGAACAAACATGATTATCTGGGCCTATCCAGAAGTGACAATTACAAAGAAGCCACAAGAATGCACACAATCTCCTTGGTGTTGGGCTTTAGTAAAACTTCCTGGTATTTTGCTGTATAAAATAAACTCATTGTATCGGCTCTGGGTCACTGTCTCTCCATCAAAGGACAGCTGTCCCACCCGGCCCCAGCTTTTCCCTTCTATCTCTGTGTCTGTCTCTTTCTTTCATTTTCTCAATCCCCAGCCGCCCCTGCTCAGGAACCTGACCACTCTCTAGCCATGCTGGACGCAGAAAAGAGAGAAATATTTAAAATCTACCTTAGAATAACTATGAGGATTAAACAAAACAACACACTTAATCCATTGGGATAGAGAACCAAAGTCACTCTGCTTCTCACTCTCTTGCTTGTTTGTTCATTCATTTACATATTCATTCACCAACAAGTTTTTGGAACCTATAATGTCCCACTATTCTAGGATCTAGGAATATAATATGAATAGACAATCCTTACTCTCAAAGAGTTTACAATCAAGTTAGGATACAGGCAAGTAATGAGGTTCTGGACCAAGCAATTCTTCAACACCAGCAGGGCACCCAAGAATTCAACTTAAGTCTGACACTATCTACCTGGAGATGAGTTCCATAGGTAAAGGGCTCCATCCCACAAGACACCTTCCATTTCAGATGCCAATCACAAGCCCAGGTTGTTGCCTGTGCTCCTGACCAATGGGCTATAAATCACAGGTTCCCGAACTCTCCTCCTTGGGTTTGATGAATTTGCTATAGCAATTAATTAATTTTACCTTTATGGTTCTGAAGCAATTTCAGGAACAGAGAACAAGAAACCAAATATTATGACAAAAGATGCTCCCAAAGTTGTTATCACCGAGAAAATTCCAAGGGTCTTGGATGATGAGAACCATGAATCATGTACAAAGAGCAAGTACATATTGGAAATATCTTTTAGACATCTGAATGACCAAATATGTATTTCTTATAAATCAAAGTATAACAGCAAGCAATTCTACTGTGATAAGATCATTGCTTAAGAGAGTGTAGGAATGTAGCAGAAGGAGCCCCTAAGACTGCCTGGGAGAGCCAGAAAGAGCTTAGCACTGAAGAAAAGTTTGGCTTTGCCCTGAGGCTTGAAAAATGAGGAGGAGTTAGCCAGACAGAAGTGGGAAGATTCCTTCCAAGAAGAGAGAAATGCATGTGCAGGGAGCCCTGAAGAAGCCAGACAAGTCTGAGGGAGTCCAACAGTTGAGACTGCTAAAGCCCCCACCCCCACCCCCACCCCCCAAGTACATTGGTGCTGGAGCAGGAGACAGGAGCCAGAGTGTGGAGATGATTAAAACACATTTGACTCTCCCAAATGAGTCCTTCCAGCTCTGAAGTTCTATATCCCATGAGTAACAGATGAGCTCAACTCTTCATTTCAATTGAGTTAAACAAATATCTATTGAGGGACATTTAGGCATAATCTTTGCCCTTTAAAGAGTCTACAGAAAAAATCTTTGTCCTCCAAATAAATATAAGTAATGCTCTTTCCATTAGGTTGTCAACATTCTAGAAGCTCTACAACCTCCAGGGCACAAATGTCTTTCCAGGCCTGATCCCTGCAGTTTCCTATTCTCCTCCAGGGCATCAACAGAACTCCTCATCACTTGGTTTGGATCTAAGACCCCTGAAGGTCTCCACATTTGGTTGTCCAGGACTTTGAGGCCAACAGACCTTGCCCATGCCTCTCATCCTGCCATCCTGTCACCAGCCATGAAGCGAACCTCTTGGTGTCCTCCGCTCCATGCCCCGACCATACCGTGCCTTCTTTTCCTTGGTTCCTCTCCCTCCTAACCTCTACCCTGCTATCACCGGAGCAGTTGTACATTATCTTCAACCTCTTCCATCTCTTAGCCTCACCGGAAATCTGTCCAAGGCTCCAAACACCCCCACCCTCTCTCTGAAGCAGAGACCCCATTTTCAACATCTCAGCCCTCAGGTGGCAGCAGCACCCTCACTCCCTTTTGCTGCTTCCAGACCATTACTCAGCTACTCCTGTGTACAAACTTCTTCTTTGAAGTCCAGGCCATGCTCACCATACATAGAGCTGACAAATGACCCTCTTATCCTCCCTTGCCCCATTCATTAAGGACTTTGACACCTTAACCATGATATTTCTTTGTACCTACATCATCTGGGAACTTCATAGTCTGGGCACCAATGAGGTCTCCTCTCCTTCATTTCAGCCTCCACTCCCATCCCATGACCGTAGTTTGGACTTTGGCATTGTCCAGCGTGTCTCCCCTCTGAAATCTTATACTTGAGTACACTACTCCTGACCAGATCTACTATCATCATGCTCTATCAATTTATCTGTTTGCTTTCTCACCAAGACCCCCCAAATCTCCGATCTCTCTGTATTATCCCTGCCAATTTTACCATGATGGCTCCACTTTTTCTCCATCCAGTCTAGGTCCTGGAATCCATCACTTTCTCCACTCTGTTAATAAATCTCTAAGTGACCCTGCATATTGCCTTTCTACCACATCCCCCTAGTTACGTCCAAATCATGGATGAATCCAACAATATGTTATCTTGGTTGCCACACATAGTCATTTCAATGCGGAGGCAGAAAAATTAGAACCATCATAGACAGATGACACTACTCATGTATAGAGTCCAACCTTCAGTGCCTTTGTCAATTTATAGATTAGTTCCCTCTCCAGAACCTTGCAACAGCCATTCCAACTTTCACTTTTTCCCTCAAACCCATTGAGGGATGAGTCTGAAGTCATGAATTCCCTCAACTTCCTGCCTGAAAGTTCAAAATTATCTGTATCTGTACTTGCTCTCTACTTTCTCCCTGCATTTCCAGAGGAAAAGGCATGTCCTTTCTATTTCTACTCTTTCTGTCTCCTCCACGACTAAGACCTTTCTTCATTGGGCCACTGTTTTATATTTTCAACTTCTACTCCACTGGCTTTTCCTCAACAGCCTATAAAATTTATCAAGTCTCTTCAATATTTAAAGAAACCTTTCTTTTTATCTACTTACTTTCTCTTCCATTTTACTGCAAAACTGCCTACTCACTGTCTCCATTTCCTTCCACTTCATTCATTGTTTGGCCTTCTGCCACCAGGCGCTGCCACTACAACTTTAAAGCAACCACTTTTGCACCTAACAATAATCTCCCATTTGACAATTCCAATGGACTCTTTTTTGCCTTCATTATGTTTGGTGCATATAAGCATTTGATGGTGTTGACCAGGTATTTCTCTAAAAGCTGCCTGTTCCTTCGTTTCTGTACACAATACTCTCCTGGTTCATCTCTGCCTCTTAGGCCATTATTTCTCAGCTTCTGGTAAGGCTTCCTTTTCTCTGCTCAGCCCCTTCATGACTACATGCCCTCCTTGCCACTCTGTGATTTCACCCTCAGCCATTCCTTGGCTTCACCTGCCATCGCTGTGTGGATGACTTTGAACCACACATCTAGTCTAGAACTCTCTTCTGAATTTTACTCTGGATATTCAGTTGCCTTTTAGACACTCCACCGGAATGGACCATATGAAACTCAACATGCCCTAAACTGAGCTCGTCTTTCCCTCCCAAACTTGCTCTTCTTTGCATTCACAATCTTGACAAATGTCACCATGGACCGCCCCGTCACCCAAGCCGGAATCCAAAGGGTCATCTTTGATTCTTCATCATTCTCTTATGCAGCTCTCTGAAACACATTCTGTTCAGTCATCCTCCCTTAATGCCTGTCATAAATCTCCCCTCACATCACTTTACTTCATGGAACAAAACTCATGTCTTATCTTAGTTGAATGATTATAAATCTTTTAATCAGTTTCTCAGCCTTCAATCCAGCTACTACCACCTGCCAATCTGTCTTCCTCTTTGCTTCCACAGTAATATTTACAAAACAGAAGACAGAATCTGTTTATTCCAGCTTACAACTACTCAGCAGTTCCTCTTTGTTTACAAGATAAAACCTGAGTGCCTTAGTATGTGGAATGAGACCCTTCAAGCTCGTTTGCCACCCACATTTTGCTCTCTGGACAGGCTCTTTATGAAGCCGATCACTTGCATTTCCTGGAACATGTCTAGCTATTTCCATCTTGTGAGGTTTTGTTCTGTTTTTGCTGCCTAGAATTGCTTTTCTCTCCTTTATTACTTGGCAAATAGCCACCTATCTTTTAAGACTTGGCTCAAATACCACCTAGCCTTCTTTCTGGCCTTAGTTAGAATCATCTCTCTATCCTGCATACAGATCTCTATCATCATAGCACTTTCAATGCTTTGTTGCACGTCATTTGTTTAATTGCAAGCACTTTCAGACAGGGGCCATGTCTGATTCATCTTAATATTGCCAGTACAGTGCCTGGCAGGCAGAAGACTTCAATGATTTTGTTTTTTGGTTTTTTTTTTTGGTCAGCTTTCTTGCAATATAATTTACATACCAGGAAATTTTTAATTGAACAATTAAAAATTGAACAATTCAGTAAGTTTTGACAAATGTATACAGTTGTATATGACCCCTGCATACATAATTCGGAGTAAACAACACTAGATTTATTGAGCTAAAATACAGTCAGCATCACAATCATATGAAGGCCACAGAACAGCTGATACCAAAACCAGAGCGCTAGCAGCCACAGAGGGCAGGATCTGCTCAGCCAGGCGGCAGGCAACTACTTACAAGATACTGTGAAGCTCCAATGAGTCAGCACTTGAGAGACCCCTGGAACAGTGCCCGGCAGGGGGCCTGTGCTCAGACAGACTGGCAGTTAGCAGTGTCCCCTGAAGGTCCCTGACCTATGTGTCTCCCTGGCCCCCTCGCCAGAGAATCCCTGCTTTCCACTCCCATGTGGGGGCCTCACTGAATGTTCTCTCTTCCTTCCTGATTTGCTCGCACAGAACAGCAGTCCTCACCCCTTCTGCGTATTTTAAAACACACTAAGGCCTGCCCCCGCCATCATATGAGTGAGGCCAGGTCTGGGGAGGGGGAGGGGCACCAGCAGTGAGTTTTAAAACGTGTCTCCTGGGCGATTATAATGTGCAGCTGGGGTGAGAATCACTGCTTTAGAACTACAATTTCAGGGAATTTGGGAGGTAGAGGAAGCCCATGTGCCCATGGGCCTCTGTCTCTGAGCTCCTGCTTCCAGGCCCAGAAGTGAAACCCTTCTCTTGCCTTCCTGCGCGCGCGTGCGCGCGCGCGCACACACACACACACACACACACACACACACACACACACACACACACACACACGGCGTTCGGGTCATGGGGATCCAGAGGTTGAGATCATATCAATGTGGTTACAAACTTACACATCTTATTTCTTAACTGGCCTTGCCCTCCTGGGACAAGGGGCTCTCTAGTTGCTCGTTACTGAGTTTCCTATTAGCCGGCCTTCCCCTCCTGTCTCTCCTCCCTCCCACCCCCTTCAAGTAAGCCTCCGGCATGAGGCTCAGCCCCCTGCTGTGCGGGCTGGGCCATTTTCCCAAATGCACGGCCTCCCTGAGAGATGCCAGCTCTTCAGGCAAACATCCACCCGTGTCCTCTGCTGAGTGCTGCCGGCAGCCTGGGCTGCTGAGCTGAGCTGTGAGGCCTGACCTTCAGCAGCCCTCACAATGCCTTTAGTTCCGCCCTTGAGAATGCCTATGAAGGGCCTCAGGGTTTTCATGTCCCAGAAGCAAGAAATGATACCCTTTCAACCCCAAGCTCGCCCCACCCCCACCTCCACCCGAGAAGGAAGTTGGACTTCCCAGGAGTGGCCCCAGGCTGGTGGGAGACAGCAGGTGTGCCATCCAGAGAGTAGTGCTGCAGCGAACAGGCTGCGCCTGGGAGGCGGGGGAGGGAGAAAATTGCTCACGTCAGGGAATAGAAGTGTTTCAAGTTTGACCAGGAATTGTTAGGTTTTAAACCCTCACCCAAGGATATATTTTTATTGATTTTTTTTTTTTTTTTAAGAAATAGAAAAGGAGAGAGAGAGAGAGAGAGAGAGAGAGAGAGAGAGAGAGAGAGGAGAAACATTGATAGGTTGCCTCCCGCATGCACCCTTACAGGGGAATTGAACCTGTAAACTGGGTATATGTCCTGACTGGGAATTGACACTGCCGCGTTTTGGGGTACGGGCGATGCTCCAACCAGCTGAGCCCCCTGGCCAGGGCAACCAGGAGTTTTTAAGGCGATGGCAAGGGATTGAAGGGTCAGCAAACGGACTCTGTGAAAGGAGATTCCCCAGCGAGTCAGTGTGTGCGGAAGGGGTGGTCACCGGGTCAGCAGCACTCAGGGCTCCTGCCCAGCCCGGCCTGGAACAGTCCCTCGGCCCTGCCAGGCGCCCTTTGAACCACAAGCGCTGCTGAGAGTGGGTAACATTCAAGAACGTGTCAATCTCTTATTTTCCCAGAAAACCAGGCCAATACATGGTTTGATGCCAGCCCATCCCACACAGGAAACGTTGGGAGGAGAAGGCCAAGTCTCCGGAGATAAATGAGGGCTGAGAGCCTGTGGCAAACACAGACTGTGACTGTTTCACCTGATTTTTGGGACGGGATCTTGCCTCTGACCCTAACTAAGGGGGACATGCATGGAAGGGGCCTCTCCATAATCCAGCCAGCCGGCAGAGGCCATCTAGTCCCCTGAGCAGCAGAGTCCCCGAAGTCTTTGCCTCGTTGTACCCTGCTTCCTCTTTTACCACCTCATCTTCAAAAAGCATCACAGCATCATCTGCAGAGCACTTCCCACACATCCCTTGGTTACGCCCCTCAAACCCTGGAAGGCAGTGCTAGTAATGTCCTGGCTTCTAGGGGAGAGTGCAGACTCCAGCCCTGGTCTCTGACCCACCCCTCTGCACGCTTCCCCAGCCCCCAGAGCCCCTCCCAGCCCTGCCCCAGGCCTCAGTAAACCACCTCCCTGCTTTTGTTGTGCCCAAAGGTCTCCCCTTTCCTCCAAGGGTGGCTTTGTTAAAGGATGGCTTTGGAGGAAGCTGCGGATTGAGGGACACTGAGCACAAAGAGAGGCAATGGGCACCTGGAGCCAGGGCCTTGGGGTGGGTGAGCTCCTACCTACAGTCCTGAATCAGGAACCCAGGAGCCCACTGCTGGGGCCTCCTCTGGCCTGAATCAGACCCACCTGCCCTGAACCCGCCTGCCCTCCTTCGCACCGGCAGCTGGTCAGAGGTGTGGAGGGGCCTCGCTCTAGCTTTGCCTCATGGTCTTGTCCTCCAAGGAGGGGCCGTGGTAGTCCCCAACCCCACCCCAGAGCGGCCTGGCAGCTCCTGCTCTTCAATCTCCTCAGCCCTGCCCTCCCTGCCCTGGGAGGAGGCTGTCTCTACTCAAAGGCTCAGGATGCAGGGCAGGGGACTGCTCTGGGCCTCGGCCTGGCCCCCGCTGCTGAGGCCGCCCCGACCTATTGCCTGGAGAGGTGTTGCTCTTCCATCACGTGGTCCCTGAGGCACTTACACTTTCCTGGGAGCGGAACTTCTGCCAGTGATTTTGTTAGCAGGCGGAGCCTCTGTGTAAGCGCTGGCAGTCGGCCTTGGGAGAAGAAGGTGAAGGGTAAGTACCCAGGAGTCAGGCTGGACCTAGGATGGGCCGAGTGCAGATGGTCCCTGGAGCTGGGCAGTGCAGCTGCCACCTCTTTGTCCTGGCCCCTCCCCTTCATCCAAGCCAGTGAGCCCCACTGATTGTACCTCCTTAATGTCCCCTTTTATTGGCTGTGAGAATCAGCTGTGTCTACAGTGGGAGAACTTCTGTGCTGGAGACACCCTTCTGGGGCAAGACTTGCTTCAGTGGGGCTTTGGTGCTCCCTGAGTCTGCCCCCTGCGTGTGTCCCTTATGGATCTGAAGAGTTGTAATCTGGATGGTCCCACTCTGACCACTGGGTACACTGGCTCTTGGATCTAAGGAGGTGCTAATTTAGCCTCTGCCTGAGGCTACCCAGCAGGAGCTACGAAGAAATCTGCAGATTCCTCTTCCTTGTTTGGGGTTGGGAGGTGCCCAGATGAGGCCCAGCTGTGAAGCAATGCAAGCTGCTGCAGGGCCTTGGGCCTTCTTTTGGATGTTCTGGGTCTCTCTGACCCAGCTGCAGTTTGTTAGGTAATTTTCAGATTGCAAAGGGCCAGGCCTTTCATATGCAAAAGCCTCTGTGCACAGCTTGGGTGGGGCAGGGTCTCAGGGAATCAACAGGGCAGAGCAAACAGCTATGGTGGCTCCTCATTCCTGCCCTAGGAGGCCCAGCGTCTCAGTGTCCTGGTAATCGCTGCAAGCACTTCTGAGAGAAAGCCGCCCTCGAGTTCCGCCCGCTGCCAGACAGTCCAGTTTCTCCCTGTATGAGTCTGGGTCCCCAGAGACTCGCCCGGAACTGGAGTTCTGAGCAGTTGGAAGCTTGTGTCTCCCTCCCGATCGAAAAAGACAACTGTGTCCTCAGTTGCTAGCCCTTTCCGCATGCGCCTCTGTACCTCTGCACTTTACTTCTGCAGCTCCTCTGAGTTTCAGTGTGCTTTTCTCTTTCCTTCTAGTTGTAGAATTTCCACTCAGCCAGCCTTCCTGTGGTTCTGGATGATGACCGTTTTGTCTTTTAGTTGTATTTTTGAAGTGGTTGTGTGAGGCAGCAATTTCCGGTGTTTACCTATGCCGCCATCTTGGTTTCTCCCCCATCTTACCATTTTAAAGTGTACAGTTCATGCAATGTTCCTGAGCGACCATCACCACCATCCCTCTTCAGAACTCTTCATCTTGCAGAACTGAAACTCTGTCCCCATTAAAAACAACTGTTTCCCCTTTTCCCCAGCCCCTGGGAGCCCCCTTTTACTTTCTGTCTCTATGTAATTGACATAAAACAAACAAGAAAATAAATAAATTTCTGTAACTTTTTTCATTGACAAAATTTAAATGTGCCCTGGTCAATGTGCTCAGTGGTTAGAGTGTTGGCCCTCAGACAGAAGGGTCTTGGGTTCGATTCCCAGTCAAGGGAACCTGGGTTGCAGGTTCGATCCCCAGCCCCGGGGTCAGGGTGTGTGCAGGAGGCAAGCAAATGATGCTTCTCTCTCTCACATCGATGTTCCTCTCTCTTTCTCTTTCTCCCCCTCCCTCTCTCCCTTCCACTTTTTCTAAATATCAATGGGGGAAAAATATCCTTGGGTGAGGATTACCAAAAAATTTTTTTCAAAAATATGATGGAGATAATTAAGCACATTTTTTTTTTTTTGAAATGACATGAGGAGGTTGGATCTGGGAGCCTAGCTCTCCAGGGCCTTCCCCTTCCCCTGGGGGAGCTAATTGTGCTGCAGCAGAGGGTGCTCACTCCCTAACCCCAAACACAGCGAGGGGCAGAGCACGCAGACACCGCTGGGCCCACAGGCACACGGAGTCAGAGAGCAGAGAGCTGCAGGCCGGCTTCAACCCCCAGTTGACTCTCTTCTGTTCCCTAGAGCTGTGCTTCTCACACTCTGTGCTTGGGAATTGCCCGGTGGTCTTGCTGAAAGGTAGAATCTGCTTTGTGGACCAGTTCCAGGTGATCCTGAGGTGCCAACCCAGGGACCACCCTTGGAGAAGCCAGGCCTCCCTCCACCCGGGGAACCGTGACCTCCAGGCCAGGCAGGACCTCTCTGAGGTTGAAAAAGGCCACGGCCAAGTCCTTGTTGCTTTCTTAATCACCTGATATACTAAAAGATTAAGAAATGCGCAGCAGTTACAAAAATATTGCCATGTTTTAAATGTTCACAGTTTAGGAAATTAACAAATTTATCACGCCCACACAGATACAATGCAATAAATTGTGCCTTTTACAAAACAATTACTGCATTTAAAAAATATGCTCATTCCTAGAGCACCACAAGTGTGTGGCCTGGGGAGGGGACAGGATGTTAATTAAGGTGTGTGGTGAGCACCTTGCATGCCTGCCGGTTTGCTCCGGGACCGAGTGTGGCTTCCTTTGGGAGTGATGGAGAAGTGTCTGAAGCGGAGGGTCCCAGAGCGGGCGGTGGCGGGCGGTCCTGCAGGCTCCGAGCACACACCTGAGAGAGTGAAGCTTGGAGACCAGGAGGCCCAGCCTTGCCAGCAGCGCCCACTGTCCTTGTCCTGTTCTGGGACTGCCTCTTTCCTGATGATGGGCGGTGTTTAATTTCTCCAGGAAGTCCCTACCCTCTTTCAAACAGAGCTGTGGGCGGGCTCCGTGGGCTCAGCCAGACATTGACAAACATGTCGCAATGAGAGGAGAATTTCACGCAGAACACTCTGGGAAGGTGAGTTGGAACCGAGGGCACCCAGGGTACCATCTGCTGCCCCCCACCCTCCAGGGGCTGGGGTGGGGTCCAGTTCCACGCCTGTGGAATTCCTTTTAAGGCATCTCGGAAGCTGAATTCAGCTGCTCTAGGGCTCCCAGTCCCTCACAAGGCCATTTCTTGAACCTCCAGTATTTACAAATGGGATGACTTTGAATTATAAAAGTTCTAATTTTAGGAAAGAAATTATAACGATATTTCTTTGATAAGAAGCTGGTTTAGAATACTTAAAATATTATTAGACTTGTAACACAGGCCACCTTCCCCCATCCACCCAACAAACCCACTTATTCTCATTAACCTTGGAAACTAACCCAGTAGCTGGCACAGAGTAGGTCTCAGCGAAGGAGTGAATGTAGGTCTAAGATCAGGTCTATTGGACTCATACCACAGCTGTGCCTGGACTTGCCTTGTGAGTGCACCAGCTGACCTTCAGGGGACAGTGCCTTCCTTCCTCTCACAGCAGTGCAAGCCTGTCAAGACTCCAGGGTCAGGGTCATCTCTGCTGGTCAAGACTCCATCAGGGTGTCTGTCCTCCCCGAAACTCCTGGTGCTGTCATCCTGTTCGCTGGCTGTGCTTGTCCGTTAAGCAAGTCATCTAAGTCCCAGACTCTCTACCTCGAGTGTCGAGTGTTGGGGTTGCTGTGAAGGTCTGTTTCACCCTGGTCTTTCTTCTTCAAGTCACATGCCCCAGGGCACTGTCCCCTCATGACTGTCCCCTGGCAGGACAATTACAGCTACCTCAACTGTCCCCACTTGGGAGTGATAGGAATCCTTCCTTGCCCGCCCATCCATTTCCCCAGGCAGGGCCCAGCAGCTTCCTCCGTAAAGCGTTGAGCATTTTCTCAACCCCCTTGAGCATTTTCTCCCAGGCCACAGCTCAGGGCGGCTCACCTGGCGGTGATGACCCTGCAGACTGCTGCTTCCTCCCTCCTTGGGGCTGATACACACATCGACTGCTTCCTGTGGTCTGAGAAAGTGGGTTCTATTTAAGGACAAGAGCATCATTTAGCCATAATCAAGGATGCGGAAGAGACGTCGGCGTCGACAAAGACAGGCCGTTCCTACCCCGGCACTGCTGTCTGAATGCGGGAGCTCCCCACAAGGCTGGGATTGTGCAGCGCTCAATGAAGCACAGTGGCTTGGAAGTGAGTGTAGAGGGGCTTTGTGACCAGAGAGTGCGCTGGCAGGGCACCACCGAGACATAACTGTCACCTCCTTCTCGGTGCAGAGCCAGAGTCTCATCAGCTCAGAGGGGCACGAAATACACAGAAGTGAAAAGATTTTTTTTTAACTCATGAAAGCAAAAGCATGTGAACACATGTTAATCATCTACTGACATAATTTGATTTCCAACTGGTCTATGATAAATATCAATTAAAATTTCATTAAAGAACACGCTCCTGCAGAGAAGACGCTCATCTGTAAATAATTAGTAAGCGGACGAGGCTGCGCCGCGAGGGTGAAGGATCCCAGACCCAGCTCGCTCCTCGAATCAATGAGTGCTTTCCATTGCAAATGGCAAAAAATCAACTCAAACTGGCTTAAAGAGTGAGAACACTTTTATGTAACTTGAGGTGGGGGTGGCCCCACCTCAAGACCCCGGCTCCTTGTGGTCCCCCCACTCCACCATCCCCAGGGGCAGCTTTGTCCCAAGGTCCCAAGACCGCTGCTCCTCTTCCCCGCCCTCCACTGACTTAATGGAACAACGTGACTTCACTGATCACTGCCGAGGTGAAGGTGCACATTCCACAGGCAGATGGGCCTGTTTTGAATCCTGGTTCTGCCAAAAGCTGTGAATCTTGGGCAAGATGTAAACCTTTTACGCCCCAGGCTCCTCCTCTGGAAAATGGGAAGAATAATACAGTGTTTATGTTCTAGGATTGTTGTGAGGATTAAATGAGGTGGTGAGGTGTTGGCTGGCATATTCTAGTAGCAAGCACTTATAAATGTAAGTCTTTACGGAACTGAATACATGCTTGTGAGGTGTTAGGAGCCTTGCTAGTTTACAGAGACAAGAGTGAGTGAGAATACAGGCAAGTCCCCAGGCTGTGGGGATACACTGTGGTAGGTATCCTACCCTCAGTATCCTTGCCCCACGGGGGACAAGACTAGGGACATGTTGGGCTGGCACCGTGGAAACGACAGAGGTAAGCAGAAGGAATGGGGCGGAAGGGGACAGTGACCTCCAGTGCCACTTCAAAACCTTTAGGCTCTTTAATGTAAATCACAGATTTTTTCTCATATTTAATTTCCAGTCAAACTGAACACACTATTTTTAAAAAAGAATATTATTGACTCAATGGCAGCAGAATACATTTTTTAAAATAAAAAACAACAACACACAGACAGAGACCTGATATTTTGTGTGATCTGGAGACCAAAAGGACCACACCCTGCTTCAACCCAGAGAACCTGCATCGTGCAGAGCTATTCAAGGGAACAGGAGGAGGGACATTATATTTCTAGTTATTTATTTTTGGAAGATGTTAGGCTAAGTTCTCCACTGTGCTTAGAAATGTTTAATATTTCTAGTATATATCAAAAATTAAAATGGCTGCCAAAGCCGGTTTGGCTCAGCGGATAGAGCGTCGGCCTGCGGACTGAAAGGTCCCAGGTTCGATTCCGGTCAAGGGCATGTACCTGGGTTGCAGGCACTTCCCCAGTGGGGGATGTGCAGGAGGCAGCTGATCGATGTTTCTCTCTCATCGATGTTTCTAACTCTCTATCCCTCTCCCTTCCTCTCTGCAAAAAATCAATAAAGTATATTTAAAAAAAAAAAAAAAATTAAAATGGCTAAGTAGCTTTTTCCAGGAAGAAGAAGAAGAAAAAAAGCAACCAAAATCTACTTAAATGGCCATAGAAATGAAGACATCGGTCTTAGGGGTTTTAGTTGCCCACTACTGCGCCCTTCTCCCTGCTGCCTGCCATTCGCCTCCTGAGTTCTGCTCACTGGAACTGTAACCTTAAACACCACCTTCCCAGGTGAACTCGTTTCACTGACCAGCTGGAGCCAGCACTCCTGACCTCCCAGTGCATCCGCCTCAAAGACAGGAGCTCCCCAGTTTTCACCATCGAGTGAACCTGTCTGCCAGCCACCAGGGCCACGGGGAGGTATAGAAGGTGGGGTTCCTGCTCCCATGAAGCTCACAGAGGGTGGGTGGGAAATGTCAGTAGAAAGGGGGGCGGATGTGAACTCACGTGAGTCCCATCCCAGACCTTCTAGAAGGCTCTGCTCACCCACACAGATGGGCACGGGACTCAGTAAAGATGCCAGCGGCCTCAGCTTGGAATTCACCCAGCAGCCCCAAGCGTGCTTGTCTGGATCTGTTACTCCCTCTCCCTGCTTCACGGGGGAGCCCCTGACTCACAGAGAGCCAGACTGATTTGCCCAATGCTGCCCCCAGAGACCAGCTTGGGTTAGAATAGAGGTCCCCGCCCCTTTCTCCTGGACACACCATTTCCTCGACCCATTTTTAGTCTGACTCTGGTCACACGCCATCATTCAGTAGAAACTGCTGTGAGAGTAATCAAGTTATAAAGGAAAGCCTGTCCAGCATCTTTCCGAGGTGGCTTGGTAGGGACTGGATGGGAAGATGCTCTGAACACCGCGGCTTCACAAACAGAGGAAGAAAAGCCCTAAGAAAAGGGCATTGGTTATGGTGCTGTTTCGGAAATTCTGTAAGAACAGAGGGCTTCGCACACATGGCATCTCTGCTGTAAAAAGGAGAGCTAACGTGGGAGAGGAGCTGGATCACAGTGCTGGGCAAGCCTGGTGACTCTCCGGTGTCTGCTGGTAGGGAAAGGCTTGTGCTGGGAAGGGGAGCAGGGTGTTCTTCAGGGACAGGAATGTGTTGGGAAATGCCTTTTAGGCTGAGGTATAAAGAAGTTGAATGGAGCCAGCATTCCTGACCTCCCCATTGCATCAGCCTCAAAGGCAGGGAGCTCTCCAAATCTCCTCAGACCCGAGCAGTGTCATCTGCCAAGAACAGCAGCTGCTTTTCTATATCAAGGAAAAGGAAAAGAAAATCGCCAAATTGAAGAAGACAGGGAATATTTTCACTATGTGGAAAAGGCATTTTTCAGCACATGTGGGCAAGATCTTACCCTTACCAACTGCTTAATCGAAGATTCTCCTGCTTCCCAGAGATGTTTTATTGCATTACTTCCAAGTTTTATCACTTTATTTCCAATTTGTATCCTTAGGGGCAGAACAAAAATGATTTTCTGAATCACAGGAAATGATTCCAGCTGGGTACAGTTTGATACTAACTGAGGACGTTCAGGAGTCACGAAGGAACTTAGCACTTTTTCATAGACTCTAAAATGGAATCCAAAGTGGAAAACATTATTTTCCCCCATAATTTAATAAAGTGACAGAGCAAGTTAAGTTATTAAAGATCTGACACTCCACCAGGATTCTGCAGTACAGGGGAAATTGAATTACTCTTTCTCAATAATACAGCAGGGAAAAATGAAAACATTATTGTTACTATGCCTCAGAATAAATGAAAAAAAAAAAAAGCTTAGTTTTATGAAGAAATTCAGTCCTCAAGACTTTTTTTTAAATAAACAAACAAATCTGTCAATTGGATTAAAAGGATTCTGTAATCCTAGAGCCCTCCCTAGATACTACCACTTGCCATTGAGACTGCCGCACAGGCGCGTGAGGCTCCGGGATGCCTGCAGTCCATGCAGTCACGACAGTGGATGAGAAAGATGAAAATTTTCTTCAAAAAATGTTAATATGCCAAAGAATCAGGAAGATAAATCTTTTAATGAATATCATAATATTTTAGTTAGAATTTCCTATAATGTGAACGAATACTTGTGGCCTGGGTAAAATTTCCAGTGAGAGCAATGTATGTAACAATCAAAAAGTGCTTTATCTCAAGCACCTTTGATGACAAAACAATGAAGTTTTGGATGAGTCAAAAAGAGATTATAGCAATGACAAAATTACTAAAGACAAAGATGCACATAAGAGATTGAATAAGAATTTCATGTTAGTGAGAATGGGAAAAGGCAATACTCTAAACTAATATATTATCCCAAAGACAACAGACACATGTTGGCGAACATGTGAAGAAAAGGGAACCCTGTCCACTGTTGGTGGGCTGTAAATTAGTACAGCCACTATGGAAAACAGTATGGCGGTTCCTCAAAGAATTAAAAATACAATTACTATATGATCCAGTAATTCCACTTCTGGGTACATACCTCAAAAAAATTAAATTACTTTTTCAAAGAGATATCTGCATTCCCGTGTTCATTACAGCATTATTCACAATAGCCAAACTATAGAAACACTCTGAGTGTCCATCAATGGATGAATGGATAAAGATGTGAGAGAGATATATATATGTATATATATATAATATATATAATAGGCCTCTAGTATATGTATATAGGCCTCTAGTATCTCTCTCTCTCTCTCTCTCTCTCTCTCTCTCTCTCTCTCTCTCTATATATATATATATATATATATATATATATATATAATGTATATATATACTAGAGGCCTGGTGCACATTGATTTGTGCGTATTGAAAGGAAGTTAATTAGAAGAAATACTTTAATATTGCTATTTCCCTTTCTCTATAATAGAAGTGTCAACCAAATTCATGATTGACAATGACAGATGGAAACACACGCATGCGATTGGCGCTAGTGAGGGCTTTGTATGTATCGCGCATGCACAAGTCAACTTAGCCTTTTATAGATATAGAATAAACTTGCTTAATTAGACTTGCTTTCTGATTTAGCTAAACTTTTTCCAGCCCAGTAAAGCACCCCAACTTCTCTTTCAGGTAATTGCCAGTAACACAGCAGTAAATAGCAACACAAAGCAGATTATTATTGTAAATCTCGCAGGGACAACAAAGGGTAAAATATTTAACTGCAGCAGTGTTTAACTATATTCTGCACAGTGAGAAAACCTGAAGTCATTTTCCAGGTCCACCATTTCCTACTTCTTTTCAGTCAGGTCAAGTTTCTAAGCTTTCTAAATCTCCATTTTCTGGCCAATGAAAATAGGATTCTACCGAGTCTCCTATATACCTACTCCAGGACTTCTATGAGGATCAAATGAGATGAGGCACAGGAGACATTTGGTTAAATTGTGAAATGTTTGCACCTGGCTATAAAGCAAGTCATGTTCCTAGACTGAAGGAACTACAACAGGGGTCCTCAAACTTTTTAAACAGGGGGCCAGTTCACTGTCCCTCAGACTGTTGGAGGGCCAGACTATAGTTTTAAAAAAAACTATGAACAAATTCCTTTGCACACTGCACATATCTTATTTTGAAGTAAAAAAACGGGAACAAATATAATATTTGTATTTGCATGTGGCCCGCGGGCCATAGTTTGAGGACCCCTGCACTACAAGGAGGATAGTTGCTAGGGAGAGGAAGCTAGGTGTTGCTATGTGATATCATTACCTGGTGCCCACAGCCACCGTTTCTGGGCTGGGCTGGGCTGTGGGCCGCATTGTGCGCCATGGGGTCTTGGCAGCATCGGCTGCGATTTGGTGGGGTGTCACTCTGGGGTGGTGGCAGGGCCTGTGTCCCACTTGGGGGAAGCCGAGTGTTGGTTTGTGGGCACCAGGTCCACAGTGCCATTTCTCTGTGCACATCACAGCAGCTCCTGTGTTGAGCATCTGTCCTCTGGTGGTCAGTGCACGTCATAGTGACTGGTCGGATGGTCGGACACTTAGCATATTAACCTTTTATATGTATAGATATATATTCATTATATATAATAAAATATTATTAATCTATGGAAAACAAAGAAATCCTGCTATATTTGACAACATGGGTAGAACTTGAGAGCACTGTGTCAAGTGAAATAAGCCAAACAGAAAAAGACAAATACTGCAGGGTATCACTTACATATGGAATCTAAAAAAACAAACAAACAAAAAAAATTCAAACTCATAGAGTAGAAAAGTGGTTTTGAGGGGATGGGGGAAGGAGAAAATAGGAAGAGGTTGGTAAAAGGGTACCAACTTTCAGCTACGAAATGAATACAGTTTAAAGACCTAATGTATAACATGGTGACTACAATTGATAGTACTGTACTGTGTAATTGAAATTGTTAAGAGAGTAGAACTTAAATGTTCTCACCCTAAAAGAAAAAAAGATAAATATTTGAAGTGATGAATGTGTTAATTAAGTAGATGAGAGGAGTCTTTTCACAATGGACATGTATATAAAATCAGCACAATGGTGTACACTTTAAATATCTTACAAATTGATTAGTCAATTTTACCTTATAAAGTTGAAAAAAATTATCAGTTATACAAAGAAGCAGGAAAATATGAGCCATAAGTGGGAGAAAAATCAATCAACAGACATAGACCTAAAAATATCAGAGATGAGCCTGGCCAGCTTGACTCAGTGGTTGAGCGTCGACCTATGAACCAGGAGGTCACTGTTTGATTCCAGGTCAGGGCACATGCCTGGGTTGTAGGCTTGATCCCCAGTTTGGAGTGTGCAGGAGGGAGCCAATTAGTGATTCTCTCTCATCACTGATGTTTCCATCTCTCTCTCCCTCTCCCTTCTCTGAAATCAGTAAAATTGTATATTTAAAAAAATGACAGAGATGATGAAAGTTGCAGACAAGGATTTTAAAATAGCAGTTGTAAACATGCTTCATACAGGGGTGGGTTTACAGTTGTTCTAGAACAGTGATGGCGAACCTTTTGAGCTCGGCGTGTCAGCATTTTGAAAAACCCTAAATTAACTCTGGTGCCGTGTCACATATAGAAATTTTTTGATATTTGCAACCATAGTAAAACAAAGATTTATATTTTTGATACTTATTTTATATACTTAAATACCATTTAACAAAGAAAAATCAACCAAAAAAATGAGTTCGCGTGTCACCTCTGACACACGTGTCATAGGGTCGCCATCTGGTCATGATAAATAAAACTTTCAATATGCTATCAGATTTAATTTGCTAATGTTTTCACTGAGGATGTTTGCATCTACACCGAGTGGCCAGATTATTATGACCACCTGACGTTTGTAAGCAAATTAGCTATAATTTCGCACTGAAGTTGCTAGAGGGCCAGACCATTATAAATAGGGAAGCAGGTTGTTTACCACGACAGTATAAAGGATTTTTTTCTGAAGATATGGGTAAACAACTCAATTTAACAGCCTTTGAACATGGGATATATTTGAACGTCAGTGGCCAGATTATGATGACCACCCCATCAGTACTTCGTTGGGCCACCTTTTGCCTTCAATACTGCAGCGATTCTTCTTGGCATTGACTCCACGAGATGTTGAAAGGTGATGTGAGGAATCTGACACCATGCCTGATGAATAGCACTGTCCAGTTCTGTGAGATTTGATGGTTGTGGAACCAGCTGCCTGATGGCTCTTTTAACTTCGTCCCACAAATGCTCAATTGGATTGAGATCTGGTGCTTGAGGGGGCCACCTAAGCAAGGTAAAGTCTCCCTCATGTTCTTGAAACCACTCCTGCATAATACGAGCACCGTGGCATGGCGCATTGTCTTGTTGGAAGAAGCCATCTCCGTTGGGATACGCCATCAACACGATAGCATGAACCTGATCAGCAACGATACTTAGGTGTGTTGTGCTATTCAGATGTTGTTCCACACGAATTAAAGGGCCCAAATCATGCCAGGAAAACATGCCCCAAACCATAACACTGCCCCCACCAGCTTGAAGGGTTGTACTCATGCATGTGGGGTGCATGCTTTCATGCTGTTTCTGCCAAATTCTCACTCTGCCATCTGCATGATGCAACTGGAAACGTGATTCATTGGACCACATGACTTTTTTCCAATGCTTGACTGTCCAATCCTTGTGTTCCCATGTGAATTGAGATGTTTTATCTTGGTAACTGCAGACAGCAAAGATGTTCAAACAGGCCTTCGGCTTCCATATCCCATACGATGCAGTGTACGGCTAATTTGCCTACAAACGTCAGGTGGTCATAATAATCTGGCTACTCAGTGTATATCCATAAGGAATACTGGCCTGTAATTTTCTTGTGATGTTTTTAACTGGCATTGTTATCAGAGTAATGCTGGACTCACAGAATGATTCTGGAAGTGTTCCCCCCCTCTTAAATTTTTTTGGAAGAGGTTGAGAAAGATTGGTGTCAATTCTTCTCCAAATTTTTGGAAAAATTACTGGTGAAGCCATCTGGTCCAGGATATTAATTTGTTAGAAGGTTTTTATTGATTCAATCTCTTTACTTTGTAGGTCTGTTGAGATTTCTTTTTATTTAGTTTAGGTTATTTTTTGTCAAGTAATTTGTCTATTTGTTCTAGGTTATCCAATTCATCATTGTACAATTACTCATAGTATTTTCCTATAATCCTTTTTATTCTGTAATGCTACTTTCAATTCTGATTTTAGTTATTTGCATCTTCTCTTTTTTGTAGGTCTAGCTAGTTTGTCAATTCTGCTCATCTTTTCAAAGAACCAACTTTGGGATTCATTGATGTTTATCTATGTATCTATTGTTTTTCCATTCTCTATTTTGTTTATCTCTGGTGTAATCAGTATAATTTCTTTTTGCTATATTTGAGCTACTTCTTCTTTTTTTCTAGCTCTTTAAGGTATAAATTTGGGAAGTTTTCAGCTATTAACTTGTCCAAATATCTCTGCCCCTTTTTCTCTCTCCTCCTTCTGGGATTCCCACGACACTAGTACATATGTGTTGTGCCACAGTTCCTTTAGACTCTATTCACTTTTCTCCATTTTCCCCCCTTCTGTTCTCCAGAGTTGTTAATGTCAACTGTCCTGTCTTCAAGTTTACTGATTCTTTCTGCTGCTTGCTCAAATCTAATTCTGAACCCTTCTAGTATATTTTTAAATTTGTTATTGTACTTTTCAGCTCCAGAATTTTTGGTTCCTTTTCATAATTTATCTCTTTATTGATATCCAAGTTTTGTTTATACATTGTTTTCTGTCTTTATGTCTTCCTTTTGCTCCTTGAGCATCCTTAAGCAGGTCTTTTAAAGTCTTTGTCTAGTAAGTCCAGTACCTGGGCTTCTTCACTTACATTTTGTATCATTTTATTATTATTATTTTGAATGGGCCATGCTCCTATTTCTTTGTATGCCTTGTGATTTTTTTGTTTTGTTGTTGTTATTGAAAATTGGACATTTGAATCTTATATGGAAACTCTAAAAAACCTTCCCCAGGGTTTGTGTACTTTTAACAAATTGTTGTAGGGTATCTGTGCCAGGGATCAGGGTAAGGTGAAAGCTTAAGGTTTTCTCAGGCTATATATGAGCCTGTGTCTTCCTGAGCATGTATGGTAGCTTTCTAAATTCTCCCATATACACAATTGTTTTTGAATGTTTACTCCCCCCCCCGCCCCCCCAACACCCAGGCCCAAACGAACAAACAAAAAACCCCGAACAAAACAAACAAAAAATAGGTGCAGCTTCACCTCTCTTAAATCTCCTGGAAGTTGCTTCAGTTGGTAGAGGTTGATACAAGGGCATCCAGACTCCTTGCCCACTCCTCAGTGATACAAGCAATACCCACAATGAAAACACAGAACCCCAGTATTTCAAAGTATTATTGTCTATTTTGGCTCTAACAAGTTGTGCCAGAAATGTGGATTGCTGTACCCAAATGTCTGCCACCGGATGAAAGGTGGGTAGCTACCAACACACTGACTGCTGAAATAAACTACTATTTATCAGGCAAGCTGTTTCCCGGAAGCTGTAAGTGTTCAAATAAACTCCAGTGTTCCAGAATATCACTTCAGGCTGTTTCTGCCAGAACATTTCTTGTCCAGGTGGAGTTGGATTCCTGTCAGCACCCAACTCCACCAATTTTCCCTGACATAACCCTCCTGCGATTATATTATAACAAAGAGAGTTAATGTAGCTTTGGGGAAGGCTGTACTATTGTCTTTCCCAGGTAAACATCAAATGTTTTTTATCTTCTTTATGGATGGAGAATAATGTGTTTGCCATTTCAAAAGCCACATCTGAAGTGCCAGAGGCCATGCTGGTCTGTTCTAATAAAGATAACACATGTAGCAAAGCAGGTGCAACTAGGGCTATTACTTGGTTCCATTTACATTAAATTTGCATTAGTCTACCATTCATTCTGACTCTGACTCTGACTTTAACAGCCTGTCTTGGATTGCTAACTGGCTAACCTGAGCTTGTCATTTTATTTTTTTTAACTTTTCCAAAGCAGTTAACAATAGTGAGGCAATCCTACAATATCTTAAATACCATTGTTTCAAATCATTCAAGTACCCCCAGCTTTTTCATAATCCAATGATCCACCTTCCACCTGTAGCCCATCCCAAAATACCACAAGGAAAACCTTAGTAATTTTGATGGATGCTGCTGCAAAGCAGCTAGTACCATCCACTTTCCGCTAGCAATGGGTATCTTATTGACAACTGTTTTTTAATCTTCCCAGGATATGTATTTTTATTGATTTTATTTTATTTTTTAGAAAGAGAGGAAGTGGGGGGCAGGGAGAGAAACATCTATCACATCCATCGACTGTCTCCCTCTCCCCACCCCCACCCCACGCCCCGACCAGTGATCGAACCACAACCTAGGTACATGCCCTGACCAGGAAGCGATCCTGTAACCTTTTGGTGTACAGGATGGATGTTCTAACCAACTGAGCCACCTGACCAGGGACCAACTGCTTTTGAAGATCCATTTGAAAGCAAACTTTTAAAAGCCTGGATTCCATGCTCCTCCAAAGCAGAAACTGAGACAAAGAATTGTGTGCAGGTGGTTTACTTATAAATATGATCTCAGGTAGCAGTAATGTGAGATAAGGGAGAGAACAAGAAAGGAAGGAATGAAAACCAATACAAGGATGCATTGTTCTACTGGCTGACACTGGGCATCTGGTGCTCAACTCTATTAATATCTTCTAAAAAGCCTTATGAAATGCAGCTCCAAACTGTTCTGCTTTGGAAATAGAAGGAGGAAGCACCTACCTTTTGACCCCTTTAAAACATTGGTCAAGGATGGCCCTATGGGCCTTAGCCCCTCCTCATATCCCAGTTGTGATTTCCTGAATTCAGAGTGGACCCAATGGGCACGCTGCACTGAAGGACCCGAGCTCTATGGCCGGAAGGGACGCATACTTGAGAGGGCCCCAGGCAAAGCACCTCCCCAAACATGATCACTATCCATGTGGAGCTGGGCACTGCAGCAGTGGCTAGAAGAAGGGGTCAAAGGGATTTTGAAGAGTCCAGTATTACTTGCCATAGTAAAAGCTTTTGATTAAATCAGAGAGCATTGTTAGTTGTCTACTTTTACTTATATATTGCATACTTTCTACCAGTGAAGTAACTCAACTGGAAAAGCAATTACTCCGTATTAATCAAGCTGATGTTAGGGCCTATTAAATAAGCATGTCTTTAAATGCATTAGTTCTGTTCAGTATGCTTTCAAAAGACATTATCAGTAACTAGTAAACTACAAATTCTTTTTGTAGTTTGTCATTTAAGTGGGAAAACACACCTATAAGTGACTTTATTTGTATAAAGAACAGACCTCACTGGCAGCCCACAAGCTTACCAATTTCATCTTCAGCTGTTTTAACCAGGACACATTTTGTGCTCTGGACAGAGTGGTCACTTCACTATGCATGACCATCCCAGGCTTACTCCTTCCTCTGGGCCCTGGATGCTGAGGGAAAGCCAATTTGACTTTACCACATGGCTGACTGAGTTTGAACAGGGTTTGATCTCTCCGAACTTCATTTTTCTCATTTGTAAAATGGGAAAAATAATACTTAACTCACAGGTATTTATGAGGAATAATATGTGTAAAATGTGTCACGTAGTGCATAGCACATGCTAGGTATTCAGTCTTACTTTCGGATCCAGCTGAGATAATGAAGTTAATTATGCAACTCTGAACAGGTATTTTATAGCTTGCTTTACACGGTGCCTTTCAGTATTTCTGCAAGTCGGTGAGAGCATCACAGTTACTACTACAGTTATTATTTACAGGGGCTTCAAAGTGGAATGACTTGACCAAGGCCTCGCATTAAGTAACTGGTGGGACCATGACCCAAACGCCTATGTTCTTCCTGATGCTCCACACCAATCCCCGCCCTGTGAAGCCTTTCCCAGCATACTGTTGTGTCCGTTCAAAAGAACAACAGTTATGGTTCTTAGCCTTCCATTTAGTGCCTGATCCAATGGCTTCCATTGTTGTGTTTCCCATGTGTGTATCCTGACTCAACTAAATTAAGTTTCTTGCGTATTTGAGGATAGAGACTGTGATTTGTTTTAGCTCAGTCTGACCACAAGGCTTAATAACTATTAAATACATACCAAGTACTTAGTAAATACCTAGTAAAATAATTTCTATTGCTCCTTCAAAGAATATTCTCAGGTTATGAGAAACGTCATAGCTGTGCCCAGGTGAGATGAGTATTGTACAGAGTATTAATTGTTCATTAAAATTTTTGAGAAGCAGGAGCCCCTAACCACTGTAGAATTTAGAAGAAAAAACTTAATAAAGATTACTGAATTCAGAGGTGCTTTTAAATATTTCAGCCCTGAGATTGTCAATACTCTAGCACTTGGCTTATGCTCATGCAAAAGCTTGAAGTTGATTTATGAGTGGCTAGGAAATGTTTGGCCATGAAATGACTTAAAAAGAGTAACTTCCTTGCTAGAACTAGGTCATATTTTAAGCCTTAAGAAAAAAAGTACATTCCCATAGAGAGCGAACACTAATAATAGGTACGGTGGGCATGCGCTATGTGCTTTACACCTATTAGATTTCAAACAAATCAGCTTTAAGGCATAAATTACATACAATGCAAATTGCCATTTAAAGTGCACAGTTTGATGAGTTTTGCTATGGTCGGGCCTCATCAGTGTTGGTATTCCTCATTCTTAATTGTTTTAGAATATTTTTATATGAATGAGTTGAATTTAAAGAAAAATGTTAATTGTTTTATCTTTTATATTTTGTGCAGAAGGAGGGAGGGAAAATATTATTTGGGTTAAAATAGTCAAATTGGTCTCAAAGAATTAGGCATTAGTCTAGAAATGGAAGGCACAACATAACTTCTTTCAATTAGAAAGCTATCTATTTCATATCTTACAGTATTAGAGTACTAAGTGTAACAGAAAGGAATGCACATCTACATCAAACATCACTACTCTATGAGGGAGGCAGAAGACATAGATATTAATGAAAACAACTGGAGATTGACTTAGAGGCCACTTGTTAAAACACATTTTAAAGTAAAATAAAACACCTTTTTGTTATATAAAAATACAGCTGACTCCATATTTTGATTTATGAAAAATAAATTTATTACATAACACCTTGTTTTTAACAATGTTCAATTTTTTTAAATTCAGAATACTTGTGTCATTCATGTAAAATAGTTTGATACAGTACATTGTATGTTATAGGGTTTATTTTTCCTCAAAAATTCTAAGGCTCTCCTACTCCTTCTCCTTTGCTGAAGTAAGGGCACCCTAAACAACGTGCGAACAAGTTTTAAAAAAGAAAACAAACTGAATAAAATTTTAATAGCACTACACCAACCAGCTTTAAAATCAACAAAATATCTGAACTGGATGCCGCGCCTTTTTAAGGAAGTTACCATTCATGCTTTTTCATCTTAAAGCATGCTCACAAATCAGTAACACTAACAGGAAAAATAAAACACTGTCTATGACAATCATTTTAGTTTGTTTGCTGAACCAAACAGGTTTATATCAATGACAATATATTTAATTACTATCAAATAGCAGCTTTAATACCAGTCAAGTCATAGATTGAAAATAAAAACAAACTTATAGTGGGAAATTAATCTTTGGGAGTTTTGAAACCTTTCTGGAAAAACTATGTGGCTTTTTGTACTTTCAAAAAAACCCAAGCAATATAATCTTGGTCAAAAAACACTGATTAATGTAGAAAATGAATCAACCCACTGATAAGACACTAGGATGAAAGGTGTACCAAAATATTCTCATTTTGAGTCTCAGTTATTTTGTTGAGTTAACACATACTGTATTTTTCAAGTACCAGTTAAACTTTTTGTGTGTGTACGATTGGTCAGATAATGTTACACTGAAAGAATTCACCACATACAACAACAAATGCTTGCCCCTAGCACATTTCACAGCTTCAACTGCTACAGACTGTCACTGAAAAAAATGCATTGGTCAGTCTGAACCATGTCAAGTAAACTATGGAAGTAGCAAATCCACAACACAAACTGTGCTAGCACTTTCTGTTCAAGTCTAACCCCAAAATAGGTACAATTTGGAAGCCACTACCCCAGTCTGTGAAAAGTGGTGGAACTTGGCTATTGGACATTTTGAACATGTGGTTGTACAGTACATTCTCATGGCCCATACCAGGTTCCCGCAGAGAGCTGCACAGTTAGTCCGGCAGCATTAGCAACAGTGCATTGACAATATTCCAACGCAGCTCAGTACCGGTGTGTCTGATGTGAGTACTGTGGAGGCTGCTGGGAGGTAGTTGAGTAGCCCATGCTGCTCTGTGGCTGTGATGTGCTTGGTCCAGGATTGGGATAGGCAGCATGTGGATTGGAACGCTAGAAAGGAGATTGAGGGAGAGATGTAATCCATGTGTTTCTATGAGTTGGTTATATCCCAAGCCAGCATGGCTGATCATGTGTGTTCGAGATGTCATTTATTTCAAGGCATTAAGAACTTAAGAGTCTTGTGCTATGTACTAGGCTTTACAATTAAAATGGCAAAACCCCCAGATCTTTTAATACCATTTTTTTCTCTATGAAGGTCTGAAGTATTGCTAGTAAAGAATATTGAGGTGAGTCTATTGTTATGCTGTAGAGTTCATTTTTTTCTACAGCCATAACCCCTTTCTTATGCTGTTTTATATCCACTTGATATGTAATAACTAATTTGTTTGAGAGGTTTATATCATGAACTTAATGATGTATGCATTAAGTAAACCAAAGCAACTTACATGCTAGTCTCTTCAGTAGAAACCTCCCCAATACACACACAAATGGTTAAAGAATAAAAATGAGTATGACAAGAAAAGGTACTACAGAATCATTTTCTTTGGCATTAAATATTTTTATGCCCTTTAAACTAATGAATCTCTTACTTTCTGCTACAAGGTATATACAAAAGTAAAATTACTGAAATATAAGAGTGGTTTTCTCAGTTCTAAAAAAGCACAAAAGGTAGGAACAGTGGTAGATCTTACAGTCCTCTCAGTTTGATGTTATGATTATTATTCACATTCCTGCACCTCTCTTGTTCTATTAGCTCCCAAGACAAACACTATAAAAGATTAACCATAATTTATTACTTTCCTCTTTCAAAGCCTATTTAATATGTCATATAATTTTAAATTCTGCCAATCCTAGCAAAAATGGCATTTTAAAAAGAGTGGAGAGATACTGTTTCTGAAATCACCCACAAAAAAAACAGTAACAGCAGCAGCCTTTGCTTTGTTTCAATAGCAGAGGTTCGGAGCACTGCTCTGCTTCATTCTAGGGATGTCATCACCTTAGTGCGCAAACACGCTCTGGAGCCAAGAGGGGGGCACGCTTCCCATCCAGATGTCTGCCCTTGATTTCCTAGTTGACTTGCTGGACCTCTCCTTACCCAAAGCAAAGAGTCAATATCTAACTCTTGAATTACAGTAGCAGGCTCTGGGAACCTTATCAGTTTAACAAGATCTCTTTTTCTCTTTTAGTAGGTAAATAATTCTAATCAAAGTTTTAGTATCCTTCCCACATTGAAACCCAGGTTATTTGGGAATATGATTAGAATAAGCAGGGAAGTGGTATACAATTTTTAAAACAGGTCTTTCTGCAAAAGAACTGACAATGTCACTTGATAGGATCCACAAGTAGGCAATGCAGCAGCCCTTTTAGTTAGATCTGAGTGGAGTCCTGGGTCTACTACCAGCTCTCTGGATGCACACATGCAAGTTAGTTAGCCTCTACAAGCCTCAGTTTTCTGAAATGACAGAAAATAATGTATGCTTCATTCTAAGTACAGATGCTTCATCCTAACTGAGTACTCGGCAAGCTCTTATTATTATATTCATCAACAGCACCACCACAACTGTTAAGTGCTTACTGGGTACCATAAATCTACTAAGAATTTTAATGATATAATAAAAAATATACAAGTGATTCATGTTATTTTTAAGCACTTGTGTCAGGCTAGCCTTACATACATATGTTCTCTCATTTATCCTTATACAACCTCACAGTTACCATTATTCATATTCTACAAATGAGAAAACTGAGAACATTTGAATCACTTACTCAAGTTTACCCAAGAGTCAGTGCCTGAGCTTGGATTTAAAAGCCTGTGTTCATCACTATAGTATACTGTTGCTTCAAAATAATAGATACCATTTATTGAGCTTCTACTATAAGGTGCTAAGATTTATCATGTCTTCTACAACAACTGCAAGTTATTTGCCAGTCTCATTTTACAGGTGAAAAACTAAAGCCAGGAAATGGTATATTACTTGCTCAAGATCACACGGTTAATAAATGGCATAATTTAAATTCAACTATTCCAAGTCTGTCTAGTTCCAAAGCCTACACTCTCTCTACTGTATCACTGTCAGCACTTTTCCATGCCAGTAACACTTCCTGTCAATGGAATTCCCCAGGTACACAAAGACCTTTTCTTAATTACATCACATTTTCCAATGGTCACAAACCCATGCAAATACTGACAGGGCAGGTCAATACAAAATAATCTCCAAATACCTGATAGTCTGAGGTCATGATCAGTCCACCTGAGGTAGTGGTAGGAGGAACAACTCTCACTTTTTTCAACGGGGGTCCCTGTGCATGACTGCTGTCTTGATTCCCTGGGTGACCAGTTCCATTAGTGTGGTTATTGCCCTGTTGCTGCTGCTGGTTCTTCTCAATTGGTTAAACAGAAAAATAAAGTTCAACTCAGAAGGAGAACACAATACACACAAACCTGAAAATGTTGTGATAGCACTGAAACAAGAAGCTGCCAACTATACTTTAATACTTACTTTGTCTCCTTTATCATCAGGTTCTTCTTCTGTTAAAAATTCTCGTTTTGGGTAAGGGATTTGACAACCGGCAAAAACACTGATCACAAGAAAAAAAAAAAGACTTCTGGTATACTAATCAATATTTCAAATGCTTCATTTAAATGGCGTTCATTTTAAGATGGACTTTGTCCCCCCATTTATAATATAAAACCTTTCATACAAGTGGGACAAAATGAATCTTTTTTTCTCATCAGTGACTTCACAGCAGGTCATTTAAGTACTTTTCATTGTATAAAAATAATCAATAATCATCTCTAGGATGACTCAACTTTTTTTTTTTTTTTTAATCCTAGCATTACTCTTTTATTACTGCAACCAAAATGTAGATTCAGACAAAATGTCACAATTCAAACCCAAATGTTTTTTACCCTCCCTAGCATATTTAAAGTAAAAGGTGACACAGGGAGCACAGATTTATCCAGGAATGGGATTTGTAATTGGTACTCAAACTGTAACTGAAAGCAGTGAGCAACCTCAGTGAGTGTGAGTGAGCGCCACATGCATAACCAACCTCACCCAACAACTGGAGGCCTGCTGAAACGAATGCTAGAATGCTGCCTAAAGCAACAGAGAAACAGGAACACCTCTCCACTATAAAATTCCTCAGTGACACTCAGCTACCAGAGCTCGTTTTTCGCTTGTCATAAGGATTTCATTGGAACCCTCTATCAAAGGAGTGGCAACTTGGAGTTGGCAACTAAAAGAAAACAGGCCTCCCCCACTTTTATCATGCTGGTGAGTTAATAAATTGATCACTTACTCTGATGTAGGAAGTGGGTCTTCTAAGAAATAGGGATCCTGCATAGCCTGTTCTGAGGTAATTCGCTTTATTGGGTCCATGGTAAGCAACTTCTGAAGCTGAAACCATAAGTCATAAAAACATTACTGTATTACTTTTCCTAGTTATACCCCTTGACACATATATGGGAGGTATATATTGTGTGATGAATAACACCATGATTTGGAGGGCATTTATTCCTCCAAATTAAGATAAAATTATTAAATTTAATGTAGTAATTCACATTTTAGTCATTCTAATATTCATTATCTCATGTGGTTCTCCTATAAGAAGTAATTAAACTTGTATCTTCTTACTCTAAACCAATGATCTTTTTCCTATATTATCTAAATTATCAAATTCAGAACAGGATTTTAAAAAGTTCTAAGAAAAATAATACGCTACCACATGTAGCTATTTAGATTTAAATCCAAATTAACTAAATTTAAAAAATCGATTTCTCAGTCATATCAGGTCATTTCTCGAGCTCAATAGCTCCATGTTGCTAGGGCTACCCCATTGCAGCACAGCCCATCACAGAAAGTTCTCCTGGACACAGCTGCTCTATCTAAATGAATATGGTGATTGATATGGAACTTGGGAAGTACGGAGGTGTAGTTAAGTACAGAAGAGAGTCTGGAAAGAGGCTGCTTGGGTTAAAATCCTGACTAGACATTCTTTAGTTGAGTGACTTCGGACAAGTTAGTTAACCACTTTGTAATCTCATTTGTCAAAAGGAGACTAAAACTGGTACCTATTATCACAGGTTTGTTTTCAGGATTAAATGAGTTAATACATGGAAAGCAATTAAATGGCGCCTGGCACAAAGAAAGCATTCTGTAAGTGTTAGTTGTCATCATCATCATCATCATCATCGTCATCATCATCTCTACATAGAGAAATGTCACACTAATGTAAAAACTCAGTATTTTTCTGGTTAAAACATAGTTTACTCAAGGCTCTATGAACTAGAATATCTTATTTTAATATATGATTTAAGAGATTATCTAAATAGTGCTCTCTTTGCTTATAGTCTCTGGTGTAAGTTTTCGGATGTTAGAGCACAATAGAATCACCCTGGAGCACTTCTTAAAACAGGTTGCTAGACCCTACTCTCAGAGGTCCTGAGCAGGAGCCCAAAGGTCTTCATTTTCAACAAGTTCCCAGACTATTGTAATGCTGCTGGAATAGGACTACATTTTAAAAACCAAGGAACTAATAGACATATTGAGCCTTAGACATGGGAGGTGACACAATTAGAGGACGCGACAAGATATATTTTAAAATGCATCTCAAAATGCTTGGGATGGTGATATTTAAATTTAATTTTAGTAATCTGATATTTTAATGAAAACACAATTTTATTTTTAGAGTTGAAAAGGAAAGCATGGATTTGCTATTTAAAATACTCAACAACGGTTTTAAAGAGAGTTATAGCTGAGCTTTCAGATGGGTGCACTCAAGACAGATCATTACAGTTAAAACAAGCAAATAAGCTGCAAAGGAGATCTATCTCTAGAATTTCAGCAGTAATGGTAGTGTGAGTCACTTCAGACTACACTGAGTAGCAGTGAATTGGGGGGAAGAGTAATTCCCCTAAATAATGACTACTGATCTATCACTATTATTATTCTGTAGAATAAATAAGTTCATACTTTTGAAGGATCTAACTTACCTTCTAATTTGGGTCCTGTTGTAAGTACATTACAATAAACATTATTTGGATAAGAATACATTGTGGCAATATAACATGTTGAACGCTGTTTTAAAATTGCTGATATATGACTACGTAAAAATAAGTAGAAGATACAGAAGTAGAAACAGTAGAAAGAGAAGAAAAGTAGAAACAGAAGAAATGTTTTCCAAATGGCCTATTATAAGGGAAAGTTTAATCCTTTCAAAGTAAAAAAAATTCCCATTTAATAAACTCATGTAAAAATATTGGGAATAGCTCGGCTGGCGTGGCTCAGTGGTTGAGCATTGACTTATGAACGAGCAGGTCATGGTTCAATTCCTGGTCAGGGCACATGCCTGGGTTGTAGGCTCATTCCCCAGTGTGAAGTGAGCAGGAAGCAGACAATCAATGGTTCTCTCTCATCATTGAGGTTTCTATCTTTCTCTCTCTCTCTCTCTCCCTTCCTCTCTGAAATCAATAAAAATATATTAAAAAAAATGTGGGGAATAAAGGAGTAAAAGGATTTTAAATAAAGCAAAATATAATCTGCTTCCTCAGATTCCCCCTTTTATGGTATGTAGCTTTTTTGGAAAACATAAAGTAAAAAACATTTTTAATTTTTACGGCATAAAAAATTGGAAATATTTTAAATAAATTTAAGTTGGCAATAGTTGAATAAAACCACATCATAAATTATCTTGATAGTACATGGATTAATTCAGTTTCCAGGTCATCATTTTTCCATTATACACTGATAAATACTGCATCACTCATACTCTTCCAGAAAAAGCAATTAATACATACAATTATCTAAGGACTTCTAATACCCAAGTTTATAAGAGGTATCTTGGGAGTTAAAAATTTTGTGAACAGTTTTTTCAAAGAGTTGAAATACAAAATAATTTATAAAAAATATTTCTGAATGGTGGGGTTATTTTCTTCTTGATTCTCTTCTGAAATTTTTAAATAACTGATGAAATCTAGTAAAGTATTTTAAAATGTTCTTGATAAACTTGGTATAATGACTATCTTGAGAAAATCTAATCTAACCATATCAAATCATGCTATGGGTTTGGAAAAACAAATATTTTTATGTCTTTACTAGTATTTATGAACAGGATCTCTGCATTTACTGTTCAAGTACTCTAAATGTGCTGAGTAACCATATACATTGACCCAATAAAGCCTTAAGATGGGCTAATCAATTAGGGGAGAAAAACGCATTTTATTAGTACTGTTTGCTAAAGCTTACCAAGTGGAATGCTTTACTATCTGGTTTAACTTTATGTTTTTCCATATACTTGATAAGGCTGCAGTTGGTATACCTGAAAGAGAAATACTATGAGATATCTATATTAAGTTTGAGGTTAATTTTACATTGGCTGAAGTTTTTCCACACAAAATTCTTTTCATCATAATATAGAATATATATTGAAAATGGTATAATCAGCATAAAGAGTGGCATTAAATCAATTTTATACTTCACTAAATATTCACACTGGTCACTTTTGAACGGATACTACTGATTACATGCAAGATAATTTCATTCATAATATACACTGAATAGTTTTCACATGCATGTTATCTCAAAAATTACCTTAAATAATATATGGGTCAAAAGTTTAACTCAGCCTTAAATAAATTAAAAGAAAAAAATTTGTTGTAAGTCTATATACTACCCTCTTCCAACTCCCTGATTTTACACTGTAAATAAATGAAATATTCCTTCTTTTTTATTAAAACTTGCTTAAAATTACCCAACCTAGATGGGTAGGCAAGTGGCTATTTGCAAGGCTTATTTATTTCAGTCACTTACTGCCTAGAATTACTTTCTACAAATGCTTCCAGAAAGTAATGAATATGGAAAAAAATAAAATTTTTTCTCATATCCAAATCAGCTGCTAATATTAGATATTCACCTTTCTTATATCATTTAAACATCTTAAGAAATGAAGACGGTCACAATGTAAAAAATATATATATATTAGAGTAAATATATAAAATTACTTATTAGAATAATATTATGTTGCATATTCTATTATGTTGAGTACTCAATCTTCTGCTGAGTATTCTGGAAAGGCAAAACTCAACAAAAGGTCTATTTTCTTTCCAACTTACGTATTTCTTCTGAAATCTTTCATTAATGTTGAATGTTCAGGCATCTTTTTTATATCTTCCCAATCTTTATCTGTGAAATACATTGATAAAATTTTATGTTGTCTAGGTTCCTAGTCTCAAGAACTTTAATAAAGGTCATCTCAGTTTCATTACATTTCCTATACTTTTAACCTCCATGAAAGCACAGACTTCAAATAAATGGTAAGCTATAGTAAACATCTTATCTTGAACTGTAAATACAACTCTACCTTGTATAGAATTAGACCTTTTTATCTCTCTTTTTAATGCCAACTTTCTACGTGTTTGACTATGTTTATGTTACCTCAATTTCTATAACTAGAGGGTAATAAGTTATAAGTATTTCTATTATTAAATAATTCTATTTCTCTGTAAAATCAGTATTTTTCTTTTTTCTACCAAATTTCTTTGTTAAATCAGTAACCAATCTCTTCAATAATAAATGTAATGTCCTCCCCTTAGCAGCTTTAAGGTACACTTCTTTTTATATGGCCCTCCTTATTGTCACCTTATTAAATACATTGCTTTTACATCAGCAATCTATGTAAGCAGTAATAATTACCTGAAATAGAATAAAGTAGGATATAACTAGTATATTAATTAGCTGTTGAGCTTGGCTAGTTTCAATAACATAACAAAAACAATCCCAGCTACTAATATATTAGGTAGAAAATGTTTCAGTTAGTTTTGCTGGCATTAGAGTTATTCAAACAACACAGATAGATAGCTTGTTTTCTCCATCATTATCAATGGACATTTACTTTGATAAAGTAAAAGAGAGTCTACTAGGTGCACAGCACTATAACGGTAGCTGAACAGCACCATTAGCTTTGAAATGGCCTTTAGAGGTTCGAGCTTCTTTCAATTTACTTGTAAAAATATCTGCTACCTTCCTCCACAAATATCACATATTTTAAAGTAAACTAAATATATATATTAAGCTCCTAAATGGAATTTTCTCAACTATTTTCTTACTTCAATTTCTCTATTTTGTAAATTTCTCAAGCTAGAAATCTTGAGATAATCTTTTAACTTTTCCCTCAATGATACACTTGCTATAAAAAGGATACATTTGTCCTTTATTCTCCATCCTTATTGTCACTTTACACCTGGAGTACTGTTATAGGCAAGCAGCTGGTTTCCCTGACTAAAGTTACTTGTTTTACATTGATTTTTATAAACCACTGCCATTCTTAGATCTTTTAAAAATGTAACATAAATCATGCTACTAGTTCTCCAAATTTTATCATGGAGTCTCACTCTTTAGCATAGGAAATCTAAATTCTGCTGCCTGTTCTTCAAGTTCCTTATAAGCTGAGCCTATCCTAACTGTTGAACCACACATTAAGAATCATCTCCTAAAGAGGCCTTTCCCACTGCCACCCCATCTTAAGTCATGTTCCTTTCCCTGGTGGACCCATTCAGAAGTGGGAAGCAAAGGCCACTCTTCTCCATCTACTCAAACCATACGTATTATTGAAACAGTCTATTTAGATCAATAAAATGTAAACTTGAAGAGGGCAAGGATCATATCCAAGTCAACAATATTTTATATTTAACACAGTGCCTGGCACATGGCAGGTAGTCGGTAAATACTCAGTGAATAAATGAAATTCCCATTACAACAAAGCAATCTTTGCAGAATTGTTAACCAATGTTGGAGAAAGGCAGTATCTGTGTAATTATTCTGCATTTACTGATAATTAACACCCTTCTAAGGGAATGTGAAATTATAAACTCCCAGATATATGTGTATTAGTCTTGAGATATAGTGACCTGAGAAAAAATCCCAATAAACAATTTCTAATAAGTACTCAACTATCCAAAATTATAAAGGTGCTTTAAACAAATTTTCATTATTCTGGACCACTGGGCACAGTTTTTAGTCACTGATGAACTATCATTCTGTGGTATAACAAAGGAATGGGATACAGCTGAAGAGATCTAATGCCCATGATGAGACACCTAAACAACTTTCTCCCTGCCACAAATCAGTGCAATCAAGGTTGTTGGAATGCTTGACTTTCACCTACATTCTGACTGTTGTATGACAACACTAAAAAGAATGTTCTTATTGACAAAGATTATAGAGAAAAATATGCTATTATTCAATACAATGTGATTCTGTACAGTGTTCTAAAGAAAAATCATGTTCAAAATTTATATTCAAGTGCCAAGTAATTAATGGCAGCATAATATGTGCTGCCAGACAAAAATGCATGCTATTGAATTTTATTTGCAATTCCCACTGGTAAGAACTAAAGGCACCTTTTTAAATACAGATATTGCAAATATTTTATAATTTCAAATATTAAACAACAAAACAAAACAGAACAACAACAAAAAGAAACAAAAATACACCTGCAAGTTCAAGTTCAGGAAACCCATAAATATTTTTATGCTAAAATGTGAACTTTACAAATTTTGCTATTTCTATGGATCTTTGATTAAGACAAGTCATAAATATAAAGAATCAAGTAAGAGTAGCTTTTATCAGCTAAAAATATGCACCTTTCCAATGAAGATACCTAAGTTCAAACAACAGTGATTTAAAAACGAAAACATAATGTGTACCTGCAGGGAATCCCATTACATTGAATATTCTGTCCAGCTGGTCATGGTGATAAGGATTACTAGTTTTGATGTCCTCTTGTCGACAGTGAAATATTGGTTCTGACGTTAGTAGCTCTGCAAATATACACCCTATAGCCCAAATATCTTTAAAATAAAAAAAAAAAAAAAAAAAAAAAAAGAAAATGAAAAAAAAAAGGAAAGGAAAAAGAAAAAGAAAGGAGGAAAATAAAGTGGTTCTTTCCAAAAGAAAATGCATTTTTATTTTGGTGGGGAGTGTTTTTTTTTCCTCTCTTTCCCTGATAAGTCATATTAATTCCAAAGCAATTATAAATACCACAGAATATGGTTTGTAAATATAGATTCCCATTCTACCCATCCCAATCTTTCATTCCCTGTTATACCTCTCCCCACTGACTGGCTTCATTCCAAGTTTAAATCAATTTGTTAGCTACATTTTGGGTGAGTTTTAAATGCTTCAAACATTACCTTATTTATGAAATACATACAAAGCTACATATGGATCATGGGAACCACAAACAAACAAAACTAAACAAAAAATAAATAAACCAAAAATCCAACCAGCCCCTGAAATGGGGCATACTTGCCAAAAATAATCAGCACAATTTTTTGTGGTAAAAAAAATTTTTTTTCCTTTAGCTTGTTTATTTAATTTGTGAAGTCTAATAATTATGCTCCCATGTTAGCACTATTTAGCAAGGTGTGATTACAAGAAAAAGACAGCAACTGAACACAAATATTCTAACGAAACAATGTTTCTACTTGAAGAGTTTTTCATTCAAAATGTTTCTTTTTTTTTTCATAGAAATGTAGGTTTATTTCTATAGAGACATGCTGAATACAAAGGGCTGAAATAAATGAGTAATCATTAACATAAAATAATAGAACATTTTAATAAAAATTAATATTTTTCTTTTTAAAAAAATTTTTGATTGATATTTTAATCAATAAAGAAAAAATATCAATCAAAGCTTTTCTTTAGAGTATAACAAGTGTCAGGAGATTTTGCAAGGTCAAATATTTAATAGGAACAAAAAAGGAGGGTAAAATACTACCTTTACATGGGTACAAAGGCTATAATTTCATAATAATTACTTATAAAAGCCAGGTAAATGGACTTCTCTGTACACAACTAATTCCCTTCATTTGCATTAAGATACAAACTAACTTTCATTCATATTACATTTTTACTCAATATAAAGGTCTATATACCAATTTAGAACTTGAAGCTGAAAGCAACAAATCCCTTAAATGACAATGTTAACTTCTTCACATAGCAGATACTCAGCCAGTGGTTTTTGAATGATCTAACCAATACAACTATAGTGGGGGAAAAATGACTTTTATTATAACTGATTGTTCATCTATGTTATTAGTTGCCACTTAAATGGAAAAATGAGAAAAATTTAATTTATAAATAACAGAATTCTTAAACTACAAAACTGAAATGTAGATATTTAATTTAAAATAAAATGATCATATTTACATTTCAGAGTAACAAGTTAATCATCTATTTACTTAAATATATACACCCTCACTAGCAGCAAGAGATTTTTAAAAATGACATTTTTTACTTATCCGTTTTACCTTACATTAGAGAACCAAGTCTAGCCAACACCACTGTATGAAGAAGTCTCATCAGGAAATATAAACCAAGCACTTTCATTTTTAGTAAATATAGATTTCCATTCCACCCACCAGTGTCAGAAAGCAAATGGGAAAATTAGGGAGTTTGTGATTAATTCTTTTTACATGGGTACCCTTTGATAATCTTAATCAAATAAAAGATAGGCAAGTTAAGCAGGATCACAAAAAGGGCTGAAAGGTCAGCTTGCATGTTTAAAATTCTACTCATAGCACCTAAAAGACAATGTAACAAATCCTTCTGGTTAGCTAGGCAAAATTCTAAAGAAGAAAATAAAATATGTAAAGAAAGATGAGAGATCAGTAAAGGTTCTAAGCATCCCTAAAGTACACTGATTTTACAGTAAAAAATCAGGAAAGTAAGAATAAATAGTTTATTGAACCTTGCTTAACCTCACCCTAATAACCTCTTTCTTTATATCTCTTATTTTTCACTTTTATCAATTTCACCAACTTTCTTTCCTTCAAAATTCTGATGCAGATATGAATCATGAATTTCAGTTTGCTGACCTGGCTATTATTTCAGACAAATTCTAACATTTTAAATAGTCTCTCCTCCCTATCACGCCTATTTTGTCAGATTATACCAAATCCATGGCAAAGTCGTTTCCTACTCACCTACCTGCTTACTTCCTTCTAGAAAGATTTCCCTTTAAATTAAAAACATATAAGTTACATCTACTTCTCAAAATCTGTGATGCTCATGTATAGCTATTGAACTAACCAGGCAAAGTAGGCCCAAATGGGGAGAGAAAAAGATTTGTTAAATAATGTTTTAATCAATAGGTGTACTAATAGCAAGCTTCTAGCTTAATAAAAGCGTCAGTTCTCATTCTCCCTATGTTATTGTATATTTCCCATTTAATAGAATGCTACATATTCAGCAGGCATTCAGTTACTTGAGGACAAAAATCTGAGCTTGAAAATCCATACTTTAGTAAAACTTGAGACTCCTTTACTATTAGTAAAGTAAAAATTAATAATCCCCTTTCAGCCTCTCCACAAAGTCAATCAAACTAAACTCCAGATGCTCAAAATGATTTTAACTTTGTCTGGGGAGGACAATGTTTACAACCTATCATCTCCTCTCTTTGATTTAATGATTCAGCTTACAGTTCTGAACAATGGAGTAAATGACCACAGCACTAAAATCTGTTTGTAATAGAAAGTGGGAACATAGTAGTTGGATGTTCAGATTTTTTCCTATGCTCTTTTGCTGTTTCTTTTTAGCCTTTAGTTTAAAATAATCCACCAATCTCCACTAGCAGACTTAACTCTTCTAAATGATGCCAAAGGTATTTATGTATAAATTCAACCACACAGGTTCATCTACCAACTGCTCACACTACAACTATTTGACAGGGAAGTCAATCTGCTAGGGAAGTTCTTGGTACATAGCTTTCACTGTGGTGTGGGGAACCTGTTGATTACTTTAAGGGACTCTTAGGCTACCTGCATAGGTGATGGGAAGAATGGGATTGAGTGGGAGAGACTGAAATCAAGGAAGAAATTTCATTTTTTACTTCTTTATTCTATTTTTTAAAACTTACATTAAAAATAGTTTATGTGTAATTTCTCTCTCAAACAAAAAATAAAGATACCAATATAACTTTTTTGTGCTAATGTTTTGATACAAGATTGTTCTTGGCCAAGTCAGGTGGACACGAGGTGGGGAGCACCATTGCAGAGGGGCTGTCACTGACCTGAGTTTCAACCCAAGTTAATAACCTTTGTGATCTCCCTATCTCAGAAGGCAGCTGTTTTTACCTAAAGTCATAGAGCTCTCAGAGTTGATGGGGATCTAAGAAATGAGTTAGGTTAAATTCTCATTTTGCCTAAACATACACAAACACATTCACCCTCCGGAGTGACAGAGTTAAGGCTACAAGTCAGGTTGCTAGTCTTTGTTACTTCTATTTAAAGATGACGAAATTATTTTATGCATACATTCATACTGTTTTCTCAACTGGACATCCCTTAAACTACATAATTTGCATTCATTTTGGTTTCTCTTAAGTTTTAAAAAGTTTAAGTTATTCAATAAATTTTAATGTTGATGAAAAGGGAAAAGCTATGAAGAAAGGCATTCTCTTTCCCAAATTACAAAGTCATTTGACTAAAGGAATCTACCTAACTGCTGATAGTTTGCTTTATGACAAAGAGCCCTTGCATTAAAGATGTTGGATTGTAGAATTAGTGAATATCAGGCTATACAAATCTTAATGTTCACAGTAAAATATAAGTTTACTAAGAAAAAATAAAAATATAATAATGAACCAAAGTCACAAGCTTCTGTGATAGTACATTTTAAAAAATTGTATTTATTGATGGATTTTAGGGAGAGAGAAAAAGAGGAAGGGAGGGAGGGAGAGCAAGAGTGAGAGAGGAGAGATGTGTTGTTCCACTTATTTATGCATTTATTGGTTGCTTCCCATATGTTCCCTGACCTAGGATCGAACCTGAAACCCTGGCATATCAGGATGACGCTCTAACCAACTGAGCTACCTGACTAGGGCCAATAATATATTTCTTAATTTATTTAAGTGATTTCAAAGTCTCAAGTTTTCAGTTAATAGAAGCTAACATTAGGTAATGACTTTCTATTTGTATGTTCTATTAACATGTCTTACCAAAAGTAACACTATTTTTAAATATTCATTTTCTAGGTGGAAAAAATAGCTATGGATCATATTAGTTTATATGCTTTTAAGTACATGTAGAATGTACTTGTAAAAAAGATAACCAAATATGTGTTTAGGTAATAATATGTAACTCAAAAATAGAACTACCTTTAATAATCTTTAGTTTTCCTTCTGACTTTTTAAAATATATGTATTTTATTTTGGAATTATTTTAGATTTGTAGAAAACTCACAAAGATAGTTGACAAATCCCATATCAAGCTGACTTAACTTTATCTACATTTATTTTTCTATAAAAAAAAAATGTGATCTCAATGCTGGTATGAAGAGTGGTGAACATAAAAAGATTTTTTGAAAAAAGACATGTTGGATTCAAGACTGATATGGAGAAATAATCACAAGTATTTCTCCTTTTACCTTCTTGAGTATACATTGAAATGACAACAAAGTAATAAAGATACAAACCCACAGTAATGACAAGAACAGGAGACCCCCAGGGACAAGATTCATTCACTTACTCAACAGAATACTAAGTTACTAACTACTATGTGCCGTAGAGGCTCTGGCCTGCAATTGGGGAACAGGTAGGACAGGCGGATCTGTTTTAGTGGGTTTCAGGCACTGTTTGATGCTATCAAGACAGTAAGACGGAAGGAACTCTGATGAGGAAGGTAGGGTGGTTACTTTAGACTGTGATCAAGGAAGTTCTCTGTGAAGAGGCAGTATTTTGACTAAGATCTGAATGAAAAGAAGAGACTGGCCATGTGAAGATCTGATCCAGGCAGACATATGTAAAAATATTTCTGGGACATGAAAGGCAGATGTAACAGTACTGAGAAGGATCTAGGCCACAGTATTACTGTTAAGTAGGAAGCAGTATTGACCTGCACAACTCTGGGAGATTTTGTACTTCGAAATATTCCAACTACAACAAGTCTGTACATATTTGCGATTCGCAATTGGGAATCCAAGTATATGGAGGGTCAACAATTCATACGCTGAATTTTTATTGTTTGGGTGGTTGTTGCTCCAACCCCTGCGTTGTTCAAGGGTAAACTGTATTTTCTTTTTGTTTTTAATAACAATGTGGGATGGTCAACGAGTCCACCTAGATCTTATCCACTGACTGTTCTCACCACCATTTGAATGAAACATGGAGCATGCATCTAAGGTACAGCATTCAGCATAGAATCCTTTCAAATGATTTCCCTCTAACATCAAGCTTGCTTCCCTCCCAAACATCACATCTTCCAGCCACACTAACTACTCCTATCCTCCATTCACACGACACACCTGAAGGTTCCCATGTGGTTCCTCCTGCCCAGAATGCCTTTTCCTCTCTACCATCCTGGCAATATCAAACCCACCCTTTGAACAAACCTGTACAATAACACTCAGCTCACAGTAACGGTTCAACGCCTGCCGCCCCGAAAGGCTGTAAACTAGATGTGGAGCCTCCACACAGAGCGTGGGATCTGTGATTACCCATTGAGTTAAACGAAAAGTCTTCTAAAATACATTCCATTATGTCGTAACTTTACTGGCTGCGGCCCACGGCGCTCCAAAATGTCAGGATGGACAGAGGGGAACAGGGGCCTTTCACCGTCAAACTGAAAGGTAGGGGGGAGCAGTCAAGATTGGTCAACACTCCTGGGTCCTTTGTGGTGGCTATAATTCAGAGGTGTGTCCTCATGATGGCCAGCATCCTGCCTCAATGTCTCCCTCTACCTCTGCCATCTAGCTGGCTTCCCTGAAATTCACAAGACTTCATCATGCCTTAGGACCACAGTATATTTCCTCTCCAAGACCAGTTTTCACTAGTTTCAACTATATTTTTAAGAGCTGATCCTCCTCTCACCACTCTCCTCCACTGCCCAGGGGCTATCAGGTACATAGACTGGGCCAAAAGTGGGAGAATTCTTCCTTTAAAGAATTTGAACGGTCTCAAAGCAAAGACTTGTGCTTGCTAGCATTTAGGGTTTCCTCAGTTAATGGCAATTCTCTGCTGGATCACCCTAAAGTAAATGTACACAAAGTTCCCAAACAACTTTCTGTAATCTGAGATATGTAATCTGAGATCTGTAAATATGAAGATACAATCAAGGGTCAACAGTTGAAGAACAACTGCCACATGGAAAGAAGTGATCAAGACATATAAATAAAAAGAATGCCTACAGAAAAAAATGGATAATTATTCCAGGAATACAGCAAATTACAAACAATTAAAAAGCACTGTTATCACTATCTTAACAGATATTTGAGAAGATTTTCCTCTCACAAAACAATACAAGATGTTATGAGAAATTAAGAATCAGAGGAAAGAAGGGGCTCTTGGAAATAAAAAAGACAAAGGCAGAAAATGCATGAGAAGAAAAGTGGTATAACGGCTCAATAAAAGAAGTCTAACATCTGTCTACACTTAGTTTAGGAGAGAAAGAAATAGGGATATAGGAAATGAACTTCAGATCAAATGTGTCTACCAAGTAGCCAGCAGATCACTGTGAAATATCAGGATGAGAAATCCTATTTTGTTTTAAGAAAGACAAAAACCCCAGGCAATATACCAATAAATGAGAAGAAGGTTGGCATGAGACATTTCACTAGCAACATTGATGCTAGAAGACAATGGAAGAGCATCATCAAATTCTGAGGGAGAATTATTTTGCACCTAGATAAATAATTTTGCACCCTGACAAATTGTCAAGTATGATAAAGGCATTTTTCAGAAATACAAGAACTAGAAAATTTACCTCTAAGATACCCCTTTAAAGGCTGTTACTTGAGAATATGCTGTAGTGAAATAAGGAATGAGATAATGAAACCCAGAAAGAAATATACCCAACCCATAGGAATTTTAAAAAAAAAAGAAAAAAAAGAAAGGAAAAGCCAGGATGAAACACAATCCAGAATAGAGCAAAACACAGAAAACTTCAGGATGGAGTTATCCAAGAAAAGAAAGGTAGGTTTAATATCATATATAGAACAAGTTAAGTAACCAGTGAAAACACACAATAAGGGCAAAAAGTGGCAAAGCACATAAACCTGTGGTAAAAGGACTATGGTAGCTGAACACTGAATCTATTACAATATGATCTAAGTTAGACCATGGGAATTATGGCTTGCAAACAGAAATTAAAGGCTGAAATCATCAACAAAGTAGTAATACTAATGATATTACTAATATAGCTTATAAAATGAGAGGTAGGTGGGGGAAGAAGTATAAAAGCACTAATTTCCTAATATGTCATAATAGGGAGGTAATCAATACTATAAAAATTTTAAAGTGAATTAAGATATTCTAGATTACTACTTTTAAAAGTATTTTTTTCCTTAACTTTAAGGGAATATTTTAGGAACTAATATTTGAAAAAAATAATTGTCTGAAGTTCAATAACTTAGAAATTTTACTGTGCTTATTTCTCCTTTCAAGTAAAATTTAAAATACTTTTTACTTAGAATGCATAGTATGATCTCATATATTTAAAATGTTTTTAGTATCTATTTATCTATCAGAGAGGTATGTCTGGAATGATATACCCCTAATGCCAATGATGATATTTCTAGGTAGTAGAATTTTAGGTTAGTTTTTGTTCTTACTTTTATACTTTTCTGTTACTTGATTCAAAAATTTATAGAAATATTTATATTTTACAACAACAAAGCCACTTTTAAAACGTCACAGAATCTTAATTAGTTCTACTCACCAATAGCTTTGGTATAATGTCTTGCTCCAAGAAGTAATTCTGGAGCTCGGTACCAGAATGTTACAACTACTGGATCCAAATCTGCTAAAGGCTTCAAAGGTGAATTAAATAATCGGGCAAAGCCCATATCAGCTGTAAAAAAACAAATACAAACAAACAAACAAACAAAAAAACCCATAGAAGAATGTTAAGTAAATAGATTTTAACAAATTTAATTGATTACTCTAATTTTATCACTGTTATTTAGTAAGATATGAAAATGTGCTGAATTCTGGGAGACAAAAACACAAAACCTAAAAGTAAGACAAGTCTGAGATCTTCATTCTTTGCAAACTATTGTCACTCACTCTTCAACTAGGCTAGAGACATGCTGTGCTGCCAGAGGTCAAGGGTGACCCTACTCCTCTAGGCAGATTTCTTTCTATCTGCCATACCACCATTGGGGACAGGATTGTTAAACTGCATTTCCATTCTTTGCATTGGTCAAACGCACTGAGAAATGAGATCAGGGTAAGGCTTTCCATCATTGCATCAATAAGTCTGTTGACTGGTATAATCAAAAGTTGACTGTACAGTATGTTAACACCACTATTTCTCCCCATTTATTTGGGTTGAATTTTACTAACTTAAGAGTCACAGTATTTTGTTAAGCTGGAAAAGACTTTAAAGTCATATAGTTCAATCAATCACCTTCTTTTCCAAATGACAACATTGAGGTTAGAAGAAATTAAGTGATTTGACAAATGCCATCACTTATATCCGAGCTGGAGCTGTGGTGAGATACAGTTCATGGCACTTAATATGGTTTAATGTGTAGTGTAGTTATTGAGGCATGGCTGTTTATCCTACTACACTGTAATTCTGTTAAAGGCAAAAATTGTGTCTTTTTCATGTCTCTATTCTTTTTAGTATCAAGTATGGTGTCATTTTATGCATAGCTTTTGGCAAATACATGTTGAATAAAAAAAATCACTACCATACCACCAATTCAAAAATTTCAAGATTCATCCACCATTTGTTTAGTTTGTTCTCCTAACATACATTTTTTAATGAAGTAGATCCTAGCCTAATCTAGTTAATTATGGAGGTTTGAAAAACACAGACATTTGGCAAAGAATTAAAACCATGAGTCAGCTTACTGAGTACTGGTTCACAGAAAACTGTTTATTTCTTCTTAAATGTGAATGCTTTTAAGCCGTTAGTGCCTTCCTCCCCAAACCTGCCAACATTATATACATTACACAGAAATATAACCCCAAACTAGACTACCTTAGTATATGTTTTCCCCAAATTTTACAGTAAAGAACACATCTGTCACTACTATTTGGGTCTTTTACATTTTGCATGCTTTGAACTTATATTTTAATTTGGTGGCACCAAACTGGATTGGACAAAATCCTTTGAAAGCACAGGTGAGGACTTAACATCATTTGATGACAGTACTAACAGGGCCTGGTTCTCTAGGGAAATCAATGACTAGGAGTACTTTGAGGTGCATCAAATGTTATCACTACTAAAAAGTTTGCAATGTTTATATCATAAAAGAGTATATTTGAGTCTAATTAAAGTGGAAAGTGAGATCTGGGGAATTTATAGAGGAGGAGAGGGAAGAAGAGTTAGTAACACCTATGTTTTTCTTTGTTGGAGAAATGGTACAAATCAGCTTATAATTCTTATTCATATTAAATCATGGAATCAGAAATTACTATTTAACTTTGTTAAATGGTTCCACAAACCTGCTGCCTTTAAATTCATCCAATTCAGTTACAACATTTCTACCCACACACAAAACAAACTAAATGTGACACACACAACTTAGAAATGACAATGAAAAAAACCCAATTAGGATAAATTAATTTACTTCTATCCTTATAAATTATCAAAAATGGGTAAAATTTTGTTTGGATATATTTTTAAGAAGCTATTAAAAAACATGCCAAAGTACAAAATGCTCATTAATTTTTTTTTTTTTTTACCATCAGGCAAAGGCCTGCTACAAGATAGGCTTGTTAGAACTTAAGGTTCTGTATCTATCTGGCCTCAGTGGTTTTCCTGGTTTGTAATTCCTAATCTAGACGGGGTCAACAGAAGCATATGTTCTGATCTAATCTGGTTCAGGTGAACAGACCTGATGGTTTAATTACCAGTATGCTGAATGCCCTTGGGACTAAAGGTGAGGCTTGCGGTCTAACACAAACAGAAGCCACTCACCTCTACAGGCTATTTTTTAAAAGAAGTATTCTATTTTTTTCATTTTATTTTTTATTATTTTTTCCTTTACTGATTAAGGTATTACATGTGTCCTTATCCCCCGTTGCCCCCCCCCCCCCCCCAACTACAGGCTATTTTTAATGAAGGTAAAAGTTTTTAAAAAGCTTGCATGGCTTATTTTATAATCAGAACACTTCAGTCTCTAAAGATTGACACCTTTAAGAGTGTGAAACACTTTTCACTTTTAATGTATACTCTTTAAAAATGGCTTCAATCATATGGAGGTACATGAATATAGGCGTATTATTAAAGCAAAAATTAGAAGTGATACAGCTGCCTACAAAAGTCTTAAAAGAGTGCTACACTGTGACTTATCAAAGATATAACATACCAATTTTTACTCTTCCTCGCTCAGGACCTTCACCCATAACTAAAATATTAGCAGGTTTCTGTGGAAACAAAATAGTGTGTTTTTTTCAGTAGACAGTAGTGGTTTCTTTCAAATAGACAATATGCCAATATAACACAAATCCACCTTTTAAAATATCTCATCTACTCAAAAATTAATATCAAATACAGAAAGTCACCAAAGAAACTTTGTGTGTACATATGCAAAGCAATATACAATCTAATGAAGGCCAAATATGGCAATGCTCCTCTCCATGCACACCTAAGGTTTTTTCTGGCCCTTTTATCTGTCTGTTTTCACATCTGTGGGTCATCTGACTAAGTTATGATGTTGTGGTTCCTTTCAACTCTTTCAATTATATAAAACACCCTGCAACTTTAAGAAATAATAAAATTTCAAAGATGATTTAATACTAAATAGCAAATTAACTATAGGGAAGGAGCCACCTGATACCCTATTTTGGAAACAGTAAGGTATGTATCTGTTTCAACAAAAAAATTATAGTGAAATCAATTTAATAAAGTCTTTTCTAAATGAGTTAGTGAAGTAAGAGGAATTTTCTATGACCTGAACAGTATTGAGGCTTTTATTTTTAAATAAAAAAGGAAGCTAAAGTTTTAAAGTGAGATTGTACAGGAGTAATATTTTAAACAGTTTTAACTCTATAAAAATATAAGTATTAACTGTCATCTAAAATCTGTTCTAATGGTATCTACTATCTATAACAGTGATGGTAAACCTATGACATGCATGTCAGAGGTGACATGCGAACTCATTTTTTTGGTTCATTTTTGTTAAATGGCATTTAAATATATAAAATAAATATCAAAAATACAAGTCTTTGTTTTACTATGGTTGCAAATATCAAAAAATTTCTATATGTGACACGGCACCAGAGTTAAGTTAGGGTTTTTCAAAATGCTGACACGCTGAGCTCAAAAGGTTCACCATCACTGGTCTATAATAATAAAAGTGTAATATGCTAATTATACCAGACGTCCTTCCAGATGAAGCCGGGGTTGCAGCCTGGGTCCCAGGTGCCTGCTGGCCCAGAGAAAAGCCCTTCCCAGGTGCCTGCTGGCAGCTGGAGGAAAGCCCGGGTCCCAGGTACCAGAGGGAAGCCGGTGCCGGCAGCTGGGGGAAGGCAGGCCTAACTCTTGCACGAATTTTGTGCATCAGGCCTCTAACATAAAAGGGTTGGTCCCTCTTCAAGAAGGAGGACAAGGGGAAGATGGAAGACAAGGGAGGGGCACAGAGGCAGAGAGAGGAGAGGGGAAGAAGTAATCCCACACCTTACTTATCCTGCTATACTAATTCTACCAGTCTGCTAAGTAAACGTGAAACTAGATTAGAATGCCTTTTGATTATTGATCAAAGCAACCTTAAAATCAAATTGGAGATTTCTGGTGATAGCTGGTTCAAAGTGAAGGCTGTTTTTAGTGATAACTAGTTCACAGGCTTCCCTAACCTACTTAGTGATAGCCCCTGTACTATTAAGGATAAAATGTAACTTACAGTATATTATTCTATCAACTACTAAGGATCAAAGTTACTTTTTATCACCAGCAAAAATAAAAGATACTGCTGAAGTAATAACATACACATTTCAGAGGTTAAAAACTCCTATATTTTTTAAGGTGTGGAGACTAGGCACCAGAGAGATTAAATGACTTGCCTTAACTATAAACAACAAGACTTTGGGGGAGCAGCATAATTTACCCCATCTCTGAACAGTCTAGTGCTCCCTTCCAAATGTATATTTCTGAAAGTAACTTTATATAGCGAGTTTTTAAATTAATATGTATTCCTGCAGTAACAATGATAATGTTTTATTCAAGAAAAAGTTTTCAAAACCTCTGTCATCACTATACACACACACACTCCTGACCACTGAGAGGAATCGGCTAAGTACCAAAAGGAAGTATAACACTAACAATACCCCCTGTGAGCTACATGCTTTTGTGCACTGTTAATGGATCAACACTGGTTTAGTCTCTGCAAAGACTCTTAGAGCTCAGCCTACTTCAAAATGAAACCAGATCTCTGAGACTTGTACAAAATGTTGAAGGCAGAGGGGAGCTTTCCAGGAGGAATAAGCAGTATTTCTATTTGGCTGATGGGTAAGGCTTGCTCTCAACTTACAATGTGGACTCAGGGGCGTACTTTCATGTTTGCTAGAACTCTCTTCTCATCGGCAGGACCCCCTAAACATCTCTTAAACACATTCCCTACTCTTTAACCCTATTTTGATTCTCTTCTATCAAGCCATCTTCCCTAGTGATGCCAGAGTTATCTTTTTAAAAGACAAAGCTGATCATGTCATTCCCTTACTTAAACTCTTCCACAGTAACATAAAAAATTATTACAAGATTAGGGGAAAAGAGCAGAACATAAAATGATACATAAACTATTACTATAACTGTTTTTAAAAAGTGCCTAGTAGGCCCTGACCAGTTTGGCTCAGTGGATAGAGCGTGGGCCTGCGGACTGAAGGGTCCCAGGTTCGATTCCAGTCAAGGGCATGTACCTTGGTTGCGGGCACATCCCCAGTAGGGGCTGTGCAGGAGGCAGCTGATCAATGTTTCTCTCTCATCGATGTTTCTAACTCTCTATCCCTCTCCCTTCCTCTCTGTAAAAAATCAATATATATATATATATGGTGCCTAATAGGACTAGAACAAAAAAAAAAAGACAGAGGTATGGATGAACCTTTTCAAAAATGTCTTTGAATGCTTTTGCTCTGCTTTATTATTGTTACTAAAATGTTATTTCAACTCTAATTGGTCTCTCACCAACTGTGAACAAAATCCGAAGTCCTTGAGGGGATGGAAGGTACCTGTACACTCATTCCCACCAATTTCTGCAGCCTTATATTCCACCACTTCACACTGCTCCTGCCACATGTATATTTTCAGTGTTCTGTGACTAAACTTTTTACAACTTTATCATTGCTATCCTCTTATTTCTGCCCCCAAAGACCCTACATTTATGCTACTTGGAAAAACCTGATTCTTTTTCCCCCTTAAAGACATAAATAATACATGAACACATTCTGACTATAATCAATTCAAAATATAAAGTCACATACAGTTAAGAGTTAAAGACCCTTTGCCACCCATAACTCCTTCACCACACTCCAAATCCCACTCCCTTGTCCAGAGGTACAAGTTAACTGATTTTCTGTGATAGATTTTCCTCAATCCTAAAAGATTATCTCCAAATCTGACAAAAGCACAAGTATACATGGGCATCCCTCTCCTACTTCTATTTGGATTAGTCATTCAGCAGCTGAGCCCAGAACTGAGAAGTCTGAGAAACTAAGATGGCGGCATAGGGAAACACCGAAATTGCTGCCTCCTACAACAACTTCAAAACACAATAAAAAGACAAAACGAACATCATCCAGAACTTACAGGAAGGCTGGCGGAGTGGAAATTCTACAACTAGAAGGAAAGAGAAAAGCACATTGAGGGTCAGGAGCTGTGGAAGTAAAGTGCAAAGGTACGGAGGCTCGAGAGTGCGCGGAAAGGGGCTGGTACCTGAGGACGTGGCTGTCTTTTTGAATCGGGAGGGAGTCACAAGCTCCCGACTGCTCTGAACTCCGGTTCCGGGAAGTCTCTGGGGACCCAGGACTCATACGGGGAGAAACTGGACTGTCTGGCAGCGGGCAGAACTCGGAACTCGAGGGCGGCTTTCCCTCAGAGGTGCTTGCAGCAATTAAATTATCAGGACACTGAGACGTGCGCGGCCCCTTAGGGCAGGGTTGAGAATCCGCCATAGTTCCTTGCTCCGCCCTTTGATTCCCTGAGACCCTGCCCCACCCAGGCTGCGGCAGAGGCTTTTGCATATGAATGCCCTGGCCCTTTGCAACCTGAAAATTACCTAACAAACTGCAGCTAGGCCACAGACTCAGAACTTCCAAGAGAAGGCCCAAGGCCCCACAGCAGCTTGCATTGCTTCACAGCTGGGCCTCATCAGGGCACCTCCAAACTCCAAAAAAGGAAGGGGAATCTGCAGTTCTCTTCATAGCTCCTGCTGGGTAACCTCCAAGAGCCAGTGTACCCAGTGGTCAGAGGGGGACCATCCGGATTACAACTCCTCAGATCCATAAGGGACACACCCAGGGGGCAGACTCAGTGAGCACCAAAGCCCCACTGAAGCAAGTCTTGCCCCAGAAGGGTGTCTTCAGCACAGAAGTTCTCCCACTGCAGACACAGCCGATTCTCACTGCCAATTGGCCTGGAGGTCAATTACTCCCAGTGATCCTACAACAATCAAGGCATAACTACAACAAGACTGTACACAAAGCCCACAAGGGGGTGCACCAAGAATGTCCACCTCAGGTAACGGGGGAGGCTGAGCCACTGGGCCCTACAGGACACCTAGCACACAAAACCACTCTACCAACACAGGGAAGCATAAAAAAATGCGGAGACAAAGAAACAGGTCACAAATGACAGAAATGGAGGAAAGCAAACGACTGGATATAGAGTTCAAAACCATGTTTATAAGGTTTTTCAAGAATTTTATGGAAACCGCCGATGAATTTAGTGAGACCCTCAAGAAACCTAGTGAGACCCTCGAGGATATGAAAAAGGACCAACTAGAAATTAAGCATACACTGACTGAAATAAAGAATAATATACAGAGATCCAACAGCAGACAAGAGGATCCCAAAAATCAAGTCAAAGATTTGAAATACAAAGAAACAAAAAATACCCAACCGAAAAAGAAAAAAGAAAAAAGATTCCAAAAATATGAAGATAGTGTAAGGAGCCTCTGGGACAACTTCAAACGTACCAACATCAGAATTATAGGGATACCAGAAGAAGAGAGAGGGCAAGATATTGAAAACCTATTTGAATAAATAATGACAGAAAACTTCCCCTACCTGGTGAAAGAAATAGACTTACAAGTCCAGGAAGTGCAGAGAACCCCAAACAAAAGGAACCCAAAGAGGACCACACCAAGACACATCATAATTTAAATGCCAAGAGCAAAAGACAAAGAGAGAATCTTAAAAGCAGCAAGAGAAAGAAACTCAGTTACCTACAAGGGAGTACCCATACGACTGTCAGCTGATTTCTCAACAGAAACCACGCAGGCCAGAAGAGAGTGGCAAGAAATATTCAAAGTGATGAATAGCAAGAACCTACAACCAAGATTACTTTATCCAGCAAAGCTATCATTCAGAATAGAAGATCAGATAAAGAGCTTCACAGATAAGGAAAAGCTAAAGGAGTTCATTACCACCAAACCAGCATTATATGAAATGCTGAAAGGTATTCTTTAAGAAGAGGAAGAAGAAAAAGGAACTCTTACCATTTGTCACAGCATGGATGGAACTGGAGAGCGGATAAATACCACATGATCTCACTCATTTGTGGAATATAATGAACAACATAAACTGATGAACAAGGACTGATCCAGAGATGGAGAGGCATTGATTGGACTGTCGGGCCTTGGAGGGAAGGTAGGGGAGGGTGGGGGTAAGGGGGAAAGATCAACCAAAGGACTTATATTCAAGCATATAGGCCTAACCAATGGACACGGACAATGGGGGGGGTGGTGTGAGGGCATGAGCGGGGGGGGGGGGGTAGGGGGTAACATGGGGATAAGGACACATATGTAATATCTTAATCAATAAAAAATCTATTAAAAAAAAAAGAACTGAGAAGTCCTGGGATGGAAGTTATTGGTCAGCCTGCTACTGGGCAAAGAGGAACAAAATCCCTCTCTTGTTCTTCATTTTATTTTAGACCTGTGGTCGGCAAACTGCGGCTCGCGAGCCACATGTGGCTCTTTGGCCACTTGAGTGTGGCTCTTCCTAAGCCTTAGGAGTACCCTAATTAAGTTAATAACAGTGTACCTACCTATATAGTTTAAGTTTAAAAAATTTGGCTTTCAAAAGAAATTTCAATTGTTGATATTTGGCTCTGTTGACCAATGAGTTTGCCGACCACTATTAGACTTACTGGACTGGTCCAGTTCCAAACTTGGATCTGAGAATTGGTGGGGAGTAAACAGTTTCTTTGTCAAGGTCTGGCCTAGTATTAGGGTTTAAGTTCAAAGTACCAGTTAATGAAAAATTAACTTACTAGGCAACTCCCTGCCTACTGTATGAATGGAAGCAGGTCTTCAAAACCATATCTACTTCTACTTAAAAGTATCTCTGCCTAGAAATGCAAATTAAAACCACAATCAGTTATTACCACACACTGTCAGAATTGCTATCATCAATAACTCCACAAACAAGTGTTAGTGAGAATGTGGAGAAAAAGGAACCCTCATGCACTGTTGTGGGAATGCAGACTGGTGCAGCTACTAGGGAAAGCAGTATAGAGGGTCCTCAAGAAAATAAAAACAGAACTGCCTTACATGACCCAGCAATTCCACTCTTGGGTATATATCCAAAGAAATCCAAAACACTAATTCAAAAGAATATGTGCTCTTCTATCTTCATTGCAGCATTATTTACAATAGTCAAGACATGGAAGCAATCTAAGTGCCCATCGATAAATGAGTGGATAAAAATGTTGTGGTACATATGTATAATGAAATATTACTCATTATGAAATCTTACCATTTGCAACAGCATGGATGGGCTTAGAGAGTATTATACTAAGTAAAATAAGTTAGTCAGCGAAAGACAAATACCATATAATTTCACTTATATATGGAACCTGAAAAACAAAATAAATGAACAAACAAAACTGAAACAGATTCATAGACTCAGAAAATAGATTGATGGTTGCCAGAGGGGAATAGAGTTGGGGGACTGGGTGAAAGTGGTAAAGGAACTAAGAAGTAATTGGTAATTATAAAACACTCATGGGGATATAAAGTACAACCTAGGGAATTTAGTCAATAATCTATATATATAAAAAACCAGAAACCAGAATGCTGTAAGTACCGTACGCCCGGTCGCTATGACACCCTCTGCAGCCTGCGAACCAGCCGGATTGGGGGGTGGGGCCAGCTGGCCAACCTCCTGTAGCCCCTCCCCCGCCCGGCCCCACCCCAGATTGGGCCCCCACCCCAATCAGGGGGCAGGGCTGGCCAACTGCCTTCAGCCCCGCCCCTGATGGGCTCCCACCATCCCGATCGGCCTGCAGCCCCTCCTCCGAGCCAACTCTGCCCTGATTGGCCCCCCAATCCACTCAGGGGCAGGGCTGGCTGGCCAACCTCCCACAGTCCCTCCCCCGGCCGCTGACCCCTGATCAGCCCTCCCACCCCATTCGGGGGTGGGGCCGGATGGCTCACCGCCCACAGCCCCTCCACACGGCCAGTCCCGCCACCCCAATGGGGACAGGACCTGCTGGCCAATCGCCCGCAAGCCCTCCCCCCAGCCAGCCAGGCCCTGATTAGGCCCTGATCGGGGTGGGCCAGCTGGCCAACCTCTCACCGTCTCCTCCTCCCGACAGGCCCAGCCCTGATCTGCTGATTGGGGCCAGGCTGGCTGGACCCCACCCATGCACGAATTCATGCACTGGGCCTCTAGTATTATAATAACTACGTATGGTGCCAGGTGAGTACTTTAAATATAGGGGGAAACACTTTGTAAAGTATATGATTGTCTAACCACTATGCTGTACACCCGAAACTACTACAAAATAATACTGAATGCAAACTGTAATTTAAAAGTAAAATTTTAAGTTCTTAAAAAAAAAAAAAAATACCTTTGCCTTTAAATGAATTTAAATTAGTGTGGACATACTTTATAGTCATAAAGAGAATGTTTTTAAGTCTTGTTTTAATAACACTGTTTAACAAACAATGGGTCCCCCCCTCCTGTTATTTTCCATGGTAGCGTTCCATATGCTCCTGGGCATGATATTCAGATTAGCAGACAATTTAACACTAAATTTCTTTTGTGCATGTAACCTAATGGAAATCTCACTAGAAAAAGGGGAAAAAAAACCTCTAAAGATCATGAATAATGAATACTCTTATCAGCATTGTTTTATTGCTTAATCAGTATTAAGGAAAGCTTCAAAAGACTTGATGGACAATTTTTGTTTTAGTATTTAATGACACATTGAAATAATATTTTATTCTCCAAAAATGTAAATTTCTTTTTTTCTTTATCAGTAGGAGAATTTGGTAGCAGTTTTTAACTCTAGAGCCCAAACTTCCAATTAGTTGGTGATAATATATGAAACAAAGAGTAATAACTATAATTATGGTAAATGGTCTGCAATCTTTCATATACTACCAAACATAATCACCTTGAAAGAACATATAGAATCTTTGCTGGTGATATTTGATGAAGCATTTACTCCATCAAACTATATTTGTTGCTATGAAGATTAGAGGTCCAACATGACTTAAAAGTGTTATAACCTCATGGCAACACTTTTAAGTATGGCAACACTATACAAGGCACAGAAGTGATTATAGAACACCGTTTATTGCCTGCTGAACAATGAAACGTATCAATGGGATATTTATCTGAAGTATATTTGTTTGAAACTATGATATTCCTTATCTTATTGGTTTTATCCCCCCCCATCCAAAACATGCTTATAATTATAAAAACATGTCCTTGCTTTGTAGTCTCATGGCATTTCTTCTTGCTTTCTGTTATTATGCTCAAAACAAACAGAGAAATTCATTGATATTTCTTAAAGCAAGGTTTTTGTACTGCACACACAACCGTTCTTAAAGAGGCTTTCTAGTCTCCAGAATTTTACATGCTTAGCATACAACAGGAATAACAAATTGGTTTTATGTAAGAAGCCAACTCTGATTTTAAAAAAGTAAGTACTACAGGGAATTCTTTTCTTGAGAAAGAACATAAATCGGGCTGATCAGGCCACTGCCATCATCACTCAGAGGTATCTGACATAGGTGTAGAAGTAGAGAACAGTGACTCATCTGTTAACTTCAACAACTCTTTATTCTAAGGATAAAAATGGGGTCCTCATATGTTCACTATGTATTGAGGCAAAATTAGAGACTTTGAATCAATAGGAAAAGTTGATTCTTGATGATCTGTCTATGAAAAAAGACAGCAATCCATAAGTAACTAAGTTAGTGCTTTTATCCAAGATTTGTTCAAAATTAAACTTTCATGCAATTTTTATTAATACTTTTGATACTTTAAAAAACATAACACATTTTCCCTTTTATAATATAATAAATGGTCTCACAGGAAAGTTAATATTTTTCAATATTATTAATACAATTCAATATAACTTTAACCACAATTTTTTGGTATACTTTCTTTTTTTGATATGTATCTTTTTACAGTTTCTTATTTCTACTATTTTGTATCTGCCCTTTCTCTTAACATGATAACATTATGTTAACTTACTATAATTTTATGTGACTACACAGTAATTTTTCTATGTGTCATAATTTGCTAATTATTTTCTAGTTGTTAGACATACAATTTTTTTTTCAGTTTATCATTATTATCAATAATGCTGAGATGGCTTTTTCAATTTTTTATAATCTCCTTTAAAGAGCTTACTAAAAAGCCCTGTCCAGGTGGCTAAGTTGGTTGGAGTGTCATCCTGCATACCAAAAGGTTGTGGGTTTGATTCCTGATCAGAGCACATACCTAGGTTGCAGATTCAATTCCTGGTCAGGGTGCATAAGGAAGGTAACTGGTCAGTGTTCTCTCTCTCCCTTCTCTAAAAATCAGTAACAAAAACACATCCTCAGGTGAGGATTAAAAACAAACAAAAAAAGAATTTACTAAAGGTAGGATTGATGGATCATTCGGAATGAATATTTTTAAGTTGTTGATAATTCTTACTTTCCAGGTTGTAATTTATGTCCTTCATTCAACATACTGAGAGCATATCATGTACTGTCCTTGGCATGTGATAGATAGGGGTTAACAAAATAGACATGATCCCTGTCACACAGAAAAGCTAGATATTAGGAAAGGTAAGTAAATACATAAAATGTTATAAAGTATAATAAATGCTATAAAAGAAAAAAGGGTTCCATTAAAGAGAATAATGGGGACCCTGCTTTGTATCTGCTGGTAAGGAAAGGAAAACTGGGGGTACTACTTGGAAGAGTGGTGAGGGACGCCCTTTCTGAGCAGATATTGAAACTAAGACCTGAAGGGTAAAAAGGAACTACCCAGAGGAAAGGATTACTTATGTAAGTGGGTGAGTTGGGAAAAACTTTTCAGACAGAAAGAAAAACAAGAAGGCTCTGAATAAAGCAGGAAATAGCTTGGTTTATTCAAGAAGTCATTTGTAAGCATGGGGTACACCAGCAGGAAACGTGGTTACTAAGGTGGCGCCCAGATAATGCAGATCTACTTTGCATATAAAATGTTCTTTCTTGCCCTGACTGGTTTGGCTCAGTGGATGGAGCATCGGCCTGTGGACTCAGGGGTCCCAGGTTCGATTCCGGTCAAGGGCATGTACCTTGGTTGCGGGCACGTACCCAGTGGGGAGTGTGCAGGAGGCAGCTGATCGATGTTTCTCTCTCATCGATGTTTCTAGCTCTCTATCCCTCTTCCTCTCCCTTCCTCTCTGTAAAGAATCAATAAAATATATTTTTTAAAAAATGTTCTATCTCTCTTGAAAATGAAATTTCAATAAAAACTTTTAAGCATGGAAGTGACAATTTGACAACAGCAACATGAATGCTAGTTATGCACCAGGTCCACTACACAGATTAATTAATTTCGTCCTTACAGTAACTCTTCATGAGTAGATATTATTCCAATTTATAGATAAGATGACCAAAGATAGAAAGAACTCAGCTGAACTGTGTTAGTCCACATTAACTACTTCATACTAGTTCATCATTAGCAAAACCAGGGTTCAAATGCAGTAAGAGTCCATCCTCTTAACTCCTGCATTACACTGTCAGTGCACAATTGATTATTATCCTATCTAATAAAAAAGTAATATGCAAATTGACCATCACTCCAACACACAAGATGGCTGCCCCCATGTGGACACAAGATGGCCTGCAGGGGAGGGCAGTTGAGAGGGACCAGGCCTGAAAGGAAGGGCAGTTAAGGGCAACCAGGCCTGCAGGGGAGGACAGTCAGGGGGACCAGGCCTGCAGGGGAGCGCAGTTAGGGGCAACCAGGCCAGCAGGGGAGGGCAGTTAGGGGCAACCAGGCCTGCAGGGGCAGGCAGTTGGGAGCGACGAGGACCAGGAGAGGGCAGTTGGGGGAAACCAGGCCTGCAGGGGAGGACAGTTGGGGGCGACCAGGCCTGCAGGAAAGGGCAATTAGGGGCAATCAGGCCAGCAGGGGAGCAGTTAGGGGCGACCAGACCAGCAAGGGAGGGAAGTTGGGGGCGACCAGGCCGGCAGGGGAGGGCAGTTGGGGGCAACCAGGCCGGAAGGGGAGGGCAGTTAGGGGTGACCAGGCCAGCAGGGGACGGCAGTTAGGGGTGACCAGACCAGCAGGGGAGGGCAGTTAGGGGCAATTGGGCTGGCAGGGGAACAATTAGGCACCAATCAGGCTGGCAGGGAGTGGTTAGGGGCAATCAGGCAGGCAGGCAGGTGAGCAGTTGGGAGCCAGCAGTCCTGGATTGTGAGAGGGATGTCCAACTGCCCGTTTAGACCCGATCCCAGTAAACAGGCAGTCGGACATCCCTTGAGGGTCCCAGATTGGAGAGGGTGCAGGCTGGCTGAGGGATACACACACCCACCGTGTAGTGCCCTGGCCGGTGTTGCTTAGTTGTTCCAACATCAACCAGTGCACAGAAGAGTCACGGATTCGATTCCTGATCAAGGGCATGTACCTGAGTTCCGGGTCGGGGCTCATGTTGGAGGCAACCAGTTGATGTCTCTCTCTCTCTAACCTTCCCCACCTTCTATTCTCTAAAAAGCAATAGGAAAAAAAATATCCTCAGATGAGGATTAAAAAAAGGATGACGTGGCATCTCCTCAATATTATTGCATTACTTTGCTAATAAAACTGAACTTGTTGAAATATGTTTATAAACACAATTTATGTCTATTAGATGTATGTTGAATGAATTTATTGCTTATATCACTTGTGGTCTAACTTTTGGTTAGTATTTGTGTTTTTCTTAATTGATACGGATCTGTTATTATTTCTTTTTCTAATCCAATTTTTCTGTTGTTGTTTTAATTTGCTTTTCAAACAACTGGTTTAAAGCTATATCTTTTTGCTTACTTGTATGATTGCAAAGAATTCTAACACTGGGATGTGTCTTGCAATTTGCCATGAATGTATAGATTTAACTCGAATATCTTTTGTACTTTCAAACTCTGTATCTTAAATGGCAAATTTTTCAATTGATGCTGTCGAACAGTTAAGAAAATATAATTCTGCTTTTATTTCTAGTTCATTTTACTGTGTTCTGAGAAATTAATGCAGGATTCGTGCATTAATGCTTACTATGCATATCTTTGTCTTCTAGTACACACTGAATTTTTCTAAAAAAGCAATTCCATAATTTTTGCACATTCCTTATTTTTAAAAATGTGTCATAATCTGATGGAAAAATGTCAAGGTACATATATACATATTTCTATTTCTTTTTGTACAATTGCCAAACTGAACAAACCATAAGTTCTTTGTTGTATTTTCATTTTGCTGATATAAAATGTTTCAGTCTTTTGAAATAAAATACACTTTTTCTAATACTATAACTTTTTTCCCCTATATTTAAACAGACATAGACTTTAGACCAATAGTTCTCAACTTTTCTCTTCCCTAACATTTAAGAAATATAACAGACCTCTTCAGAACATTACAATAGGTAAGAGCTAATAAAGAGGCTGAAAAATAATCAGGAATATCATCAGCTATTATTTTTGGGTCCTTCACCTTCATTTCCTCATTTATAAAGTATGGATAGAAATGACAACTTAGTATTATTCCTAAGATTATATGTGACAAATGCACATAAAAGGCTTAAAATAATGCTTGGTATGTAAACAGTCATAAGATTCTATAATGATAATTACAAAGGCAGATAACATTGTAATCTTTTAACAGTGATTCACTATTGCAGTGATTCTTTAAAAATCCTGCCGGAGGAGAGGCTACCTATGCATGATTGGACAATGTGCCCATAATGATTTTTCTATACCACCTGATAAGACGATCCTAGTTGCTCTTGATCATTTTCTAGCTTTTAGTCATTTATACCTTTTACAGACTTAAAAAGTTTATTAGCAACCGTTTTTCAAAAATTAAATAAAAAAAATATATATTCTTGTCAAAAATGAAAATATAGAAAAGTATAAAGAAAGTGAAATTTACCTGAAATCTCATCTTACAGGGTTAGGTCATTACAAATATTTTGGTAGACATAATTCCAGCTTTCTCTAAATCTGTATTATTTATATTTATTATACATCTCTTATAAAGGCCCTTTTGATTCCTATATTTGTTCCTTCAACAGTAAACAAATAATAAATGCATAGTAACCACTGCAGTTATCCTATTTTATGTAACCTCCCCTATCACAGTTATTTAGGTTATAGTTGGAACAGAAGAGTTCCAGAACATCCTATATAATAAAAGGGTAATATGCAAATTGACCCTAACAGCAGAACGACTGGGAATGACTGGTCATTATGACACACACTAATCACCAGGGGGCAGACGCTCAATGCAGGAGCTGCCTTCTGGTGGTCAGAGCGCTCTCACATGGGAGGAGCTCTGCTCAGCCACAAGCCAGGCTATAGGCTGCCAGCACAGCGGTGGTGGTGGAAGCCTCTCCCACCTCCTCAGCAGCGCTAAGGATCTCAGACTGCAGCTTAGGCCTGCTCCCCGCTGGCAACTGGACATCCCCCGAGGGCTCCTGAGCTGCCAGAGGAATGTCTGACTGCCAGTTTAGGCCCGATTCCCTGGGGAGTAGGCCTAAGCCAGCAGGTGGGCATCCCCCGAGGGGTCCCAGACTGCAAGAGGGCACAGGCCAGGCTGAGGGACGCACGCTCCCCCGCCCCCTCCCGAGTGCACAAATTTTTGTGCACCGGGCCTCTAGTTGTTAAATAACAGGAGTGATGGGAGGTTAAAATAATAATAGCTGTACACAGTCATGTACTGCTTAACAAGGATATGTTCTGAGAAATGCATCACCAGGCAATTTTGTCATTGTGCGAACATCATAAAATGCTCTTACACAAACCTAGTTGGTAAAGCCTACTATACACCTATGTTATATGTGGTATTGCCTACTGCTCCTAGGCTACACACCTATACAGCATATTACTGTGCTGAATGCTGTAGGCAATTATAACATAACTAGAGGCCCGGTGCACAAAAATTTGTGCACTCGGGGGGGAGGGGGGCCTTCTCAGCCCAGCCTGTGCCCTCTCGCAGTCTGGGACCCCTCAGGAGATAACGACCTGCTGGCTTAGGCCTGCTCCCGGGTGGCAGAGGACAGGCCCAATCCTTAGGTGCAGCCCCTGGTTGGACTCAGAGCAGGGCCGATTGGGGAGTTGGGGCGCCGCCCCATCATGCACAGAGCAGGACAGATTGGGAGGTTGTGATGCCACCCTCAGTCACGCTCAGGGTAGGGCCAATTGGGGGATTGGGGCACCGTCCCCTGTCACACTCAAGGCAGGGTCGATGGGGAGGTTGTGGCACCACCCCCTGTCAAGCACAGAGCAGGGCCAATCAGGGGGTTGGGGCACCGCCCTCTATCACCCACAGAGCAGGGCCAATCAGGGGGTTGGGGTGCCGCCCTCTATCACCCACAGAGCAGGGCCCATCAGGGGGTTGGGGCACCGCCCTCTATCACCCACAGAGCAGGGCCGATCAGGGGGTTGGGGCGCCGCCACTCTCACACTCAGGGCAGGGCCGATGGGGAGGTTATGGCTCTACCCCATCACACACAGAGCAGGGCCCGTGGGGGGGGGGGGTTGGGGAGCTCCCCCCTATCAGGCACAGAGCAGGGCTGCTCAGGGGGTTGGGACCCCGCCCCCTGTCACACACAGAGCCGCAGGGCGATCAGGGGGTTTGGGCGCTGCCCCCGTCACGCTGATCCCGGTGCCGGAAGGCATATTACCCTTTTACTATATAGGGTAGAGGCCTGGTGCATGGGTGGGGCCGGCTGGTTTGCCCTGAAGGGTGTCCTGGATCAGGGTGGGGGTCCCCACTGGGGTGCCTGGCCAGTCTGGGTGAGGGGCTGAGGGCTGTTTTCAGGCTGGGGGTGACTGAAGTTCCCAACCGCTCCTTTTTTTCTTTTTTTATTCTGGGCCAGCTTTACCTTGAGGCTTGGCTCCAGCTCTTAGGCCTCCCTCCAGTGCTGAAAGTAGGTTTCTGGCCTTTGCTTACAATGTTGCGAATCTGCTGGCTGAAGTCCGGCGGTATTTGTTACAATGTTTCTTAAAATGCCCGCTCAGAGGCCTGCAGCCGCAGGCGGGGAATGTTGGTTTCCTCCGTCACTGAGGCAAGCAAGCCTCATGTTAGTTTCAAGCTGCCTGGCTGCCAGCCGTCATCTTGGCTGACAGTTAATTTGCATATCTCGCTGATTAGCCAATGAAAAGGGTAGCGGTCATACGCCGATTACCATGTTTCTCTTTTATTAGTGTAGATAAGAATTTATGTACCTATACATCTAAACATAAAATAAGGTACAGTCAAAATATGCTATAAAAGATAAAAATTGGCACACCTGTAAAGGGTCCTATTTTTCATCTCCATTACAATCTTATGGGACCATCGACACATGTGGTCCATCATTAAACAAAATTTCATTATGCGGGTACTAAATTATATATACTTTCCATGATTGCAAGTTTCCTTCTTTCCTTAATTTTATTAAGAAATTCAATCAGAAATGAAAATTAAATTTTGTCAAATACTGAATATTGAATTTTGCAAAAGTTTTATAGTTACAACTACTGACATAACCATAGTGTTACTCTCTTACCACTACTGATATGGTAAATTCTGTTAACACACTGCAAGATATTGAATCCTCCTCACATGCTTGAAATGAGCTTTAGTTACTTATAGCATAGTATTCTTTTAATGTTCAACTGGATCTATTTGCTAACATCTTGTTTAAGATATATGCATACATATTTATATGTGACACTGGTCCAGGATTATATGCATTTTCTTTATAGGTTTCTGTCAGTGTAATGCTTTCTTACTACAAAGCTATTAAGGAAACATTAGTTTGCACTAACTACTCTAGAACAGTTTATATAATGTAAGATTATTTGTTAGTGAGGACTGAGCAACTGTGAATCCATTTGCATATGTTACATTTTTCAGAGGTAGCCTTTCAACAAATGTCTTTATTTCTTCTATAGTCACTGGTCTACTTACTTTTTCTACCTCTTCTAGGATCAATTAGAGTAATTTGTATTTTATTTCTAAATGCTTTCTTAAATTTAGGGCTTTGCAGAACATCTGAATAGTTCAATAATCACTAAAGAAAATTAAATGGTAGTAAAAAAATCATCCATCCCCACTTCAATACATCTGAATCAGAGTTGTACAGATGAGTTTTACCAACCTTTCAAGAATAATTCCTATATCATACAAACTATTATACAGATTAAAATCATTTTCTGAAGTTAATACAATCATAACCAAACAGAACCAAGACAGTACACAAACAGAAGATTATTAACCAATCTCACCTGTGAATATAGATGGAATAAAATATTAGCAAAGGAAATCCAATAGTGACTGAAGAGAAAAAAATCAAGACCAAGCATGCTGATCCCATTAATGCAAGATGGTTCAACATTAAAAACAAAATAAGATTCTAACATGGCAGCTGGCAGGACTGGAGTAAGAGGGTGTGAGTGATTGAGGGAGTGAGACGATGAATGTGTGGACAGGTGTGATTGTGTATGTGAGGGACAGTCTGATTACGCAGGAGTCTCACGGGTGGGCAGCTCAGGCTCTCATGGCCAAAGAGCACTTGCTACCGCCCTGGGCACTCCCCTTGATGGCACAGCTCTGGATCAGAAACCACACCACCTTGAAGGGTTTACAAGGTCCTCCTTGGGAGGAGGCTGCGGGGAGCAGCAGCAGCTAGGCACCCAGCCTCACCAGCATTTAGACTAGACGTGGCCTGGGCCTGAACCACAGGCACCCCACCTAGAACCCTGCACATGTGTTCTCCAAGGACACAACCCAGACCCCGGATGCACCCACTGCAGACACAGCCTGGACCACACAGTTAAGTGAACGCAAGTGGGACCCAAGCACCTGCAGCTGACACCTGTAGGACCAGCTCTGTGGGGGAAGGGTGTATAGTTCAGAACAGGGACAATCAAGGTGTGAACCTCAAGACAGACCCAGTGTCTGGTCTAAAGAGTCCCTGACCTTTGGGTAACCAGGGGCTTCAATCTCTCAGACCTCAATCAGGTTGCCCAGGCCCAGCAAGGGGCAGTGACTCACAATAACCTGCACTAGAGAAGCTCCCAGGAGGCCCAGCATAGACACACCAAGGGACCAGATTCAACAACATCAGAGCAAAATCCAGAGAGCTCCACAAATGGCAGACCCAAAGGTTTTGGTGTGTGAGTGTGTGTAGTTTTGTTTTTTTGGTGTGTGTGTGTGTGTGTGTGTGTGTGTATGTGAAAATAGAATTTTTTTTTGCTTTTTGTTGTTTGTTTCTTCCACTTTTTTTCCTTTCTTCTTTTTTTTTCTTCCATATCTCTAATTTCTCTTTCCTTTGATTCTATTCTACTTTAGCCTAGACTTACTAATTTTTCTTAATTGTTTGGTTTTTTGCTTTTTTTCTCATTTTATGTTTTATTTTTCCTTTCTATATCTTAATATAGCCATTTATTACTGCTTTTACTATTTAAAAATGTTTTTATTTATTTTAGAGAAAGAGGAGGGAGAGGGACAGAGACAGAATCATCAATGAGAGAGAAACATCGATGGACTGCCTCCTGCATGAGCCCCACTAGGGAATCAAGCCCACAATCCGTGCATGTGCCCTTATTGGAAATCAAACTGATAACCTCTTGGTTCATAGGTTGACACTCAAACACTGAGCGACACCAGCCAGGTTATTTCAACATTTTAAATTCATTATTATTATTGTGTTTATTTTCTGTTAACTCTACTTTTGTCCTTCTATCTAGTTTTTAAGTTTCCTCCTTGCTTCCATATAGCTATTGTTTCTTTCTTCTTCTTCTTCTTCTTCTTCTTCTTCTTCTTCTTCTTCCTCCTCTTCCTCCTCTTCCTCCTCTTCCTCCTCCTCCTCCTCCCCCTCCTCCCCCTCCTCCCCCTCCCCCTCCCCCTCCCTCTCCTCTCCCTCTCCTCTCCTTCTCCTTCTTCTTCTTCTTCTTCTTCTTCTTCTTCTTCTTCTTCTTCTTCTTCTTCTTTTTGTCTTCTTCTTTATATCCCCTCTAAGTGTTTGGTCATGTATCTGTTAGTATCCTTTTTATTTATTTATTTATTGCTTTGCTTTCTCTTCTTTTTCCTTCATAGTCGTTCCTGTTGTTACATTGAGTAGCTTGATTTTTGTGGTGTTTTGGTTTGGCCCTGTTGTGTTTTATTCTGTTTTATCAGCACCTGTATAACGGCTGGCACAATGAACCTCTCTGGTAGCAAGTTGGAGGGTACATCAGCAATCAAGTCTCAGTTACAACAGGAGAGCCCAAATAATGCACACAAGGGGCATTCCTAGAGCACCCAGCTCAGGTGAACAAAGAGACTGCACACTGGAGCCTTCTAAGTCCCTCCTACAAAGACTGGGAAGCATAACAGTTCTATCTAATACATAGAAGCAAATACAAAGAGATAGTTAAAATGGAGATACAAAGAAACAACCCCTAAATGAGGAGAAAGAAGGAATCTCCAGAAAAAGAACTAAATGAAATGGAGGCAAGCAACCTATCAGACATAGAGTTCAAAGCAATGGTTATAAAGATGATTAAGGAACTTAGTGCAAATTACAACAGCATGGAAAAGAAAACAGAGACCATGAACAAGAACCAGACAGAAATGAAGAATGATATACATGACATCAAGAACACACTGGAAAATTAAAAGTAGACTAGATGAAGCAGAGGATTGAAGCAGAAATTTGGAAGACAAGGTAGAAATAAATATCCAAATAGAAAAAAAGATAAAAATAGAAAATAGAAAAAAAGATATAAAAGCAGGAAGATAGCCTATGGGAGCTCTGGGACACCATGAAATTGTAACGACATCCTCATTATAAGAATACCAGAAGGGGAAGAGGGTGAGCAAGGAACAAGGAACCTATTTAAAGAAATGACAGAAAACTTACCCGAACTGGTGAAGGAAAATGTCACACAAGTTCAGGAGGCTTAGAGTGTCCCAATCAAGACGAACCCAAAGAGACCCACACCTAGACACATCATAATTAAAATGGCAAATGTTAAAGGCAAAGAAAGAATCTTAAAAGCAGCAAGAGAGGCAGAAAATAACCTACAAAGGAGCTCCCATTAGGATGTCAGCAGATTTCTCAATAGAAACACTTCAGGCCAGAAGTGTCATGAAGTATTCAAAGTAATAAAAATGAAGGACTAAATCAAAGACTACTGTATCCAGCAAGGCTATCATTTAAAATTAAAGGTGAAATAAAAAGCTTTATAAAAAAAAAAAAAAGATTAAAGGAGTACATTACCACCAAATCAGCAAAGTAAGAAATGTTAAAGGGACGGCTTTAAGAAAATGAAGAGAATCCCAGCAACAACACAGCACTGGTAACTCTTACGCAGCCAGCTCTGGGCAGTGAACTTCCACTGGACAGAGAGGCCCTGTAGCCTCAGAAGCCAACCCCAGAACACTGCCACCCAGAGGCTGACCCACAAACTGACTCTTTGCTAAACACAAAATAAGGCAGTCTGGGAAACAAATGCGGCTTGCTTTAAAATAAGGACTGTGGTTTACAACACAGAGGAACAGTGTATCGCAGGGAAACTCAACACTCTCCTGAATACCTGGCAGGTCTAAGGCGAGCCACACTGAAGAATAGAAGAACCGAAGGACTTTCACTACTGCAATATTTTTTCTTTTTTCTTTTTTCACCTTTTAACTAAGAAACCAATTTTTTTTCTTTTTTTTTTCTCTTTTCCTCTTCTTCTTCTTTTTTTTTTTTCTCTTCTTTTTTCCATCACCTGATTTTACCCTTTTAATTACTACCTTCTTATTTTTAACCAGTATTATTACTGCTACCATTTTACCATTTTTTTTAAAGTGCCATTTTATTTTCTCTTTATTTTATTTTGGGATTAGTGTTCTCCATTCTATTTTCATCGTTATATTATTGGTTGTTTCTAGTTTGCATTTATCTCCAGGGAGCTGTTGCTGGAATTTGTTGGGATTAATGGCTGTTCTATAGGAGTATTCTCCTCATATAAAAAGTCTCTTCCCCTCTTCCACTTCATTCTCTCTATTCGCTCTTTTTTTTTCTTTTCCTTTCTTTTCTCGCTTTTACTTTCCCCCCTCCTTTTTCCCACTTTCATTTTTGCACTCCTTTTTTTGGTCCCTAATTTTCTTTTCTTTTTTCTCTTTTCTCTTTTTCTCTTCCTTCTTCCTTATCCCCTAATTCTCTTAATTCAGGTGGTCACCTTTATTTGGGGTTATTCATATCGTGAATATATTTGTGTATAGTGCCTGGTACGTGGTGCCTTGTTGTGTTGTATTTTGTGCCTTTAAATCAACACAGCAGATCCAAGCAACAGCAACCTCCTGAGCACCACACCCTCTGCTGAGGAACAGCAGCTGTACGTGAAACCTCGCCCCACCAGCCAGAAGAGCCACCACAGCTGTGAACAGCACCCACCAGAGGAGTTGCTGCCAACTGAAGAGCAGCTGCTACCGCAACCGCCCAAAGAGGAACCGCAGACCAAGGAGTCACTGCCACCAAGGGAGCAGCCACTGAACGACTCAACGTCTAGATATGTCAGTGAGATCAAACATGGGTAGACAAAGAAACCCCCAAAGGAAAGAGAAGGAGGACTCTCCAGAAAAGCAGCTAAGTAATACAGAGGCATGCAACATGACAGAAAAAGAATTCAGAATAAGGGTCCTAGAGTGCATAAACCGGATGGAGGAAAAAATCGACAACCTCAGCAAGAAGCAAGAAGAAACAGATGAAAAAATCGATAACATATGGAAGAAGCTAGAAGAAACAGATGAAAAAATCGATAACATATGGAAGAAGCTAGAAGAAACAGATGAAAAAATCAACAACTTAAGTAAGACCCAAGAAGATATGAAGAGTGATATAGCTGCAATGAAAAACTCCATTGAAAGTATCAACAGTAGACTAGGAGAAGCGGAGGACCGAATTAGTGATTTAGAAGACAAGGAAGCAAAACACACCCAAAATGTACTGCAATTGGAGAAAAAAATGAAAAGACAGGAGGAGAGCCTAAGGGAGCTTTGGGACAACATGAAACGAAACAACATACGAATAATAGGGGTACCAGAACAACAGAAGGATGAACAAGGATTAGAAAACCTATTAGAAGAAATAATATCAGAAAACTTCCCTGAGGTGGGGAAGAAAAAAGTCACACAAGCCCAGAGAGTCCCAAACAAGGTGAACCCAAAAAGACCCACACCAAGACACATCATAATTACCATGGCAAATGTTCAGGACAAAGAGAGAATCTTACAGGCTGCAAGAGAGAGACGGAAAGTTACATACAAGGGATCTCCCATTAGATTGTCAAATGATCTCTCAACAGAAACACATCAGGCCAGAAAAGAATGGACGGAAATTTACAAAGTGATGCAAAGCAAAGGACTGAATACAAGAATACTCTATCCAGCAAGGCTATCATTCAAACTTGAAGGGGAAATAAGAAGCTTCACAGACAAAAAAAGGCTAAGGGAGTTTATCACCACCAAGCCAGCAATGCAAGGAATGCTAAAGGGACTGGTATAAAAATAAGAAATAAAAAGCTCAGAAAGAAAACAGCCACACAAAAACAGAAATGCCTACAAACAAGTACCTTTCAATAATAACTTTAAACGTAAACGGACTAAATGCTCCAAACAAAAGACATCGAGTGGCTGAATGGATAAAAAAACATGACCCATACATCTGCTGTCTACAAGAAACCCACCTCATTAGAAGGGACTCACACAGACTGAAAGTGAAAGGATGGAAAAATATCTTTCAGGCAAATGGAAAGGAAAAGAAAGCTGGGGTAGCAATACTTATATCGGACAAAATAGACCTCAAAGTGAAGGCCATAACAAGAGATAAGGAAGGCCACTTCATAATACTAAAGGGATCAATACAACAAGAAGATATAATCCTGGTAAACATATATGCACCCAATGCAGGAGCACCCAAATTCATAAAAAAACTCCTGGAAGATATCAAAGGAGACATCGACAACAATACAATCATAGTAGGGGACTTTAATACACCACTGACAGCACTGGATAAGTCCTCTAGACAAATAATCAGCAAAGATATAGCAATCCTAAATGACTCACTAGATCAGATGGACTTAATAGACATCTTCAGAACACTTCACCCGAAAGCCAGGGAATATACATTCTACTCAAATGCTCATAGGACATATTCAAAAATAGACCATATATTGGGTCACAAGCAAAGTATCCCCAAATTCAAGAAAATTGAAATCATAAAAAGCGTCTTCGCAGACCACGATGGCATAATATTAGAAATAAACTACAATAAAAACAACCCAAAATACTCAAACACCTGGAAGCTGAATAGCATGCTATTAAATATTGATTGGGTTACCAATGAAATCAAAGAAGAAATTCGAAACATCCTGGAAACTAATGACAATGAAAACACAACAATCCAAAACCTATGGGACACAATGAAAGCAGTCCTGAGAGGGAAGTTTATAGCTCTACAGGCCTATCTCAACAAACAAGAAAAAATGGTAGTAAATCATCTAACTCTACAACTCAAAGAATTAGAAAGAGAGCAACAAGAAAACCCCAGAGTGAGCAGAAGGAAGGAGATAATAAAGATTAGAGCAGAAATAAATGACATAGAGACCAAAAAAACAATACAGAAAATCAATGAAACCAAGAGCTGGTTCTTTGAAAGGATAAACAAGATTGACAAACCTCTAGCCAGACTCACCAAGAAGCAAAGAGAGAGGACCCAAATAAACAAAATCAGAAACGATAGAGGCGAAATAACAACAGACCCCACAGAAATACAAATGATTGTTAAAAAATACTATGGACAGCTCTACTCCAACAAACTAGACAACCTGGAGGAAATGGACAAATTCCTAGAAAAATACAACATTCCAAAACTCAATCAGGAAGAATCTAAAAATCTCAACAGGCCAATAACTATGGAAGAAATTGAAGCAGTCATCAAAAAGCTTCCAGCAAACAAAAGCCCAGGACCAGACGGCTTCACAGGGGAGTTTTACCAAACATTCAAGGAAGAACTAAAACCTGTTCTCCTCAGACTACTACAAAAAATTCAAGAGGAAGGAACACTTCCAAGCTCATTCTATGAAGCCAGCATCACCCTAATACCAAAACCCGGTAAAGACAACACAATGAAAGAGAATTACAGGCCAATATCGCTTATGAACATAGATGCCAAAATCCTCAACAAAATCTTAGCAAATCGGATCCAGCAGTACATCAGAAAGATCATACACCATGACCAAGTAGGATTTATCCCAGGGATGCAAGGATGGTACAATATCCGCAAATCAATAAACGTGATACATCACATAAACAAATTGAAAGAAAAAAACCACATGGTCATATCAATTGATGCAGAAAAAGCATTTGACAAAATTCAACACCCATTTTTGATAAAAGCTCTCAGCAAGGTGGGAGTAGAAGGATCATACCTCAACATAATAAAAGCCATATATGACAGGCCCACAGCCAACATCATACTCAATGGACAAAAACTAACACCATTTCCCCTAAGAACAGGAACAAGACAGGGATGCCCCCTCTCACCACTCCTGTTCAACATAGTACTGGAAGTGTTAGCCATTGCAATTCGGCAAGAAGAAGAAATAAAAGGCATCCAAATTGGAAAAGAGGAAGTAAAACTGTCCTTATTTGCAGACGACATGATATTATACATACAAAACCCTAGAGACTCCATCAAAAAGCTACTGGACTTAATACATGAATTTGGCAATGTAGCAGGATACAAAATTAACCCCAAGAAATCTGAGGCATTTCTATACACCAATAGTGAACTTTCAGAAAGAGAGATTATAAAAACAATCCCGTTTACCATCGCACCAAAAAAATTAAGCTACCTAGGAATAAACTTAACTAAAGAGGTAAAAGACCTCTACTCAGAAAACTACAGGACGTTGAAAAAAGATATAGAGGAAGACATAAACAGATGGAAGAACATACCGTGTTCATGGATTGGTAGAATCAACATCATTAAAATGTCCATACTACCCAAAGCAATCTATAAATTCAACGCACTTCCCATTAAAATACCAACGGCATACTTCAGAGATCTAGAACGAACTCTCCAAAAATTCATCTGGAATAAAAAAAGACCTCGAATAGCTGCAGCAATCCTGAAAAAGACCAAAGTAGGTGGGATCTCAATACCAGATATCAAGATGTATTACAAAGCCACTGTTCTCAAAACTGCCTGGTACTGGCACAAGAATAGGCATATAGATCAATGGAATAGAATAGAAAGCCCAGAAATCGGCCCAAACCAATATGCTCAATTAATATTTGACAAAGGAGGCAAGAACATACAATGGAGCCAAGATAGTCTCTTCAATAAATGGTGCTGGGAAAATTGGACAGATATATGCAATAAAATGAAACTAGACCACCAACTTACACCATACACAAAAATAAACTCAAAATGGATAAAGGACTTAAATGTACGACAGGAAACTATAAAAATTCTAGAAGAATCCAAAGGCAACAAAATCTCAGACATATGCCGAAGCAATTTCTTCACTGATACAGCTCCTAGGGCACTTGAAACTAAAGAGAAAATGAACAAATGGGACTACATCAAAATAAAAAGCTTCTGCACAGCAAAAGAAACCATCAACAAAACAATGAGAAAACCCACTGTGTGGGAAAACATATTTGCCAATGTCATATCCGATAAGGGCCTAATCTCCAAAATTTATAGGGAACTCATACAACTTAACAAAAGGAAGATAAACAATCCAATCAAAAAATGGGCAAAGGACCTAAATAGACACCTTTCAAAAGAGGACATTCAGAAAGCCAAGAGACATATGAAAACATGCTCAAAGTCACTAATCATCCGAGAGATGCAAATCAAAACAACAATGAGGTACCATCTCACACCTGTCAGACTGGCTATCATCAACAAATCAACAAACGACAAGTGCTGGAGAGGATGTGGAGAAAAAGGAACACTTGTGCACTGCTGGTGGGAATGCAGACTGGTGCAGCCACTATGGAAGACAGTATGGAGTTTCCTTAAAAAACTGAAAATGGAACTCCCATTTGACCCTGTGATCCCACTTCTAGGAATATATCCCAAGAAACCAGAAACACCAATCAGAAAGGATATATGCACCCCTATGTTCATAGCAGCACAATTCACCATAGCTAAGATCTGGAAACAGCCTAAGTGCCCATCAGTAGATGAATGGATTAGAAAACTGTGGTACATCTACACGATGGAATACTATGCTGCTCTAAAAAGGAAGGAACTCTTACCATTTGCAACGTCATGGATGGAACTGGAGAGCATTATGCTAAGTGAAATAAGCCAGTCAATGAAGGAAAAATACCACATGATCTCACTCATTCATGGATAATACAGACCATTATAAACTTTTGAACAATAATAGTTACAGAGGCAGAGCTGCCTCAAACAGATTGTCAAACTGCAGCAGGAAGGCCGGGGAGGGTTACGGGGCAGGAGGTAGGGGGGTAAGAGATCAACTAAAGGACTTGTATGCATGCATAGAAGCATAACCAGTGGACATAAGACATTGGGGGATAGGGGAGGCTAGGGGACTGTCTAGGGCGGGGGGATAAAATGGACACATATGTAATACCCTTTGTAATACTTTAAGCAATAAAAAAAAAATTAACTAATAAAAAAAAAAAAAAAAAAAAAGAAAATGAAGAAAAGGGGAGAGAGAGGATAATAGGTATAAAGAAAATTAAAAGGGCAATAAATGAATACATATCAATAACCTTAAATGTAAATGGATTAAATGCTGCGAATGATAGGGTGAATAAATGGACAAGAAAACATGAATCATATATATGCTGTCTACAAGAGACCCACCTCAGAACAAAAAATATACACAGATTGAGATTGAAGGCATGGAAAAATACATTCCATGCAAATGGAAGGAAAAAAAAAAGCTGGGATAGCAATACTCATATCAGACAAAATAGACTTCAAAATAAAGGCCATAATAAGCGACAAAGAAGGCCACTGCATAATACTAAAGGAAATTTTTAAAAAATATATATATAACCCTTATAAATATATATGCACCCAATATAGGTCCACTCAAGTACATAAAAAAACTCTTGTTGTACTTTAAGGGAGAGATTGACAGCAATATAGTCATAGTGGGGACTTGAACATCCCGCTTACATCAATGGATAGATCTTTCAGACAAAATATTTAACAAGGAAACAGAAGGCTTAAACGACACAACAGATCAGATGGATCTAACTGATATTTACAGAATATTTCACCCCAAAGCAACAGAATATACATTCTTCTCAAGCGCACATGGAACAGTCTCAAAGATAGACCACATGTTAGGGCACAAACAAGTCTATACAAATTCAAGAAGACTGATATATACCAAAAATTTCCAATCACAATGGCATGAAGTTAGAAATCAACTACAATAAAAAAACTCAAAAACACTCAAATACATGGAGGCTAAATAACACGTTATTAAAACAATGAAGGGGTTACCAATGAGATCAAGCAAGAAATTAAAAACTTCCTGGAAACAAATGAAAATGAAAACACAACCACCCAAATCACAATGAAAGCATTCCTGAGAGGGAAGTTCCTAGCATTACAGCCCTAACTCAAGAAACATGAAAAAGCACTAATAAACTATCTAGCCCTACAACAATATGCATTAGAGAACAGTAAGAAAAGCCCAGAGGAAATAGAAGGAAGGACATAATAAAGATCAGAGGAGAAATAAATGACATAGAGACTAAAAAATCAGTACAAAAGATTAATAAATCCAAGAGCTGGTTCTTTGAAAAGATAAAGAAGACTGATGAACAGCTTAGCCAGACTCATCAAGAAACAAAGAGGACCCATATAAATAAAATTAAAAATGAAAGAAGCAATATAACAACGGACACCACAAAAATAAAAAGGATTGTTAGCAAATACTATGAACAACTATATGCCAACAAACTGGACAACCTGTGTGAAATGAACAAATTCCTAGGAACATACAATCTTCCAAAACTCAATTAGGAAGAACCAGAAAACCCAAATAGGCCAAGAACAAATGATAAAATTGAAGCAATAACTTAAAAACTTTTAGCAAACAAAAGTCCTGGACCAGATAGATTTACAGAATTTAACAAAACATCCAAAGAAGAACTAACACCTATTCTCCTCAAACTATTCCAAAAAATTCAAGAGGAAGGAACATTTCCAAGCTCTTTTTATGAAGCCAGCATTATCCTAATTCCAAAACCAGATAAAGACACTAAAAAGAAAGAAAATTACAGGCAAATATCCCTGATGAACACAGATGCTAAAATCCTCAACAAAATATTAGCAAATCGGATCCAGCAATATATTAGAAAGATCATAAACCAGGATCAGGTGTGATTTATTATAGGCTGGTACAATATTCTCAAATCAATAAATGTGATATATCATATAAACACATAGAAAGATAAAAATCACATGATCATATCAATGCATGCAGAACAAGCATTCCACAAAATCTAGCACTCTTTTTTGATAAAAACTCTCAGTAAAGTGGGAATAGAGAAATCGTACCTCAACAGAATAAAGGTCATATATGACAAACCTGCGGCCAATATAATACTCAATAAGCAAAAAGTAAAAGCATTTTTCTTAAGAACAGAAACAAAACAAGGATGTCTGCTATCACCACTCTTATTCAACATAGTACTGGAAGTCCTAGCCACAGCAATCAGATAAGAAGAGATAAAAGGCATTCAAATTGCAAAGGAGGAAGTAAAACTGTCATTATTTCCACATGACTGATATTATTCATAGAAAATCCTAAATACCCCATCAGGAAACTACTAGACTTAAATAAATTTGGCAATGTAGCACGATACAAAATCAATATCCAGAAACCAAGGGCAGTTTTATCCACTAATAATGAATTCTCAGAAAGAGAAACTAAAAAAGCAATCCCATTTACCATTGCAACAATAACAAAATAAGATACCTAGTAATAAACTTAATCAAGGAGGTAAAAGACCTGTAGTTGGAAAACTAGAGGACATTGAAAAAAGAAATAGAGGAAGATACAAGGAAATGGAAATGTATACCATGTTCATGGATTAGAAGAATTAACATCATTAAAATGTCTATACTACCCAAAGCAATCTATAGATTCAACACAACCCCTATTTATATACCAAGGGCATACATCACAGAACTAGAATACTCCAAAAATTTATATGGAACCACAAAAGCTACAGAAATCTTGAGAAAGAAGAAATAAGTTGGAGGGATCACAATACTGGATAACAAACTATACTATAAAGCCATTATAACCCAAACAGCCTGGTACTGGCAAAAGAACAGGCATATAGATCAATGGATCAGAACAGAGGCCCCAGAAATTGACTCACACCATTATGGTCAATTAATATTTGACAAAGGAGGCAAGAACATACAATGGAGTAAAGACAGTCTCTTAACAAATGGTGTTGGGGAAACTGGACAGACACATGCAAAAAGATGAACCTACATCACCAACTTCTACCAAACACAAGCATAAACTCAAGATGGATAGAAGACTTAAATGTAAGGCATGAAACCATAAAAATCTTAGAAGAAAACACAGGCAGTAAAATCTCAGACATCTCACATAGCAGAATTTTTGCCAATACACCCCCTTGGGCAAAGGAAACTAAGGAGAAAATAAACAAATGGGACTACATCAAAATAAAAAGCTTCTGTACAGCAAAAGAAACCACCATCAAAATGAAAAGGGAACCCACTGTATGGGAGGACATATTTGCCAATGATACATCTGATAAGGGGCTCACATCCAAAATATATAAAGTACTCATACAACTTAACAAAAGGAAGATAAACAATCTAATTAAAAATGGGCAGAAGACTTAACTAGACATTTCTCCAAAGAGGACATACCAATGGCTAAGAGACATATGAGAAATGCTCAAAGTCACTAATCATCAGAGAAATGCAAATTAAAACCACAACAAGATATCACCTCACACCTGTCAGGATTGCTATCAACAAACGAGTGCTGGTGAGGAGGTGGAGGAAAGGGAACCCTAGTTTACTGCTGGTGGAAATGCAGATTGGTGCAGCCACTATGGAAGAGTATGGAATTTCCTCAAAAATTTAAAAATGGAACTTCTGTTTGACCCAGTGATCCCACTTCTGGGAATATGTCCTAAAAATCCCAAAACACTAACCAGAAAGAATATATGGACCCCTATGTTCATAGCAGCATTATTTCGAATAGCTAAGATTTGGAAACAGCCCAAGTGTTCATCAGTAGACGAATGGATAAAAAAGCTGTGGGACATTTACACAATGGAATACTATGCAGCTGTAAAAAAGAGGAATCTCTTACCCTTTGGGACAGCATAAATGGACCTGGAAAATATAATACTAAATGAAATTAGCCAATCTGAGAAAGACAAATATCACATGATCTCACTTGTTTGTAGAATCTAATGAACAAAATGAATTGACCAATACAATAAGACCTGAAGCATGGAGGCATGGAACAGACTGAAATACCACAATTTGGAGATGGGGAGATGAGAAGAGATAAAATAAAGAATGTACATACTTATATGCATAGCCCATGGACATGGGCAATAGGGTAGTGAAGACCTGGTGGGAGGGTGTGTAAGAACTGGGAGGAGGTGGGTAAAGGTGGGGAAAATGGGACATATCTGTAATACTACTAACAATCCTAATAATAGACAAACATGGTAATTAACCATACCTCTGACACGCTTCCCATTGGCTAATCAGGGTGATATGCAAATTAACTGCCAACCAAGATGGCGGCAGGCAGCCAGGCAGCTGAAGTGAACAAGAGGCTTGCTTGCTCCAGTGATGGAGGAAGCCAAGGTTCCCTGCCTGACGCTGCCGGCCTCTGAGCTGCACTCTAAGAAACAATGTTGCAATTATAGAAGCTAGACAAACCGCAGAAATCTGCTTTCAGCCAGCCAGGCCTCAGAGCCGAAGTTGCAACAGTGTTTCAATTATAGAAGCCAAACAAACCCAGATACCTGCTTTCAGCAGCCGAGGTCTAAGAGCTTGAGCCGAGCCTCAGAGCTAAAGCCGGCTCTCAGTTCCAGTGACAGCCATAGAAGGTAAATAAATCCCAGAATAAAAAAAAAGAAAAAAGAAAAAAAGGAGAGGCTGGGAGCTTCAGTCATCCGCCAGCCTGAAAACAGCCCTCAGCCCCTCACCCAGACTGGCCAGGCACCCCAGTGGGGACCCCCATCCTGAAGGGGGTGTGACCAGCTGCAAACAGCCATCATCCCCTCATCCAGGCTGGCCAGGCACCCAAGCGGGACCCCCACCCTGATTCGGGACACCCTTCAGGGCAAACCAACCGGCCCCCACCCGTGCACCAAGCCTTTATCCTATACAGTAAAAGGGTAATATGCAAACTGACCCTAACAACAGAAGGACTGGGAATGACTGGTCACTATGACACACACTGACCACCAGGGGGCAGACGCTCAATGCAGGAGCTGCCCTCCGGTGGTCAGAGTGCTCTCACATGGGAGGAGCTCTGCTCAGCCACAAGCCAGGCTGATGGCTGCCAGTACAGTGGTGGTGGTGGGAGCCTCTCCTGCCTCCTCAGCAGCGCTAAGGATGTCCGACTGCAGTTTAGGCCTGCTCCCCACTGGCAAGTGGACATCCCCCAAGGACTGCTGGGCTGCCAGAGGGATGTCTGATTGCCATCTTAGGCCCAATCCCCAGGGGAGCGGGCCTAAGCCAGCAGGTGGTCATCCCCTGAGGGGTCCCAGACTGCGAGAGGGCACAGGCTGGGCTGAGGGACCCCCTCTCCCTCCCGAGTGCACAAAATTTTGTGCACCGGGCCTCTAATCCTATATAATAAAAGCCTAATATGCAAATTGTCCCCTCAGGCAGTGGTTCAATTGGGAGTTCAACCACTCGCTATGACGTGGGCTGACCACCAGAGGACAGTGCGGAAAATGGCGATGGGCATCAGCCATGTGCTGTGACCTCTCGCCGGCTACCTGGGGGCAGGGGTGACCGTGACAGAGGTGCAGTGAGAATGCTGGGTGTCCACCGAGCTTGCTCTCACTCCCTCTGCTACCCTCCCCCAGGATGCTAGGGCTGAAGCCCCTGCGCTCAGGTGCCAGGCGCCTGTGAAGAACCCACCCTCCTTCTTCCAGGTGAGCCGGGTCTCAGCCACTGGGACCACAGGGGTTGGTGGGGCTCCCCAGTGGGTTCACACAGGAGCCGGTCTGCCAGGCCGGCTGGGAGAGAGCACACTGCCTGCTCAGCTTCTGTGCGGCACCATGCTGCGCCTGGACCATGGCGTCCAGCCGCGCTCACTGCATCTCCGTGTGGGGACTCAGGTGCCATGACTCAGGTGGAGGGGGACACCAAGGGTCTGGGGACCCAGGAGTTGCCCAGGGCCCAGAGGTCAGCTGGGACCTGCCCTTCCATGCCAGGCGCTTGCGCTTTGATTGTCAGTCAGGCCTAGGGACCGCACCCGCGCACGAATTTTGTGCACCGGGCCTCTAGTAAATATATATAGAGAAAAACAGTAAGGAAAGCATGACATACAGAAGAATTGTGTGGCTTTTTCAAAGAACAAACTTGTGAGCATAGTGTAAGTCCAGATTAAATTTGCAATGATTTTGGAAAAAAAACACACAAAACTGTATACATATAAGTTGCCACATTAACAGATTAAAGGAAATAATCATATAACCATCTCAAAATAGGCAGAAAAAGCGTTTAGTAAAATTCATTCTTAATTAAAAAACAATCCTATATAATAAAAGCCTAATATGCTAAGTGTCTGGTGGACTGGTTGGCTGTTCAACCAATTAGAGCATAATATGTTAATGATATGCTAAGGCCACTCAACTGCTCGCTATGACATGCACTGATCACCCTGGGGCAGACATTTGACCAGTCACTATGACATGCACTGATCACCAGGAGGAAGAAGCTCTGACCGGTAGGTTAGCTTGCTGCTGGGCCAATCAGGACTGAGCGAGGTGGGCCAGATATGCCCTGGAGCCCCCCCCCCCCAACACCCGACCCCCGCAGTCCCTCCCCAGCTGGCCAACCTCCCACGTCCCTCCCCATCCCCGATCGTGCACTGGTGGGGTCCCTCGGCCTGACCTGCACCCTCTTGCAATCTGGGCCCCCTTGGGGGAAGCCAAGAGCCGAATTCTACCTGATCCCATAGGCCAGGCTGAGGGACCCCACTGGTGCACAAATTTGTGCACCAGGCCTCTAGTTAATTATATATAGAGGGAACATCTTTAACCTGATAAAGGTATCCACCAAAACCCCAGAGGAAATATCATATATAATGGTGAAAGGTAAGAATTATCATTAAAGACAGAAACAATAGTCTCCTCAATTATTTGCCATTGTATGAGTAAAACATACTAGCAATTTTCAATTACCAAATGGCAAGAAAAATGCATTGCATGGATTCCAATTTTCCCTTCTTTTTAATTTTAACATTTCTTTAATTAGGTTATGTCTTATAGCCTCTGTGGGATAACAGTCAAATTGGCAGCATGTTTTCTTTCTTAGTGATACATAAAACAATGTTGCAGTTTTCAGCTTTCCAATCATTAGAGTAAAAAGACATAATATGATACGTTTGGGAAAGGTTTTGAGTGTATCAGTCTCACAGGTGGGAAACTTGTGAAATTTTAAGTAGTCCCGAATGACATGATTGATTTACTTTTTAGAGGGATCATTCTGATTGCTATATAGATGTTAGGTCATAAAAACGTAAGACTAAAAGTCAGGAAGACCACTTGGGAGTTTTGCATTAATCCAGATGACCTAGATTAAAATCAGAGTGACAGAAATGATGAGAAGCAAAGCCTAGAGTTAATACGTGGAATCCAAAAAATTTCAACAATGTGCTCAGCCAGTGTGGCTCAGTGGTTGAGCTTCCAAGAACTAGGAGGTCACTGTTAGTTGACTCCTGGTCAGGGCAGGTGCCTGGTTTGCAGGCTCAAACCTCAGTAGGGGGTGTGCAGGAGGCAGCCTGTCAATGATTCTCCCTCATCATTGATGTTTTTATCTCCCTCCCCGTATCTTCCTCTCTGAAATCAATAAAAATATATTTTAAAAATTTTTGAAGAAAAAAAATTCAACAGTGTAAACTGGGGGGCTAGATTATTGTAAACAGAAATTAATGAAATGATCAAGGTGAGCCTGTATAATTAACAGTCCTGGAAATCTACCTGCAAAATCCAAATCCATGTCCGGGTAACAAAGAATTTAGGAATCTTGCTATTAGTTGGCACTTGATTTATTGGATTGATCCAGGGATACTGAGCTAGAACTGCAGAATCTCTGCCAAATTTGCCCTTCCCTTCATGGTTTACACTTCCTGAATCTTCTTCTTCCTGAAAATAAGCACTACAGTTTACTCTTCTTTGAGAAAAGACACTGGTCAGATAATTGGGACCAATGGCCTACAGTGCTATATTCTAATTTGAGTTACGGGAGAGCCTTACTGTAATTTGATCTGAGATCGGTATTAAAGGTAGAGCTGAGAAGAATCCATTTATTCATTCAATAAATTTTTATTATACATATATTCTTCTGGGTACTGAAGATATAGCAGTAAATAAAATGAATAATGTTCTTTCCCCTAAGGCACTTATATTCCTAGGGCAATCTGATGATGAAAGTAAAGTGCACTTAGTGAATATGTATTTTGTGCCAGACATAGTCTTAAAACTTCAGATGAATCTCTATCAAAAAGACAAAAACATAGGTATGGCCCATCCTATCTAACAAAAGAGAAACATGGTAATTAGCTGTACGTCCGCTACCCTTCCCATTGGCTAATCAGCAGGATATGCAAATTAACTGCCAGCCAAGATGGTGGCCGCCAGCCAGGCAGCTTGAAGCTAACATGAGGCTTGCTTGCTTCAGTGATGGAGGAAAGCAACATTCCCCACTTGCCTTGCGGCCTCTGAGCTTGCAGTCTGAAACATTGTTACAAATATAGAAGCTAAACGAAACCCCAGAAACCTGCTTTCAGCCAGCCGGGATCTCAGAGCTGGAGTTGATACAGTGTTTCGATTATAGAACCCAAACAAACCAGATACCTGCTTTCAGCAGCAGAGGCCTCAGAGCTGGAGCCAGAGCTAAAGCTGGCCCAGAATAAAACAAGAGACAAAAAGGAGCAGTTGGGAGCTTCAGTCACCCGCCAGCCTGAAAACAGCCCTCAGCCCCTCACCCAGACTGGCCAGGCACCCCAGTGGGGACCCCCTACCCTGAAGGGGGTGTGACCAGCTGCAAACAGCCATCAGCCCCTCACCCAGGCTGGTCAGGCACCCCAGTGGGGACCCCCACCCTGATCCAGGACACCCCTCAGGGCAAACCAGCCGGCCCCACCCATGCACCAGGCCTCTATCCTATATAGTAAAAGGGTAATATGCCTCCCAGCACCGGGATCAGCGGAGCCGCGAGGCCTCCCGGCACCGGGATCAGCGTGACAGGGGCAGCGCCCAAACCCCCTGATTGCCCTGTGGCTCTGTGTGTGACAGGGGGCGGGGCCACAACCTCCCTATTCACCCTGCTCTGTTCGTGACAGGGTGCCAGGAGCCGGTCCATGCTTGCTGTTTCAAGGGACCTGGCATATATGGCATACTGTTCTTAATATGTTTGCTCACCTTCTTGGCACTATGTGTTTTAACCAAGGTCTCTGAGAAAGGTTGTTTCCCCAGGTAGGGATTTTCCCCTGAAGTTAGGGAGGGAATAAAACCTCTTAAACTAAGTGCCAGGCGGGTAATTAATCACTTTAACTATGAACAATCATGCTTAAGCTACATAATCTTTACTCCCTGGAATGGAGATAAGAAACGCCCTAACCTTTGAAATAGAGATTGATAGGATTGGAATCAACTGGTATAAATACAGATGTAAGAAGACAGAACCTACACAGAACGTTCTCCAGAGACAGAAGAACTTCGCTGGAGAGAACATGGCAAAAGTTCCTGGACAGAAACTGGCCTCAGAACCTAGAGACAGAACCTAGCGAGAGAACATGGCAAAAGATCCTGGACTGAACCTGACTACAGAAATTGGCAAGAGAACCTGACTAGAATCTGGTAACTGAACCTGGCTGGAGAACCTGGACAGAACCTGGCTGGAGAACCTAGCGAGGGAACATGGCTACAGAACCTGCCTGGAGAACCTGTCTGGAGAACCTACAAGAGAACAAGGACACAGAACCTGGCTGGAGATCCTGACCAGAACTTGGCTAGAGAACCCAACCATGCTGATCAACTGAACGCTGCCTCTGAGTCTTTCCCTCTTCGCTGACTCCATCCACACCTTTGGGGACCCCTGGACCTGCTGGGGTTGGACCCCAGCAACAGGGGAAGGTGCCCCAATCCCTGATCAGCCCTGCTCTGTGACTGATAGGGGAGAGCTCCCCAACCCCCTGATCGCCCTGCGGCTGTGTGACAGGGTGCGGCGCCCCAACCTCCTCGCCCCCACTGACCCTGCTCTGTGTGTGATGGGGTAGAGCCATAACCTCCCCATCGGCCCTGCTCTGAGTGTGAGAGTGGCGGTGCCCCAACCCCCTGATCGGCCCTGCTCTGTGGGTGATAGAGGGCGGTGCCCCAACCCCCCCCCCCCACGGGCCCTGCTCTGTGTGTGATGGGGTAGAGCCATAACCTCCCCATCGGCCCTGCCCTGAGTGTGACAGGGTGCGGCGCCCCAACCCCCTAGTCCGCCCTGCTGTGTGCGGCAGGGGGCGGTCCCCCAACTCCAAGATTGGCCCTGCTCTGTGCGTGACAGGGGGGAGCTCCCCAACCCCCTGATGGGCCCTGCTCTGTGAGTGACAGGGTACGGAGCCCCAACCCCCCTGATGGGCCCTGCTCTGTGCGTGACAGGGGGTGGCGCCGCAACCTCCCCATCGACCCTGCCTTGAGTGTGACAGGGGGCAGTGCCCCAACCCCCCAATCGGCCCTACCCTGAGCGTGACTGAGGGTGGCATCGCAACCTCCCGATCCGCCCTGCTCTGTGCATGACAGGGGGCGGCGCCCCAACTCCCCAATTGGCCCTGCTCTGAGCCCGACCAGGGGCTGCACCTAGGGATTGGGCCGGCCCTCTGCCACCTGGGAGCAGGCCTAAGCTAGCAGGGCATTATCTCCCGAGGGGTCCCAGACTGCGAGAGGGCACAGGCTGGGCTGAGGGGGCCCCCCTCCCCCCCGAGTGCACAAATTTTTGTGCACCGGGCCTCTAGTCCTATATAATGAAAGCCTAATATGCAAATTGACCAAAGGGTCGAACGACTGGAAGAATGACTGGTCGCTATGACATGAACTACCCGCCAGGGGGCAGATGCTCAACACAGGAGCTGCCCCCTGGTGGTCAGTGCTCTCCCACAGGGGGATTCCCACTCAGCAGAAGCCGGGCTCATGGCTGGCAAGTGCAGCAGCTGTGACAGGAGCCTCTCCTGCCTCTGCGGCAGCAGCAGCACTAAGGAGCAGCGAGCTGAGCAGTAAGGAGCAGTGAGCAGGCGGGTGGTACGGAGCACGGGGTCCTAGACTGCAAGAGGGCACAGGCCAGGCTGAAGGACCTCTCCCCCCGCCCCCCCCCCACCCAGTGCACAAATTTTGTGCACCGGGCCTCTAGTTTTTATATATGAGGAAAGTAACAGAGAGAGGTATTTCTTCCAAAGATTATATAATTAAGTGATAAAACTGTTATGGTTTATGCCCTTACAGGAACTAATATTCAAACAAATCTCAGGCCAACTTTAATAGTGGCTTAATTTTTCCTCTTTAGCTCATGATGATAGAAAGTGATTATTCAGGAATAGAAAACATAAGATCCTTAATTACTCCTTACTATATTCAACCCTTTCTTATTTTTCTTAATTTTTCCTTTTGCTATTCATCACTTCTTCCTACTTTTCACCTACTTCTTTTTATTGTCAGATTCTCCTCTTCCTCTTCACCAGGAAGTCCCAGACAACATCTGATTTTACCATCTTGTGTTAACAAAAGGAAAGACAATAAAGGGGAAGATCAATCAAAAGAGAGAGGCCAAAGGATGAATGTCATGAACTCCAAATTTGTGACTCAACCTTCTAAGGCTTACAGCTGTGTAACAAGAAGTCTATCCTAATAAGGCAGAATGCTAGCCACTACTGGAAGTGATGAGCAGTAACAGGATGATTATCTTCTGCAGATATTACCAAGAATTAATTACCACATCACACAAGGAATGGGAATGGTCAGCTTACTTCTAAGTTACCTTCCAACTTCATGGTCTATTTGTCTATGAAATTATGGCGAAAAATATGATCTTCACTTCAAATGATATGTTTATATAAACAAAATTTTAACAAATGTTTAAAGCAGCCTATGTTTACCTTTTATATTTTTGTTAAGTAGGCATCTTAAACTGTACTAACCTGAATTACAAGCCTTTCTGTGATTTGAAAATATTTGCAAGTTCAGAGTTGAAACTAATATTAAATTCAGACATCTATTTTAGAACAGAAAGTTAAGATTCCTCAGATTATATACTATTTAGAGTACTGTATCTATAGCTGATATAAATCTGAAGGCAAATTATATATAAATTAAATAATTAAACTTGGACATAGGTAATTATAACAAAGTGATATGCATAAAGGCAAAGTAAAATCCAGCTATCCTGAGGGTAGAAAACTTTAATTCTATTAACTATTGTGCATTTACCAGTAATAGCTAATTGTGCCTGAGAAAACTTAGCTCTACTAAATCTAAATTAAAATTTCTGTGTGGGTTAGAAAAACATTTATAAAAATCTACACAAAATCTTGAACTTTAATGTTGAACTATCTTTGAAATATGGCTAGCCGCTTGTGTTTATTTCTATAAGACTTACTTTAAGATATATATATATATATATATGTATATATATATATAGATTAGATATAGATATAGATATATTATTGATTTCAGAGAGGAAGGGAGAGTATGAGAGAGAATCATTGATCGCCTGCCTCCTGCACACCCCACACTGGAGATCAAGCCTGCAACCCAGGCATGTGCCCTGACTGGGAATTGAACCATGACCTCCTGGTTCACAGGTAGATGCTCAATCACTGAACCACACTGGCAGGGCAAGAAGACTTACTTTTTACCCCTTGTTTGGTCATTTCTCATTTGCTTGTAAAGTGATATGGTTGCCAAACTGAAAAGACTTCATGAAAGATGTATGTGACCATGGGCACCAGTGACATAAAACAGGTTTAGATAACTTTAGGTGAAGTCAGAGAAAACCAAACCTAATACATTCTATCTTTAAACTGCTTTGGCAAATGATCAGAAATCTGGATTATATAATACTTTCAGGCCTGAGTTTATTATTTAAAAGATGAACTATCAATTTTATATATGCTTTTTCAGAGTATAGTTTAGAGAATTCTGAAATCTTTTGAAAAAAAACACCAACCCATTTCTTGGTATTCTGACTACACACAGTGTATTCTCTTTTGCTAATGTAAAAATTTAAAGGCCAGAAGAAATAAGGTAGGGGGAGGGTTCACCATTAACACCATGTTAAATAAGGTAATAGCTTATATTAGATGTAGGCAGACAGTGGTAAATTCTTGTCTCCAATAACATGACTCAAAACTCCTTTAAACAAAACCACCCCAAATCTGTCCTATTTGTGGAAACACACTGCTCTGGATGATAGTAAATTTTATTTACAAAAATGGGGGCAGTTATGTAAATCACATAATGATGTATCACGACAATTACATTAAAAACAGAAAAGATGTTTACAACTCAGATAATTCTCTACTTCTGGTTAATTTTCAGGATCACCCAAAAATATTATCTTAAACTCTATTTTCTAAAAAAAAAAGAACTTGATGAGATTATTTACAATAACCATTCTTAATTGGTCAGAAATCTGACTAAAAAGATTCTAGCATTGTGCTGGTAAAGTGTCTAAAAGACTAATTTAGAATCTAAGAAAAAGTAGACATGAAGGAATATGCAAACTAAATAGCCTAATGTTTTTTACTACCAACTTGTAATCTACCCATATAAACATGTATGATATTTGCAGTTGTGCCATTTAGTAAAATTGAATGGGCCACTTTTTTGGTTATTTACAAATAATAAAACATAGTACATTGTGTAAGCTCAGTATCACTATAAAAATTAAGCAAATGTAGCATTTATCAAGAAACTAAATGCATTGTTTGCAATCAGATACTGTCAAGCAGGAAAAATACCCAACTGATTATTTAAGTAAGAATACTCTAGAATAACCACAATATTCATGTTAACAAAATTAATGCAAACTTCATTTAAGTTTGTCTTAACAAGTTGTTATCAATAAAACCTTTGTTTTATCTGCAAGCCTAAATTTTATGGATGCAATCTTATGTTTTACTAGCTATACAATTAAACAAGAAAATTAGAGTAAATCCCAGGAGTTCCCAATAAATGAAGCAAATCACAAGTAATAAGCAATGATTAAATCTGATAATTACAAAGCAGTTTTTTTCCATGAAGCTGTGTTTTAAGGAAGCATGCTTAATATGTTCCTAACACTCACTTCAAAGAAGCTAAAGCACAGAGAAAGGGCAAAACAGAGGACAAGAATGCAGGTTCCTTTCTCCCCAACTGTTGAATTACTTTGTTGCTTTATCTCTTTCAGCATATGGATAGTCTTAGGCCCTTTCTGCTTGTTTCCTCCTAAAAAATTTACTGGCCCCTTTTTTCTAAGGTCGCAAGTGTATGCATGACTTTTTATTTTTAATAGCAACAATCCTTTAACGTAAAATACACTAAACCACATTGAATATTATGTGTAAACTTTAATAACAGACTAAATAGACATTTTACTATATAGTTTTTATTGATGACAGTATTACAGAAGGCCCCCATTTTCCCCTGCTGTGTCCCCCTCCACCCAGCCCCTGCCCCACCCCAGCCTTTCTTTTTTTTTTTTTTTTTAAATATATTTTATTGATTTTTTACAGAGAGGAAGGGAGAGAGATAGAGAGTTAGAAACATCGATGAGAGAGAAACATCGATCAGCCGCCTCCTGCACATCTCCCACCGGGGATATGCCCACAACCCAGGTACATGCCCTTGACCGGAATCGAACCTGGGACCCTTCAGTCCTCAGGCCGACGCTCTATCCACTGAGCCAAACCAGTTTCGGCTCCAGCCTTTCTTTACCCCACTATTGTCTGTGTTCAAGGCTATATATACAAATATACATAAGTTCTTTGGTTAATCTCTTCCTGTCCCCACCATACAACCCCCTCCCCTCTGAGATCTGTCAGTCTGTTAAACATTTCTTTTTCTGATTATCCTATATAATAAAAGGCTAATATGCAAATCAACTGAATGGTGGAACGACTGGTCACTATGATGTGCACTGACCACTAGGGGGCATACGCTCAATGCAGGAGCTGCCCCCTGGTGGTCAGTGCACTCCCACAGGGGGAATGCCACTCAACCAGAAGAAGCCCTGAGCCGGGCTCACAGTTGGTGAGGGCAGCAGTGTGGTAGGAGCCTCTCCGACCCCTGGAACAGTGCTAAGGATGTCCAACTGTCCGCTTAGCCATCAGTTGGACATCCCCCAAGGGCTCCCAGACTGCGAGAGGGCACAGGCCGGGCCGAGGGGACCCCTCCTCCCCCAGTGCATGAATTTCGTGTACTGGGCCTTTAATCTATAATAATAAAAGCATAATATGCTAATTAGACCAGACGACCTTCCGGATGAAGTTACGGCTGCGAGGGAAGCTCAGGCCCTGGGACCCGGGTGCCTGCTGGCAGCCAGAGGGAAGCTCGGGTCCTGGGTGCTAGAAGGAAGCCGGTGCCAGCAGCCGGGGGAAGGAAGGCCTACGCTTGCACGAATTTCGTGTATAAGGCCTCTAGTAACAATATAATAACATATGTTAACTGCAAACTATGCAGACAATTCAGAAAGGTATTAAAGGAAGTAAAAGGAACTTACCTGAAATTCTCCCACCCAGATATAAACCCTACTCACAAAAATATATTCCATAAGGGCTTTATTCAAAAAGATTTTATAATCAATGTCAAAAAGTTTGCATAAAACAGTAAACTACTTATAATACTAAGTATTTTCTAAAGATTTAACTACGTTTTTCCTTTGATGTTCTCTTTTCTTAACAATATCAAATACCATTTGGAAAAGAGCCTAGTGCAGTGGTTCTCAAACCTTTCTGAACACAACCCACAGGAAGAAAACCCTATATAATAAAAGGCTAATATGCAAATCGACCGAACGTTGGAATGACCAGTTGCTGTGACGTGCACTGACCACCAGGGGGCAGACGCTCAATGCAGGAGCTGCCCCCTGGTGGTCAGTGCTCCCACAGGGGGAACGCTGGTCAGCCAGAAGCCGGGCTCACAGCTGGCGAGCGCTACGGCAGTGGCGGGAGCATCTCCCACCTCCGTGGTAGCGCTAAGGATGTCCGACTGATGGCTTAGGCCCACTCCCCATCCCCCAAGGGCTCCTGGGCTGAGAGAGGGTGCAGGCCAGGCTGAGGGACCCCCCCCCCAAGTGCATGGATTTCATGCACCGGGCCTCTAGTCATTTAACATTACATGACCATATCCACATATCCTATCTAACAAAAGAGAAACATGGTAATTAGCCGTACATCCGCTACCCTTCCCATAGGCTAATCAGGGTGATATGCAACTTAACTGCCAGCCAAGATGGCGGCCGGCAGCCAGGCTACTGACATGAACAGGAGGCTTGCTTGCTTCAGTGACAGAGGACTCCAACGTTCCCCGCCTGCCGCTGCTGGGCTCTGAGCTGCTAAGAAATATTGTTACAAATATAGAAGCTAAACAAAACCCCAAAAACCTGTTTTCAGTCAGCCAGGATCTCAGAGCTGGAGTCGCAACAAAGTTTCAAATACAGAAAGTAAACAAAGCCAGAAACCTGCTTTCAGCAGCGAGGACTCACAGCTAAAGCCGGCTCTCAGCTCCAGTGACAGCCATAAATCCAAGAATTAAAAAAAAAAAAAGGAAAAAAGGAGCGGTTGGGAGCTTCAGTCACCCGCCAGCCTGAAAACGGCCCTCAGCCCCTCACCCAGACTGGCCAGGCACCCCAGTGGGGACCCTCACCCTGAAAGGGGTGTGACCAGATGCAAACAGCCATCATCCCCTCATCCAGACTGGCCAGGCACCCCAGTGGGGACCCCCACCCTGAAGGGGGTGTGACCAGCTGCAAACAGCAATCATCGCCTCATCCAGGCTGGCCAGGCATCAAAGTGGGACCCCCACCCTGATCCAGGACACCCTTCAGGGCAAACCAGCCGGCCCCCACCTGTGCACCAGGCCTCTATCCTATATAGTAAAAGGGTAATATGCCTCCCAGCACTGGGATCAGCGAGGCCGCCTGGTCCCTAGAGCAGAGTGACAGGGGGCAGCGCCCAAACCCCCTGATTGCCCTGCTGCTCTCTGTGTAACGGGGCAGGGCCAAAACCTCCATATCCGCCCTGCTGTGTTCGTGACAGGGGAAGGCGCCCTAACCCCCTTATTGGCACTGCTCTGTGCCTGATAGGGGGGAGCTCCCCAACCCCCTGATTGCCCTGCGGCTCTGTGTGTGACAGGGTGCGGGGCCCCAACCCGCTGATTGGCCCTGCTCTGTTCGTGACAGGGGAAGGCGCCCTAACCCCCTGATCGGCCCTGCTCTGTGTGTGACAGGGTGGAGCCGGAACTTCCCCATCGGCCCTGCCCTGAGTGTGACAGGGGGGAGTGCCTCAACCCCCTGATCGGCCATGCTCTGTGGGTGACAGGGCGGCGCCCCAACCTCCCCATCGACCATGCCTTGAGTGTGACAGGGGGCGGCACCCCAACCCCCCAATTGGCCCTACCCTGAGTGTGACTGAGGGTGGCATCACAACCTCCTGATCGGCCCTGCTCTGTGTATGACGGGGGAGCTCCCCAACCCCCTGATCGGCCCTGCTCTGTGCGTGACAGGGGGGAGCTCCCCAACCCCCTGATCGGCCCTGCTCTGTGTGTGACAGGGGGGAGCTCCCCAACCCCCTGATCGGCCCTGCTCTGTGCGTGACAGGGTACGGAGCCCCAACCCCCCTGATGGGCCCTGCTCTGTGCGTGACAGGGGATGGTGTCTCAACCTCCCCATCGACCCTGCCTTGAGTGTGACATGGGGCGGCGCCCCAACCCCCCAATCGGCCCTATCCTGAGCGTGACTGGGGTGGCATCGCAACCTCCCAATCCGCCCTGCTCTGTGCATGACAGGGGGTGGCACCCCAACTCCCCAATCAGCCCTGCTCTGAGCCCGACCAGAGGCTGCACCTAGGGATTGGGCTTGCCCTCTGCCACACGGGAGCAGGCCTAAGCCAGCAGGTCGTTATCTCCCGAGGGGTCCCAGACTGTGAGAGGGCACAGGCCGGGCTGAGGGACCCCCCCCCCCCCCGCCAGTGAACAAATTTTTGTGCACCGGGCCTCTAGTAAACACATATAATTGAACATAAGTTTCATGAAACAACAATTGCCTTAAATACATACAATGCACTTCGATATTTTCACTATAAATAAATATATAAAAGGCTGGTTGTATAGTGCGATTTCCTGATTCAGTTATTACATACAATCAGCAATTTAAAAATCACCAACATAGAGGAAAAACCCCTTAATTTAGTGGTCCAGCTTGGTTAGAGTTCTCCAAGTAACCAGAATTAAGTCATTTAACTCTTTGTTGCTCAGTTTCTCTTGTACAGTTCAGCAGACATTAAGAAAGTGTATCAAAACAAAAAAATATGTAATCATGAGGAAACGCTGATATTAGTAAGCAAAACTAGTAAACAAGGTAATCTTTCACACAAATATAAAGAATCAGATCCAAAATACCACAATAATTTATCATGCTACCATCAATACATAATAAAATAACGTAACTTGACAGAACAGGCCCTACTAAATCAACTTTTAGGGTTCACTTCTGAGAGTTCAATCTTATTTAATTTAACAGTTGTTAGGAAACCAAAACATCCTTCACCAAGGACAGCTAAAGCACCACCAAATGATTCTAAATTACCCAGTATGATTAAAATAAACTGCAGGGCAGCAGCACTATCAGATATTTAAGAAAATAAGTCAGATTAAAGCTTTGAAATAGCTCCAGCATCTTTTAAATATGTTTAGCACTGGTCCCCAGGGCTATTTCACATCCCCAATGGGATACTCCCAAAGAAAATTTCTGTAGAGATTTATTTCCTAGGAAATTTTACTATGGCATAAAAAAACTATTTTGAGTTAGTTTAGGATAGGAGTTACCAACTAGCAATAGGTGCAATACTACAAAACACTCCAAATTTCATATACAACCTTGTAATTCATGTTGAATGAAAAAAAAAACGGATGATGAAAAGTTATATTATAGTATATCTCACTTAAAATTATACTCCACTTAGTGCAACAAGGCAAAATACAATCCTATGTGCCTGGCAGTTCCAAGTTAGTTATCACTATGATTAAAACCATTAAAGTAATCATTAAAATGAAATTTTGGATATCAGATTTTTTAAAAAGTAGAATATATTAATGATAATTTGATAAATACAGTAACAAAAAACAATGATAAATAGGCCAGCCATATTAACTACCACTTTACTTTCTATTAAGTTCCTTAGAAATTATGTCAAAAGCCCAAGTCTTTACTACTTTACTACCTACAGTCTGATTTAAGTGTATACCATTTCTATGATCTGTCTGATATAGCTTCGCAAATATTTTCGACAAAAAGCATAAAATTCAGTCAATATTGAGTGCACTAATACATTAAAAATGAACAATTACTAGCTAGAAATTATTTACATGTGACTAGTGATAAACTGGCCAGTTAAGTGTTGTATAAAAGTGGAATACGAGAGTTGCAAATTCAGAACAGCTAGTATGTTTAGGAGACCATAGGTAATGCCCCCTTATCTACAATTAAAGAATAATTTTACCAGAAGGGACTCGAAGATGTTTCTGGAAGCAAAGTGAGGGATGTAAATAAATTATGATGGAGCTATTTCAAACCTTAAGATTAAAGAGAACATCGGAAATAAGCAAAGCGTCAGGAAATAGGTATTACTGGGTGAAACAAAAATATTGGGTAAAGGAAGAGTGTGATAAAAGAGAGTAAAAGAGCAGTATCATTAGTTGAATGGTTTTTAAATTGATAGTAACAGCTGAGTGTTTTGAGGTAGAAAGGAGGAGGCTGCTTAAAGGACTAAAATACAGTATGAATAGAAAAGTTTTTCTGGAGTGTTCTACTGCAGTAAATCACAGCAGAGATAAGAGGATAGTAAAAAAAAAACATTTAACAGAGTATATAAGTATCTGCAGATTTGGTGAAGCATCAAGTAATATCAGAAATAACCTATACAAAATAACTGTGGAAGCCACTTTATTTCTTTTATAAATTAACTAGTTCACTCATTCAACAAATATAAGCAATACTGTATATACATACGTATTCTGCTAGGCATTGATAGGGATACAAATAATTACTAGCCCACACTCCTTGCCCTCAAGAGCTTAAAATCAAATAGAGAACATATTACCAAAACTGTTAAGTGCCCCTTGGGCAATTCAAAGTAAATGCTAGAGGATTCTAGATTTCCAGATATGGTGATTGGGTGGGGGTTTGGGAGAGCATTACTGATGAGGTAGCAGGAGTGGAGCTTTAAAGGATGAATAAATATCAAGTGCTGGAGATGAAGATGGGAGGGGATTTAAGTAGGCAGGACAAGCTCTGGGTTGGCTGAAAAATATGAGATGGAAGAAAAAAGGAAATTGGAGCCAGACTCTACTGTCAGTCTTCAATTCACAAATATTAGCATGCATATATATGACAGTGTTTTTGAATTTTTAATTTATCGCACAATTTTTCCTAGTAAAAGAAAAATTAATTGACTTTGAAATTTATTTCACAAGCTGAACAAGAAAACCATTTCAAAATTTATAGAGTTTTATAAAAAATAATCAGTTCTACTGAAAGAGGCCGGATAGACAGTGAGTGAATTGGCTGGATGTCCTCAAAATGGTCACAACAGAGGCACTGGAAGTGAATACTTTTCATGCACTTGCCAATGTGCTTTTAACTTAATACAGGAGGGACTACCTTTTCAGAAGTGTTCAGACACCACTGTCAAATCAAACCTTGGCCCTGTACACAAAAAGTATCAAATATGATTTGGAAGCTTCATGTCTTATTTGACTGGACAGAGGAAAACCACCAAACTCAATCCAATCAGTCTAATAGACTTCAAACTTTTCCTTACTTTGAATCACTTAAACATATTTTTATTTGAAGTTTTCATTAAGATTTCACACTTAGTTCCTTTTGATAAAAAGGGCAAAAATTATTCATAGTCCTTAACCCAACACTCCTATTTTATATAAGCAGGTTAACTTGGGGAGGAGGGGCCTGAAATAACTTGTCCCACATTACTTCAGCTGGTGCCTGTTTACTTCTTTATATAGGACTAGAGGCCTGGTGCACGGATCCATGCATGGGTGGGGGTGGGAGGGAAGGTCCCTCAGCCTGGCCTGTGCCTTCCCACAGCCCGGGACCCCTCAGGGGATGTCTGACTTCCGGTTAAGGCCCTGCAGTGTGCCAAGTGGCAGGTGGCCAGGGAGGAGCCCGAGCTGGGGCCGGGTGCCACGCCTCTCGTGCTCATCCCAGTCCACTGAGCCTGCCACCGCCACTTGGTAGCGCTGCTGCGGAGTCGGGAGAGTCCTGCCGCCAAAGCTATGCTTGCCAGCCATGAATCTGGCTTCTGGCTGAGCGGCACTCCCACTGTGGTCAGTGCACGTCATAGCAACTAGTCGACCGGTTATTCTGGTCATTCCGGTCGTTTGGTCATAATGGTCATTTAGGCTTTTATATATGTACTAGAGGCCTGGTGCACAAAAATTTGTGCACTCGGTGTGTGTGTGTGTGTGTGGGGGGGGGGGGTCCCTCAGCCCGGCCTGTGCCCTCTCGCAGTCTGGGACCCCTCGGGAGATAACGACCTGCTGGCTTAGGCCTGCTCCCGGGTGGCAGAGGGCAGGCCCAATCCCTAGGTGCAGCCCCTGGTTGGGCTCAGAGCAGGGCCAATTGGGGAGTTAGGGCGCAGCCCCGTCATGCACAGAGCAGGGCAGATTGGGAGGTTGCAATGCCACCCTCAGTCACGCTCAGGGTAGGGCTGATTGGGGGGTTGGGGCACCGCCCCCTGTCACACTCAAGGCAGGGTCGATGGGGAGGATGCGGCGCCACCCCCTGTCACGCACAGAGCAGGGCCAATCGGGGTTGGGGCGCTGCCCCTGTCATGCACAGAGCAGGGCCCATCAAAGGGTTGAGGAGCTCCCCCCCACCGTCACACACAGAGCAGGGTCCATCAGGGGGTTGGGGAGCTCCCCCCTGTCACACACAGAGCAGGGCCCATCAGGGGGTTGAGGAGCTCCCCCCGTCACTCACAGAGTAGGGCCAATAGGGGAGTTGGCACACCGCCCCCTGTCACACACAGAGCAGGGCGGATCAGTGGGTTGGGACGCCGCCCTCTATCACCCACAGAGCAGGGCCGATCAAGGGGTTGGGGCGCCTTCCCCTGTCACGAACAGAGCAGGGCGGATAGGGAGGTTGTGGCCCTACCCCCTGTCACACACAGAGCCGCAGGGCGATCAGGGGGTTTGGGCGCTGCCCCGTCACACTGATCCCGGTGCCGGGAGGCCTTGTGGCTCCGCTGATCCCAGTGCTGGGAGGCATATTACCCTTTTACTATATAGAATAGAGGCCTGGTGCACGGGTGGGGGCCGGCTGGTTTGCCCTGAAAGGTGTCCTGGATCAGGGTGGGGGTCTCCACTGGGGTGCCTGGCCAGCCTGGATGAGGCGATGATGGCTCTTTGCATCTGGTCACACACCCTTCAGGGTGGGGGTCCCCACTGGGGTGCCTGGCCAGTCTGGGTGAGGGGCTGATGGCTGTTTTCAGGCTGGGACTGAAGCTCCCAACTGCTCCTTGTTTTCTTTTTCTTTTTTTTTATTCTGGGCCAGCTTTAGCTCTGAAGCTCCAGCTCTTAGGCCTCCGCTCCTGAAAGCAGGTATCTGGTTTATTTCGGTTCTTGAAACTCTGTATCAACTCCAGCTCTGAGATCCCAGCTGGCTGAAAGCTGGTTTCTGGAGTTTTGTTTAGCGTCTGTATTTGTTACAATGTTTGAAACTGCAGGCTCAGAGGCCTGCAGCGGCAGGCAGGGAATGTTGGAGTCCTCTATCACTGAAGCAAGCAAGCTTCACGTTAGTTTCAAGCTGCCTGGCTGCCGGCCGCCATCTTGGCTGACAGTTAATTTGCATATTGCCCTGATTAGCCAATGGGAAGGGTAGCGGTCGTACGCCAATTACCATATTTCTCTCTTATTAGTGTAGACTAGAGGCCCGGTGCATGAAATCCGTGCATGGGGGGGGGGTGTAGGGGTGGGGTGGGTGTCCCTTAGACTGGCTTTCACCGTCTCCACTCTGGGACATCCCTCTCACAATTCGGGACTGCTGGCTCCTAACCATGATTATTTTTACTACTATCTATACTCGCCCAGGTCGGCATGCCCCCCAGTGGGGACCCCAACTCCAATGGGGGTGTGGCCAGCCTGCAAACCACCACCCGCGGCCCCTCACCCAGGCCGGCCCCACCTTCCAGGGGGACCCCACCCTGATCAGGAATGGGGCCAGCCTGCAAACCCCATGGTCCCTCACCCCAGCTGGCCCTGTCCCCCAGCGGGAACCTCCCACCCTGATCCAGGGCCCCTTTCAGGGAAGGCCAGCCAGCACCCACCCCCACTCATGCACCAGGCCTCTATCCTATATAATAAAAGGGTAATATGCAAATTGACCCTAACGGCAGAATGCCCAGAAGGACTGCTAGACCAGTCACTATGAGGCGCACTGACCACCTCTTGGTCCCTTTCCTCAGCTGGCAGACTCCAATCACCTGATGGCCACCCACAGCAGGAGTGGGGCCGGTGAGCAGGCGGGAACAGCCGACCTCTTGGACCCTTCCCCCAGCTGTCAGGCACTGATCACCTGATGGCTAAAGGGGAACCAGGGGTGGGTGGCAGCGAGAGGCAGGGCCAGCTGCGGGCAGCTGGGGAAGATGTCCCTGATCACAGGCCAGGCCTAGGGATCATACCCCAACACAAATTTCATGTGCTGGGCCTCTAGTCCTATATAATCTTATATAATAAAAGCCTAATATTCTAAGTGTCTGGTCGCCTGTTCAACCAATCAAAGCATAATATGCTAAGGCCACTCAACCGCTCGCTATGATGTGCACTGACCAACAGGGGGCAGACAGTTGATCAGTAGACCAGTCGCTATGATGTGCACTGATCACCAGGGGGCAGACGCTCTGACCAGTAGGTTAGCTTGCGGCTGGGGTCCAGCCAATTGGGACTGTGCAAGATGGGCTGGACACGCCTTGGGGCCCTCCCACAGTCCATCCCCGCCTAGCCAACTTCCCGCATCCCTCCCCGGCCCCAATCGTGCACTGGTGGGGGTCCCTCGGTCTGGCCTGCACCCTCTTGCAATCTGGGACCCCTCAGGGGATGTTGGAGAGTCGGTTTTGGCCTGACCCTGCACGCCAGGCCAAGGGACCCCACTGGTGCACAAATTCATGCACCAGGCCTCTAATAGTTAATACTACTGTAAGTAGTTCAAGTACATTATACATTAACATAAAAACTTTAAGACTGGTTTAAAAATCAGTCTGTATTCATCTAATAAACATATTTTCATGATGAAAATATAATTTACAATAAAATGCAACACTATCTCTATGGAAGGAAAATGCCCTTTAGGCCAAGATTTTATTTTTTTAGAGATCATAAGAAAGGTCAGTAGCTCAAAAATAGTTATAGTTTTTCCCTATGCTGACTCCATCCCTTAAAAGCAGAAATTTTCAGCCTCATAAAGACGAAAAGAATTTCTCATTTTTGTTCTGTAAACCCACTATTTGTAAATAGATTATTCTAATTCTAATAAATATAAAGGTTGCATGAGGAAAAAGTTCTTTCAACCAAATTTCTGATGTGTTATCAGTCTTAGTTTAAATGCTTTCTAGGTATGAGAATTGAAGATAAAATAACTACCATTAAATGTATTTTCAGATTTATTGAAGGTAGATGAAATATGATATTGCAACACCTGATTTGAAGGACAGAGGTTAGATGCATTAAATACAGAGCACAATGATTCAGTGGGCCTCTGTGTGCAGATCAGCTGCACCTGTCTACACATGAGTAGAGATAAAATCATTTCCAGCACTGTGTTTATAATGGTTTGAAATGAAGGCACTGTTATAAACCTTACTATAGTTGCTACCTTCACAAAGAACAAAAGTATAACAATGTAATTATGTAATAGAGAATTTGAGGTTTAAATCTATTAAGATTTAATAAACAATTTCATGTTAGATGGTAAAAACAACAAAAAAAGGCAAAAATTATTCTGCCACATAAAATAAAATCCAATTTCTGAGGTTTTTAAATTCTTAAAATTTAATGAACCTTAACATGGCAAGGCTTCTCAATGATGTACTCAATTTTATTTAATAAAGGCTTAGTGGCATAAGACTGCTACTAATATAGTGAATTAACACCTCCTCTTCTAACAGGTAACTTAGCAAGCAGTTGGCTCCAAGTTTTATTTTCAAGTTATTTAAAAATATGTAAATTTCTAGAGTTTGCCCGGCCTTTAATAATCAATGAAAACAAGTGAATTCTTTATTTACAAACTTAAGAAAAAGCAAAAGCTTAGGAAAACAAATGTGTTCTCTTTCACCTCTTCAGTAGATGACAGCTAGTTATGTCAGAAAAGAACACATTATATAAAAAGCTCAATGAGAGGCTATGTTGAGACCGTAGCACTCCCACTCCCTCTTATAAGGTTTACAGGCCTATATAGCACTGATATATAGACACAACTAGAAAATAATCCAAATATAAATGCATCTTTCTTGCTTAAACATAACTACATATCAACTTACCAAATCTCTATGCAACACCCAGTTAGCATGCAGGTAGTGAATCCCATCTAGGATCTGATATAATAGTGACTTCACCATTCCCCGAGGTAACTGAACTGGCTTCTTATTTGCTTTAGAAGCTCTGTGAAACTTGATTATATGCTGGGGGGAAAAAAGAAAAACATCACCAGACACTTAAAAAAGGAAAGAGGGAACGATAATGTGATATATAATATTTTCCTAACAGAAAAAGGAACACAGGAATTCCCAAATACATTAAAAAAATAATTTCACATTCTGCTGAATAACAAATCACTTATAAACTTCCTAATAACTGGAGCTAAATTTTCATTTCTAATCATAAGATAGTGTCTCACAAAATAAATGATTACAATAGAGAAGAAATAATGTGATTTTATTTTACAGTATAATTAAAAATTACTTTTAGAGTATATTTAACCTTTTTTATCTAATAGAAAAATTTCCAGAACAGAATCAATTTTTTTTCTGTAGTGATTAAATGAAAAGAAAAACAGAACAAATTTCAAGAGATACTTTGGCATAGATGTGGTAGTTATTTATGATATATGGGTTATAAAGAAAGCAAATAGGGAAATAGTTCAATAAAATGTATAGAAGCATGAAAAAATAACATATAAATTACCAGTTCACAGTGGAAATATTTAGAAATATGAAAAATTCCGATTAACAAAAAAAAGTCTTGTACCATCTGTCAAAGTTTTCTAGGTAAAGTGTTAGTGGAAATCCAGGAAAACACAATACCACTTCATAAACAGAAAAATAATCACTTTATAAATAACTATTCAACAGAAATAAGACCCAATATTTCAAAATCTCTTAACAGCTTTCTTCATTTTAATTAAAGCATTCTTAAACTGCAAGGAAGTCTAGAAGCCAGCTGCAGTCAGCTCTGCAGTGTGCACCACTGCACATATGCACAAGAGCAGATTCGAGCAGGACTTATGAGTGGAAATTAAGCATGTGCTTGAAATTAGTAAACATAATTAAAACAAGAGTGAGATATTTAATATTATAGGGTAACACTTTTTACTTCCTATTTTCTTATGATATATGAATAACTAGTGATTAATGAGTGAAAGCATTTTACCTTCCAAAGAAAAAATAGACATCAAAGACTACCTACCTAGAGGGAAGTATTAGCGCATATATAGTATGATTAATCTATATTTTATTAGTAGCATTATATTATTTTAATTTTCTCCTCAATCATTTTTTTCAAAGCATTTAAGAGCAGGCAAACAAAATAATAATCTAGAATGTTTTGTCACCTAAAAAATGATGTGGCAATCAAGTCTGTTCAGTTTAGGAAGAGCTAGTGGCTCTCAGAGCTTAATAAAAATAAATTAAAACACATCATCTTTTAAAAAATGTAAAACCTGCCAGAATGAAAGGAACACATATGGAGGGGACGTAAGATAATCAATTAATGCTACATACATTTCTTCAGTTAATGTTTTCATTGGGTTATTACAAATCACTTTTTTACCAATATTTTATAACTACAAAAAAACAGTGTGAACATTTTTAACTTTATTGTTATTACAAGGCTATATAACAAATGTAAGGTATGCATATCATGAAATTTCACCAACACTTAAGTGATTTTATTAATCACTCTTTTAACAACTATTTTTTGGTAACCCTCTGCTGTCTTATATTCCAGCTCATTCATTCCAATTAAAAGAAGAAAAATAAAACAAATAAAGCAGGTTTTAGTAAACTGAATTATCATTTTGTTTTCATTAAAAGTACTTATCTGTCTTCAAAGAGTATTAATAAGAAGATGATAAAGCCTATGTTAAATATCTATACACATTTGGCAACATTACATACAGTATAATTTGTGAAAATATGATTATTATACCTTAATGTAAAGTGAAATATTATGTACCAGCATGCTAGAAATCACATTGAATACCAACCATTATCTCCTATGCTCAACTATGTTTTACTACAAATCGTGTTTATAAACTAGCCTGTAAATCTATAATAATAAAAGTGTAATATGCAAAATTAGACTGGACATCCTTCTGGGACGAAGCTGGGGCTGCAGCCGCAGGATCGAGGCCACTGTGGCTGCGAGGGAGGGATCCAGGCAGCCACAGCTGCAAAGGCCTACTCTTGCACAAATTTCGTGCATCAGGCCTCTAGTCTTCTCATAAATTGGAATTGTATTTGATTTTATGTTAGGCTTGAGGATGTAGGGTTCAACTTGATGTTGACCACCTGATTTACCGAATTTGTATTAAAAGAACCCAAACTTGATTTGATTAGATTTATTTTAAAAGAACAGAAGCTAACAATAAAAGAAAAAAATATTTTCAATCAGCATGAACCTTGGACAACAGTTTCATAAAACAGAAAATGTCATGTATCTATTTTCTGTTTGAAATAATTATTTCCAGATAACTTATAAAAACAATTTGAATCATATCACATTTAGTATGGAAAATTAAAATCTACAAAGAATGAAACTATTTCTTAAAAATCTGAAAGCATATAGCCCTAGGTGGTTTGGCTCAGTGGATAGAGCGTCATCAGCCTGCGGAATGAAGGGCCCTGGGTTCATTACGATCAAGGGCACATGCCTGGGTTGTGGGCTCTACACCCAGTGTGAGGCATGTAGGAGGCAGCCAATCAATGATTCTCTCTCATCACTAATGTTTCTATCTCGCTCTCCCTCTCCTTCCTCTCTGGAATCAGTGAAAAAAAAAAATCTGAAAGCATATAAAACCCAGATAAGTTTCAATTTCTGAAACCTGTTAAAGTTAAAATTGTGTAAATAAGGCTAATTCTGAAAATTAGCAAAAGAATTTAAACTATTTTACTATTTTGGAAGTTGAATTCACTTTAAACAGTTTTCATGGAATTTGTGCTTATTTTACTTCAAAATTTTGTATTTACAAGTATAATTTACTAGAGGCCCGGTACACGAATTCATGCCGTAGTGGGGTCCCTCAGCCTGGCCTGTGTGATCAGGCCGAAACCGGCTCTCCGATATCCCCAGAGGGGTTCCAGGTTGTGAGAGGGTGCAGGCCAGGCCAAGGGACCCCACCAGTGCATGACGGGCCAGGGAGGGACTTGGGAAGTTGGCCAGGTGGGGAAGGACCGTGAGAGGGCTCCAGGACATGTCCGGCCCATCTCACTCATTCCTGATCGGCTGGACCCCAGCAGCAAGCTAACCTATTGGTCGGAGCATCTGCCCCCTGGTTGTCAGTGCACATCATAGCGACTGGTCAACCGTCTGCCCCCTGGTGGTCAGTGCATATCATAGCAAGCAGTTGAGCGGCCTTAGCCATATCATTAGCATATTACGCTTTGACTGGCTGAATGGATGACCAGACGACTGGACACTTAGCATATTAGGCTTTTATTATATAGGATAGCTGAATGAAAAATGTGAATTATTTTGAAGATTTCTGAAAGTAAGCCATGATATTATAATCCTTTACATATCAATATATATACAGGATGTGGCAAAGTAGGTTTACAGTTATGAATATGAAAAACACATTGTATTCTTGCATTACTATTGAAACAGATATTATTCTGGTATTATTATTATTCATAAATCATTGTATTATTTTCCATGCAAACAACTGTAAATCTAATTTTCCCATATTCTGTATCTTCATTTTTTATCTCAATAAATGTACAGCTATAATAAATTTTGCAAATATATACCAGTATGCAAAACACAATGAAGTGTTTAAAGACCTTTAAATATGAGAAAAAAATATAATTCACAGTAGTGAAGCAATTGTTAATGAATGTAATATGTATGGGGCTTTGTTCACTTGTTTTTAAAATTATAATCAGTCCCCCCTTTTTCTCCCATCCCCCCGCCCCCAGATTCCACCCCTCCCCAAGTCTTCACCACCCTGTTGTCTGTGTCCATGGGTAATGCAAGTATGCATATAGGTTCTTTGATTAATCTCTTCCCATCCTCCCCTGCCCCCTTCCCTCTGAGATTTGTCAGTCTGTTCCATGTTTCCATACTCCTGAATCTATTTTATTCACCAGTTTATTTTGTTATTAGATTCCTTGTTCATTAATTTTTAGATTCAACTGCTGATACGTATTTATTGCCATTTTATTGTTCATATTTTTAATCTTTTTTTCTTCTTCTTTACACATAACTGATCAGGATATAAGTTTTGCTATTATGTTTCAAAATTATTTTGGCTATTCTGTTATACATTTTAATTATATAGATATCAGAAAGTCTTATCTCCAATATGGTATTTTCTTTTCTATTTTAATTTATCTTTATTGTTGAAAGTATTACAGATGTTCCCTTTTTTCCCTCAATGGCCCCCTCCACCCTGTTTCTGCCCCCTCCCCAGACCTTCACCCCATTATTGTCTGTGTCCATGGGTTATTTATATATGCATATAAGTTTAGATTTTTTTAAAAAATGTAACTATTATATTTAACAAAGGAGTCAATCAATTTTTAGATACTCAAATTTTTATCAGTAACAATTTAAAAAACAATCCTTTTAGTAAATACAAAATACTGAGGCAGTTGTTTGTATTTCGGCTGGACAAAGTATATTTACATTCTTCGTTTATAATAATTTTTATCAATATAGCATAATATTTTTCATTATATAAGCTAAACTGATGAAGTTCAATTACTTGACTTCAAGAATCTTCAAATATTTGAGTCTAGATATCTAAAATGTTCTCATTATAGGTCCAACAAACACTAAATAACTAAAAGCCACAATAGAATCTACTTTCATTCTGACCTAATTTTGTAGGAGAGCTCTCTGCCACAAAAAATTCTTCCTATAGGAGAATATGTCCAATTCTACTAAGTACAATTTTGAATTTCTGATGATGAAAATAGGAAATACATTAGAATACTGAATATCAATTGTGAATGATATTCAAATTATGATTAATAGTTCCCTACATTTGTATCATATGCTTAGTTTATAAAGCTTTTCGAATGCAAAATTATACTTCAGAAAAGTCCTATAAAAAAGGCAAGAAAAGTATTACATTTTACAGATGGGAGAAACTACAGCTTTACAGCCATTAAGAGACTTGCCTAATGGCATATGACAACAGAACCACTAGATCTGTCTAGTCTTCCAAATATAACGTATTTGTCTCATTACATGAGGAGACCACCTTCTCACTTTATATTCCTTCACACTACAGAATAAAAAAGGAAATATGCTGCTTTTAAATTTTATAAAAAAAGTTTATACAGATAATTTTTTAAATTTTTATAAAAAACATAGCTAGGCAACAATATTGAATAGCTGTTTATACTCTTCAGATTTTATTTTTTTCTGTAATATGTTACAAAGGTCAAACTAGAAAAATCAAAATGTGATACAAAGCAAAATACTCTAGACTTGGCACAATATAAACCACATTTTATAAAGTTACTTTTATTTTGAAATGTTTTTAGTCACTCTTATTACCCCTGACTGAAACTAGTGATCCTATGTCTACCAGCAATTCTCCTTACCCAGAGGTCATGTTCAGCGTAGTCAAACAGAAGCCATACTTTCCTGTCTGCATGAGATAGAAACACCTTTTGAAGAGAGATGACATTTGGATGCTTAAGCTCTCGAAGTAACTGCAAAACAAAGGAAATCCATTTAAAAATCTTTGCCATAAAAATGTTTGAAAAACCCCACATAATTTGTAACTCCAAGGCAATACAAACCCAATCCTAAAATCTAAGAGTTTTCAATCCTTAAACTCTAATAAGTCCCCACACAATTTTGACATGTCAAATTTATTGTTGAGAGTATTACAGATGTTCCCCCCTTTTCCCTCCATTGCTCCCCTTGATCCAAATCCCACCCCGCCCCAGACCTTCACCACCCTGTTGTCTATGTCCATGGGTAATGCATTTATGCATATAAATTCTCTGGTTAATCTCTTCCTGCCCTCCCCTCCCCCCTTCCCTCAGAGATTCGTCAGTTTGTTCCAAGTTTCCATGCCTCTGGTTCTATTTTATTCAACAGTTTATTTTGTTCATTAGAATCCTTGTTTGTTTATTTTTATTTTTAGATTCAATTGCTGGTAGATATGTATTTACTGCTATTTTATTGTTCATATTTTTAACCTTTTTCTTCTTCTTTTTCTTCTTCTTAAAGAAGACCCTTTCACATTTCATGTAATACTGGTTTGGCGGTGATGAACTCCATTAGCTTCTTCTTTTCAGTGAAGCTCTTTATCTGACCTTCAATTCTAAATGATAGCTTTGCTGGGTAGAGTAATCTCAGATGCAAGTCCTTGCTTTCCATCACTTTGAATATTTCTTGCCAATGCCTTCTGGCTGGCAAAGGTTCTGTTGAGAAATTAGCTGACATTGTATGGGTGCTCCCTTGTAGGTAACTAACTGCTTTTCTCTTGCTGCTTTTAAGATTATCTCTTTAAAACGTTTTGTATTTTAATTATGATGTGTCTTAGTGTGGGCCTCTTTGGGTTCCTCTAATTTGGGACTCTGTGTGCTTCCTGGACTTGTATGTCTATTTCTTTGACCAGGTAGGGGAAGTTTTCTGTCATTATTCTTCAAATAGGTTTCAATATCTTGCTGTCTATTCTTCTGGCACCCCCATGCTGTGAATGTTGGTACACTTGAAATTGTCCCAAAGGCTTCTTACACTACCTTCTTATTTTTGAAATCTTTTTTCTTTTTGCTCTTCTGATTGGGTGTTTTTTACTTCCTCATATTCCAAATCACTGATTTGTTTCTTGGCATCCTCTACTCTACTGTTGAGTCCCTGTAAAGTTATTTTTTGTATGTTTGTTTATGCTGCTTCTGAGCCCCAAGGTAGCAGATGGAGCTGGAACAAGACAGGCAGTTAAGAATATGCTGGCAATAGAGAAGGCTGGGCAAGGCTGCACCCAAGGGCCTCCCCCTAGAAATAATCCCTTAACGCAGGGGTGGTGAATGTATGGCCTGTGGACTGGATAAGGCCGGCAAAATCATTTGGTCTGGCCCTGTCAAAGGCACTACGGGTGAGTTAATTAAATGTTTGACCACATATAAAAGGCTAATTTTTCAAACATATTTTTATTGATTTTAGAGATAAGTGGACAGGGAAAGAGAGAAACATCAATGATAAAAGAGAATCACTGATTGGCTGCACTCCCCCTACTAGGGATTGAGCTGCAACCTGGGCACATGCACTCACTGGGAATCAAACCATGACCTGCTGGTTCATAGGTTGACATTCAACCATTGAGCCATGCTGGCAAGGGAGCAGGCTAATTTTTTAAAATATATTTTTACTGATTTCAGAGAGGAAGGGAGAGGGAGAGATAGAAACATCAATGATGAGAGAATCATTGATCGGCTGCCTCCTGCATGGCTCCACACTGGAGCCTGCAACTGGGCATGTGCTCTGACTGGGAATCAAACCGTGACCTCCTGATTCATAAGTCGATGCTCAACCACTGAGCCATTCTGGTCGAGCAGCAGGTAAATTATTAAGTTGATCATAAAATTTATCTTCATTTCAATTAGTGTATCCTTCATTTCTGACTGGTCCTTTTTCATGTCTTTTATGTTCTCACTAAGTTCCTTGAAGATCTCATTAAGTTCCTTGGGCATCCTTTTAACCAATGTTTGGAACTCTGTAGTTTGCTTACTTCCATTTCATTTAGTTCTTTTTCTGCAGATTTCTTATTCTTTCATTTGTGACATGTTTCTTTGTCTCTGCATTTTGGCTGCTTCCCTGTATTTGTTTCTATGTATTCAGCAGAGCTGCTATGTCTCCTGGAATTGGTACAATGGCCTTGTGTACTAGCTGTCTTGTAGGGCCCAGTGACTCAGCCTCCCTGGTAACCTCAGCTGGGCACTGTAGGTGTGACCCTATGTGGGCTGCGTGCACTGTCCTGCTATACTTGAGCCTTGATTGCTGATCTCGTCACTATGAGGGACTGACCCCCAGGCAAACTGGCTATGCGAACCAGCTGTGACTACAGAGGAAGAGATGCTATGCAGGAGACACCCCTAGGGAGTAGGACTTGTTGGTGCTCACTGAGTCAGCCCCTTGAATGTATTGCTCATGGTAGGGCTGTAATCTGGCATAGTCTGAAGCTGAGCACCAGGTGCACTGGCTTAGGAGCCTCCTGGGAGGTTCAAAATCAGCTACTGCCTGTGCCCTGTCTGAGGCCACCTGGCATAAGCTACAGAGTGATTTGCAAATAACTGCTACTTGTATTGGGCTTGGAGGTGCCTAGGAGAGGCCATGCTGTGCAGCCAGTTGCTAGTGTCAGGCCTTGGGCCACTTATCAATAGGTATGGGGTACGCTGAGGCCAGCTCCTGGTTATTTGAGAGATTTTAGCAAAGTCTGAAGCCTGAACTAGGACAGGCCATTCATATGGAAAAGCCACTTCAAAGAACTTCAGTGGAGTTGCAAATTGGGTGTGGCAGGGTCTCAGGGAATCACTAGGGTGAGATGAGCAGTGTGGGCCAGGTTGATGGAAACTCAGATATGGCAACTACCTGCTGGCACTGCGTTAGGGAGGTCTCAGCAAAGGAACAATTACCTCTGCCAGCACTTCTGTCTGGGAGAAAGCTGCCTCCAGTTCTTGCCCTGATACCAGACAATTGAGTTCCTTCCTGCATAGCCCTGGATCCTTTCAGGGTGCTGCCCCAGCACTGGAGCTCAGAGAGAGTGAGTCCGAGTTAAGTCTGTGAAGCAGCCCTTTAATAGGAAATGCCTGGGACTCTAGCAACCCTCTGTATCACTCAGCCACAATCCCCGCTGGATTTTACAGCCTGAAGTTATGGGTACTTCTCTTCCCGGCACTGGAACCCTGGGCTGAGGCTTCTGATGTGGCGTTGGGACCCCTTACTCCTCATGGGTACCTCCACAGCCTACATATCCCTCCCGATTAAACAAACACTACAGGTGGGTGTCGAACCAGCCCGTTATGTGCCTCTGCCACTCTTACTAGTCTCGATGTGGCTTCTTTAATTCTCTAGTTGTAGGACTTCCATTCTGTCAGATTTCAAGTGGTTCTGAATGATGGCTGTTCTGTAGTTTAGTTGTAATTTTGAGGTGGTTGTGGGAAGAGGAGAGTACTGTGTTTACCTACGCCACCATGTTGACCCTCCTCCTTAGTCAGTTTTTAACTTTGTTTTATTTTAATGTTTTATTGTAATAAAGTTTTATAAGAAAAAATTATCATTTTAACAATTTTAAATGTACAATTCATTAGTAATAAATTCATTCTCAATGTTATGCAACCATCCCCACTCTCCATTTTAGAAATTTTTCATTATCCTAAACAGAAACTTAGTACCCATTTAAACAAGAAATCCCCATTTCCCTCTGCCTCTCAGCCATTGGTAACCTCTATTCTACTTTTCTGTTTCCATGAACTTGCCTATTCTAGGTACCTCATGTAAGTAGAATTATGCAATATCTGTCCTTTTTGTGCCTGGTTTATTTCACTTAGCATAATATCTTTAAGGTTTACCCATGTTGTGGCATGTGTCAGAATTTCATTCCTTTTTATGGCTGAATACATTCCTATGTAGCTTTACACCACATTTTGTTTATCTATTCATCTGCTGATGAACATGAGTTGTTTCCATGTTTTTGGCTACTCTGAATATACTGGTATACAGGTACCCGAGTCAGCTACTTTGAATGCTTTAGGTATATGCCTAGACGTGAAATGGCTGGATCATATGATAATTCTATGTTTAATTTTTTGAGAAACCATCACACTGGTTTTACAGCAGCTATGCCAGTTTACAGTCCCATCAGCAATGCATGAGGGTTTCAACTTCTCCACATCTTCAGCACACTTACTTTTTTTAAACAGCTGAATCCTAATTGGTATGAAGTAGTGTCTCATTGTGATTTTGATTTGCATTTCCCTAATGGCTAAGGATGTTAAGCATCATTTCATGTGCTTATTGGTCATTTGTATATTTTCTTTGGAGAAATGTGTGTTCATGTCCTTTGCTCATTTCTGAGTTGGGTTTTTTGTAGTTGTTGAGATATAATTCTTTATATAACTTAGACATTAATCCCTTATCAGATACACAATTTAGAAATATTTTCTCCCATTCTGCTAGTTGTCTATGTTTTGACATCACAAAACAACTGAACTTGAAAACAAATATTTAGGTTGCAATTCTTTTAAAAACGAACTAATTAAAACATTAGAAAACACAACATTGATTAACACCAAATATCAAATGAGAATTAATATCTGTAACTTTGTGACATATAGTACCTTTTTTAGGCATTTAAATTATGTAGTGAAGTTGATTAAAATTTTGTAAACTTTTTCATAAAATAATACATAATTTATACAGAGAGAAGCATCCAAGTAGTACACATTTTCATGGGTTTAGCCTTTCTCACCTCCTACAAGAATATTCTTCCATTTAGAGTCTTTTATCTCCTTATTTTATCCTATTTAATAACCAAAGTGGCCCTAATTTTCCATCAGTTAAAAAGCACTCCCACCCCATCAGGCAAAAACACGAATAATATCAATAATGTCAAGAAAAATCTTCTAATGAAGCCTGATATATTTTTTAAAAGTTAACTTACACAGTGCCTTCCAAATGTGTTCCAAATATATGACAGACATGTGAGAATATCAAGGTCTTAGAACTTACAACTTCAGTACCTTTTATAAGAACACTGACACCAAAACAAGAATCAATTAAATGGAATGTTAAAATATCAGGGGCTCTAAAATAAATTCAGAATGAATTGATTATACATTATATCATATATTATTCTCTAAAAAGTAATAATTATTTTATTCAGGAGCAAGATTAAATTCAAGTTATATATTTCTGCTTTTAGAATATAATTTCAAATTTATGAGACTTTAGAGATTATGTACAAATCCTCAGACCTAAAGGCCAGTACCTAAAAGTGACCATATCCTAATTAATAAACAAGGCAAAGAATCTGATAGGGAAAGCCCCAAGTTCAGGGTCGCCCAGGATCACCCAGCTGGCTGAAAGAGCTAAACCTGGTGCTAAATTCATCTCAGTTCTGGGTCAGTGTTTTCTCCATTACCTCACACTTCGTGGCTAGGCAGCTATTTCAAGTCCTTTCTGGAAACTGGCAGAGTGGAAATTAACACAAACAAATTCCAAAGCTCTGGCAAAAGTTCTCTGCAATTATTAGAAACCTACCTATAAAGTTATTCTTAGATACTGCCTCAATTTCACCTCCAAGATAAGGTTTAGTTCCTGTATTTTAAAAAAAACTTAAAAACAGCAACCATTTTATTAAGCTCTTCCTAGCAGCCAAGTATGGGACTAAGCATATGACATATATTATCTGAATCATGAATTAACCTATGAAATATATAAATTTATATTACAGTAGACCCCTTATTCACGGTTTTACTTTCTATGGTTTCAGATACCTACTATCAACTGTGGTCTAAAAATATTAAGTTGAAATTTCCATAAATAACTGGGTGCCAATCTAAGTAGCATGATGAAATCTCATGCCATCTAGGCCCGGACATGAATCATCCCCCTTGTCTAACATATCCACACTGCATACACTAACCACCCATTAGTCACTTAGTAACTGTCTCAGTTATCAGATTCATTATCATGGTATCACCATGCCTGTGTTCAAGTAACCTTTATTTTACTGAATAATGACCCCAAAGCCATTTACCTACCTTTTATTACAGTATATTGTCATAGTTGTTCTAGTTTACTATTAGTTATTATTGTTTATCTTTTATTGTGCCTAATTTATAAATTAAAACTTATCATTGGTAGCTATGTATAGGAACAGTACAGCTGACCCTTGAACAACGTAGGTTTGAACTGCATGGGCCCACTTGTATATGGATTTTTTTCAATAAATACCATAAGTATATTCTTTTCCTTATGATTTCCTTTTTAAAACATTTTTAAAGTTGATTACAGAGTGGAAGGGGGTGGGGGGGGGGAGAGACAGAAACATCAATGCTGAGAGAGAATCACTTGCCTTCTGCATGCCTCACACTGGGGATCAAGCCCACAACCCAGGCATATGCCCTGACCAGGAATCAAACCATGACCCCCTGGTTCTTAGGTTCATGCTCAACCACTGAGCCATGTCGGCCGAACCCTTATGATTTTGTTAATGGCATTTTTTTTCTTTATTTTAAGAATACATTATATAATACATCTACACTAATAAAAGACAAACATGCAAATTGACTGTATCTTTGCTATGCCTTAAGCCATGCCCACCAGCCAATCAGAGAGACTATATGCAAATTAACCCAACCAAGATGGAGCTGGAGCGAGCAGGAGGCTTGGGTTGCCCCTGGCAATGGAGGAAGCCAAGTTTCCCGCCTGCCATGGCCGGCTCTGAGCTCCACTCAAGGCTACAAAGTTTCAATTATACAAGGTAAATAAATCCCAGAATAAAAAAAAAAAAAGAAAGAAAAAAAGGAGAGGCTGAGAGCTACCATCAACGGGGGACTTGGCCAGCCTGAAAACGGCCCTCAGCTCCTCACCCAGACTGGCCAGGCACCCCAGTGGGGACCCCCACCCTGAAGGGGGTGTGGCCAGCCTGAAAACAGCCATCAGCCCCTCCCTCACCCAGGCTGGCCAAACCTCCATGGGGTGAGGGTCCCCACTGGGGGGGGCTTGACCAGCCTGAAAACAGCCATCAGCCCCCCACCCAGGCTGGCCAGGCACCCCAGTGGGACCCCCACCCTGATCCGGGACACCCTTCAGGGCAAACCAGCCAGTCCCCACCCATGCACCAGGCCTCTATCCTATATAATAAAAGGGTAATATGCAAATTGACCCTAACAGCAGAACAACTGGGAATGACTGGTCACTATGACACACACTGACCACCAGGGGGCAGATGCTCAATGCAGGAGCTGTCCCCTGGTGCTCAGTGCGCTCCCACAGGGGCAGCTCTGCTCAGCCACAAGCCAGCCTGATGGCCGCCAGTACAGCAGTGGTGGTGGGAGCCTCTCCCGCCTCCTCAGCAGTGCTAAGGATGTCCGACTGCAGCTTAGGTCTGCTCCCCGCTGGTAAGTGGACATCCCCTGAGAGCTGCCAGGCTGTCAGAGGGATGTCTGACTGCCAGCTTGGGCCCGACCCCCAGGGAGCGGGCCTAAGCCAGCACGTGGACATCTTCCGAGGGGTCCCAGACTTCAAGATGGCATAGGCTGGGCTGAGGGACCCCCCCCTCGAGTGCACAAATTTTGTGCACTGAGCCTCTAGTATAACATATTAAAATATGTATTAATCTAGTATTTATAGTATTCTTAAGGCTTCTGGTCAACAGTAGGCTATTAGTTAAGTTTCCGGAAAGTCAAAAGTTATGCTCAGGCCCTGGCCAGTGGCTTAGTTGGTTAGCGTTGTCCCTATATGCCAGGGTTGTGGGTTCAATCCCCAGTCAGGGCGCCTACAAGAATCAACCAATGAATGCATTAATAAGTGGAACAATAAATCAACGTGTTTCTCTCTCTCTCTCTCTCTGTCTCTCTCTCTCTCTCTCTCTCTCTTTCTTGATTAATGAAAAAAATAAAAAAGTTATGCTCAGATTTTCAACTGTGCAGGACAGAGGGTAGGCAGTTTCAGTGCCCCTAAACCCCATGTTGTTTAAGGATTAATTGAATAGTATGTAGGGTTCAGTAGTACCTGTGTTTTTTTAGACACCCAGCAGGGGTACATATCCCCTATGGATAAAGGGAGATTACAGTACTTTTATTTTACAAACTAGTGGCCTGGTGCATGAAATTCATGCGGGGGGGGGGGGGGGGCACCTGTCCCATCGTCCAGCCTGCATGCTCTCCAATCTGGGACCCCTCGGGGGATGCCCGACTGCTGGTTTAGGCTCAGGGATCGGGCCTAAACCGGCAGTTGGACATCCCTCTCGCGATCCGGGATCGCTGGCTCCTAACCGCTCACCTGCCTTCCTGCCCTATTGCCCCTAACCACTCTGCCTGTTGGCCTGCTTGCCCCCAACTGTCCCCCCTGCCGGCCTTCTTGCCCCCAACTGCCCACCCCTGCCAGCCTCATGGCTCCCAAATGCCCTCCCCTGCCGGCCTCATGGCCTCCAACTTCCCTCTCCTGCTGGCCTCATGGCCCCCAACTGCTCTCCCCAGCTGGTATCCCAGAAGGTCTCCTGGTTTAATTAGCATATTATCCTTTTATTACTATAGATGAGGAAAGAGCGGATTAAATAATTTGCTCAAGATCACATTCCTAAGTAATGGTTAGAATCAAGATTTAAATGCTTTAAAAATTAACTTTTAAAATACAAAACCAATACTCCATGGCCAATACCAACCAATACCTCCCCAGACCTAATACCCTGGGGGCCTAGTTCTTTTTACAATCCACACACAGAAGGTTTAAATATATACTAGGTTATGACATGAACAGTGGCAGGCAAGTGTCTTGCTGGACATTGCCCTACTAGCTTCTAACACACTGTTTCGCACCTGGTAGGCACACATTAAGGATTTGGTACATATATAAATATATGAATAAATGAATTATTATGTCCGAAAAAGTGCTCTATGCTCCTTAACATAACCCTATGAGATACTACCATAATTCCTTTCTTACAAATGACAAAACTAAAACAGGGAAATTAAGTAAGTTGCTTTGGGCCCTTCAAGATAGTTAACAGGTAAAGCTAGAATAAGACCTCAGGTAATCTAGCTAGGGTCTTAACCACTACATACAATACTGTGAAACTGATGTTCTGACATGACGATTCCACATATCTGATAAATAGAACTTTAGCATTTCATCACCCCACACAGAGCACTCCGCACACCCCGTATAGAAATACCTATTTCTTAACATTTTTAAGTTATTTTTTGCCCTTTAGAAGATTTTGTGTCAAAACTATTTAAATAAAAGGTTTAAATAACTTTATGCAATGGTTTCCGTCACATAAACCACCTAAATTTTTCTAATTCTACTGGGGAAAAAATCTTATAATTTCCTTAGTACTAAGATCACTGCTAAAAATATAAATGTTTTAATACATTGTTTATAATAAACTTAATTCGTTCCAATTGTGCCGTAAAATAGAAAATAGGTTAAGAAAACCTGTAATAATCTCAAAATGACATTGACTTTTAATATTAAAAATGTTAAAGCACAACAAAAATAATAAATTCTAAATTTATGACATAAGTATGATTGAGTTAAAATTACTATGAAAGCATATTTTCAATATTTTGAAGAGCTGTGGATCCTTTTCAATAGAATTCTTGCAAATTAATTTTAAAAACTGAGATGCTCAGGTTAAAGTACATGTGGGGTTTAAAAATAGAGTCTGGAACTTTACCTCTGCTCCCCTAGCTTCCCTATCCCAACTACAAGGCATCCTCTAGGAATAAGGAGGACCCACTAAAGCAGTTTGAAAACCAGTATGCTAAAGAATTCCAGCTCACAGAAAATTCTGGAAACACAAAACAAACCATTTACAATACAGTGAGGATGAAGATATGCAATGCTCTTAACTTTGGTAGAAATTCTCAGAGTTCTTTCCTTCCTCCCTTCTTTTAGAATTACTTACTGAGCAAAGACTACATGTCAAGCCTAGTACACACTAGTGAAGAAATGGTATTGGCCATGGAGTACTGGCTTTATATTTTAAAAGTTAATTAATTTTCCACTGAGTGTAGTGGGGGGTAGGACCAACAAATAGAAAATAAGTAAACAAATAAAAAGAAACTCCTTATAGTAATAATTTGTAATAAGTGCTATGAAGAAAAGAAATTTGGTACAGATTATTCTGTATAATAAAAAGCATAGTATGCAAATTGTCCCCTCGACCAGAGTTCTTCCGGGAGTTTGACCAGGGGGTGGACCAGCCAGGGGAAGGGAGGGAGGCCCTGGTGCTGGCAGGCAGCTGGGGGAAGGGAGGGATGGAGGCCCTGGTCAGCAGCGGGGACAGACAGGCGGGGAAAAGGAGGGAGTACCCAGCCTGCAGCTGCTAGGGACTCTACCAGTGCTTGAATTTCGTGCACTGGGCCTCTAGTAAAAGAATAATGACAGTGAGTGGTGGGAAAACAGGACTTCTCAGAGGAAGATTTCATACATTGAAGGGAGAAAGGTCTGATAAGATTTGGCCGAAAAGATGAGATTTTCTTTCTCATTTTTTTATTATGGAAATTTTTTTCAGAAGTATATAAAATAGAAGAGTAAAGCAAATCCCTATATATGTGGAGCCTTGATTCTCGAACTTAATTCATTCCAGAAGGATGTTGGGGAAGTGATTTGTTTGAAAACCAAATCATTTCTTCCCATCCTATATTAAAGAGGTAATATGCAAATTGACCGACATGCCCTCACAAGATGGCTTCCTACGACGAGGCCGGCAGGGGGGTTAGTGAAGGAAGACCAAACGACTGAACAAGCAGGCTGCATGGGGCAACCAGGCCGGCAGGGGGGTTAGTGAGGGACAACCAAACGACTGAACAAGCAGGCTACGTGGGGCAACCAGGCTGGCAAGGGGGTTAGTGAGGGACGACCAAACGACTGAACAAGCAGGCTGCGTGGGACGACCAGGCCAGCGGGGGGCCCGTGAGGGGAGACCAGACCAGCAGGGGGGGCAGTTGGGGGCAATTAGGCTGGCAGGAGGGGCAGTGAGGGGCAACTAGGCTGGCGGGGGGGGGGGCAGTTGGGGGCAACCAGGCTGGCAACAAGGGGCAGTTAGGGGCAACCAGCCCAGCGGGGGGGGGGGGGGGGAGGGCAGTGAGCAGCGACCGGGCCAGCGGGGGGAGCAGTTATGGGCAACCAGGCAGGCAGGCAGGTGAGCAATTAGGAGAAAGCGGCCCAGAATTGTGAGAGGGATGTCCCCCGAGGGGTCCCAGATTGGAGAGGGTGCAGGCTGGGCTGAGGGGGACCCACCCCCGTGCATGAATTTCGTGCACTGAGCCTCTAGTTTTATATATATTCATACCCTCTCCTCCCACCTTAACTGGGATTATTTTGAAGTAAATCGCTGATATCACATGATTTCACCTATAAAACATATCCTAGGGTCCCTTTTCTCCAACCACAACGAAAATAAATTAGTAATCAACCACAATAAATTACCTAGAAAGCCTCACATATTTAAAAATTAAACAATACATTTCTAAATAACCCATGAATAGAATATTTTAAAAACTTCAAAGATAAGTGAAAATATTTTAAACTAAAAACAATTAAAATACAACAAAATTTGTAGACTATAAGTAAAACACAGCTTAAAGAAATATTTATAATTTTCATTAATTATATTAGAATAGTTTAAAAATGAATGACCTAAGGTTCCACCTTAAGAAAATAAAAAATAAATGTCAGCTTAAAATAAGCAGAAGAAAAGAAATAATAAAGTTAAGAACAGAAACAAAATGACTGTCGAATGATTTCGACAGAAACAAAAATTACCCAGTCAGCAATGAAACAGGACATCACTACAGAAGCTACAAATGTGAAAAGATAATAAGGGACTATTATGCACAACTTTGTGCTAACAAATTCAACAACTTAAAAGAAATGGACAAATTAAGTAAAAATACAATTTATCAAACACAAGATGAAATATAAAATCTGAGGAGTCCTATATCTATTAAGAAAATAATACTGGTTGGTGAATAATATCAAACATTTAAGGAAAAATAATTACCAATCATATAGAAACTCTGTCAGAAAATAGAGGATGAAAAAAATGCTCCCTAACTTTTTTCATGCGAACACTATAATCTAGATCCCAAAGACAAAGACAGTACAGCAAGCATGTCAAACTCAAAGGCTAATACAGGCTAAATAAACAAGGTTTAAGTTTATGTGGGCCGCAAAAAACCAAAAGCTTCAATTTTCATAGAAATGGAGGTTTATTTCGATAGAGACATGCTGAATACAAAGGGTTGAAATAAATGAGTAATCGTTAACATAAAATAATATAACATTTTAATAAAAATTAATTTTTTCTTGAACATTAACTTACCAGATATTGAATAACTGCACAAATTAATAAGTGTAATGCAAATAAGCCTATTTTTCTTGTTCTCCGAAAGTGAAATATTTCCTCTTGCGCACACCAAACAAGTCAGTCCAAGACTAATGACGTGGCAATCGGCTGCTAAAATATTCGCTGCTGGTATTAGTGGAAATGGTGCGCCTGCGCATAAAGCGCGTAAGGGAAATGAATGCAACACAATTATAGGAATCAGTCATTAGCAAACATTGTAGTTCGTTATTAATAATTATGTATAACATGATATTGTAAAAATTAAGTTACGAAATTTTTATTAAAATGTTTCTCATATACCGTTATATTGGCTGGGCCGCAAAAATATTCATTGTGGGCTGCATGCGGCCTGCAGGCTGTGAGTTTGACATGCTTGCAGTACAGGAAAGATAATTAGACTAACATCCTTCAAACTCATACTACCTAGAACTCCTTAACAACACAAAAAGCATTTGATAAAACTCAATACCATTTATGAGAAAATAGCAGGCAACAACCTAAGACATAAGCCTGGCTAATGACATCTATAAAAAAGTGATAGTTAGCATTTTATGTAATGGTGCAACACTAAAAATACCTGACCCCAAGATTGGGAACAAGTCACAGAGATCTGCTCTCACTACTATTCAACATTGCATGCAAGGACAGTGCAATAAAAAAATAAAAAAAATAAAAAAAATTAAAAGCATAAAGATGGAAAGAAGTAAAATCATTTTTAGTCATAGATGACATAATTATATAGAAAATCCCAATATATCACAAAAACCTACCGGTGAATTTAGGTATATAATATATATGTATATAAATATATATACAACATTAAAAAAATCAATTGTATTTCTGAGTACAGAAGCAAATAAATAGAAAATCAAAATTTTAAAATAATTCCATGTATAATGCTGTCAGAAAACATGAAGTGCTTAGGAGTGAATTTAACAAAAGATGTACAAAAACTCTATACTAAAAACTATAAAACACTGAGAGAAATGAAAGAAAACCTTATACAATGGAAAGTGTGTCTTTCTACATTCATGGCTTCTTAGTTCCAATATTATTAAGATGTCAATTCTCTGAATCGATCAAAATCATAACCCCAGCAAGGATTTTTTAGAATTAGAAACTGACTAGCTGATTAAAAATTTTATATAATAATGCAAAGTTCAAACAATCCTGAAACAGAAGAACAAAGCTGGTGATTTTGTAAGACCATATTTCAAATCTTGCTATAATGATAGAGCAGCGATTTTCAACGTTTACATCTCCTGGCACACATGAACTAATTACTAAAATTCTATGGCACACTAAAATACTATATTATATTTTTTGCCAATGTGACAAAAAATATAGATATAATTTTGATTCATTCACAACTACTGGCTATTGTTGTGTTGGCTGTTGTTATTTTTTTAATTTGACAATTTAAGGGAAAAGAGATCAGTGCCCCTGACTAAATAAATAGGTATTGCATGTTTTAAAAATTCTTACAGCACACCAGCTGAAAATCGCTGAGTTAGAATAATCTGGTACTGGCATAAGGATAGACAAAGAGATCAATAGAATGAAATAGAGCCCAGAAATGGTCCTACACTTACAAAGCCATTTAGTTTTCTACAAAGGTACCAAAGGAATTCAAAAGGGAATTGAATGTCTTCAAAAAACAATTGTATATTCATATGGAATGAGAAGAGAAGAGCCTCAAAACCTATAGCATATCACAAACAAAATTTAATCATAGACTAGAAAATAAAGTTAAATCTATAAAAGCTTTTACAAGAAAACATAATTATCTTCACAATCAGTGGATCGATAAAGATTTCTTCAGCCAGACACAGAAAACAATAGTCATAAAAGGAAAAAATTCGTAAATTAGATTCATCAAAATTAAAAATTTCTGTTCACCTTAGGCTGAAGAATTAGTATATTAAAATAAGCTTTCATATTCCTTTTTGTGTTTAAACTAAATTTACAGTTTTCAATATAAACATAAATATGTCTGTTCCTAAAATCAGTGGAGTTTTGTTTGTTTTTAAAAACTTTTGGTTGAACTATAATAAACATAGAGAAAAACATTTACCCACAAGAGCACAGCTCAGTGAGTTTTCACATATTAAGCCCATATAACCAGACTCAGAGTGAGATCAAGAACTAGAACATTATTAGCATTCTGAAAACTACCTTGTCTCCCCTGCCCCTCATGCCACTCCCTGTCCCCTCCAAAAGTAATCACTACCATGACTCCTCACGTCACTACCATAGTTCAATGGATTTTAATCCTTTAAACTGACTAGAGTAGTAGGTGTTGAAGAAATGACAGTTAATGTACAGATTTGCCTCAAGATTCAAAATTTTGAAAAATTTATCAATTAAGTAAAATACAATTTCCAACCCAGCATACCTTTGGCTAAGAATGCCCTCCATCTCACCCTATTCTTCCCTCATGTTGGTAATTCTTACATGTCCTCCAAAACCTGGAACCTTCTGTGACTTCTGTAGTTTAGAGGTATACCCTTCTCCCATTCTGTGTACACTACCGTCAAAGTCCTTGGAACACTGTTATTATTATAAGCTTTATTAGGCTCTTTCCTCATCAGCATGTAAATACTTATGGCCAGGGACCCTTGTTCCATTTCTCTACTTCTACCTACTCTAGTTCCTGTCAATATGATACACAATAAATGACTGTTAGTTAAAATCCTTATTTATGGTATAGAATTTGTTAAATGAGTAAAATTATTTAAATTAAAGCCAGAAAAAACACATTTGGACCCACAGTCTTACAATAGTAAAAACTGAAGTAAAATCGCATAGGAATAATACTCAATTTAATTGTATGAATAGTTAGTAATGGATTAACATGAAGAATATTTTCCTTTGAAATCAAAATGAGATTCTAGTACCATATGGAAACCTATGCTCCCAAAAGAAAAAGGCATATATGTTTATATAGACAGATACTATGAAAATCAAATAACACGATCTCATTTTAAGGTCACATAAGTAACAATATCATTAAAATAGAATATTAATTTTATATGAACTAACATAGGACTTTTATTATACTAGATGAAATAAGAACTAAACCCTTAACTATTTAGTGATACTTATTGGAAAAATATATATTTATATAAACAACAGAGATTGATTTAATACCAATAAAATAAATTTATATAGAAATGTTTATTAGATTTACAGACACCTCTACATAATGAATATATTCTTCTACATATAGTTGATATGAAAATATTTATTAACTTTCAATTAATGAGTATATATGACAATCACAATTCAGACACCTACATAAATGACCTTCTAAGTCAGTTGGTAATAATGTTGGTAAAAAGAGCTCTACTTACTGCTATTTCTCTACATGCCGACATAGAGATTCCGGTTCCTTCTATTTGTTTTAAAGCATAGTCTTTATCATCTTTCCTGCAAAAACAAAGTTATTTTAATATGCAGATAAATATAAATTTATATGCATTTTAATAAAATAAAAAATAAATAAAAATTACATAGTTATACATTTAATATCTCTCACATATATTTGGAGTGTCATACAAGAGAAATGTCTTAGACAATCTAGTCCAATCCCAATATTTGAAGAGGGAAGTTAGAGTCAAAGGAACATAAAGATTTGTCCACAGAAGACAATGGAGTTTCTGACTTCCAATAATAGGTTTTTTCTGCTCTTATATGTATACACTTCCTTTCTATGTACAATACACACACATAAAACTTGCTTTCTAAAACCTATACCCATTCACATATTAGTAGGTTAAAAAAAATAAATGCATTACTAAAGTACAAAATGGTTATAATCTAAAGCATGGTGGTATCCTCACATACTCAATTACCTTCAAAGAGATTCACTCAATATGTGTTTATTAAGCATTTGCTATATATCCAGAACTGTAGGTAACAGGGTTACAATGGAATTTCTTCTTTTAAGCTTTCTGTATCTACTAGACTAGATGGTAAATAACTAATCTACCACAATAAAAAATAATAAGTACTATGACAGGGCAAGTACAAACCACAGAGAGTACTGTGTGTCAGTTAAGAGGGGAAACAGTGTGAAGGCCTATGAGGTGAGAGAAAAGCATTTGAGGAGAAAACAGATATACTAAACAACTGGAGTTGAGGCTGGGGATATAATTAGGAAGCAGAACATAAAAGTCTTTTTACTCTACGAACAACAGAAAGCACTCCATTGAAGATTTTTTAGCCAGAGAATATAAATTATATTTTGTTTGGGAAAAAAGTCTTTAACTGTCTTTTGAATGCTTAGGGGGAATAAATAAGAATAGGAGGCAGAGAGACCAGTCAAAAGAAATATTAAAATGTCTCAGGTGAGAGAGAGATGATGGTGGCTACTACAGTATGGTGGTTGCTATATAGAGAGTAAACAAGCAGGATCAATATGAAGTAAAACCAATAGCATTTGGTCATTGAATATTAGAAATAAGATGGTGGAATCAGATAATTTCTGCCTCTGGCAGCAGGTCATTGACAACATCATGGACTGGAGTAAAAAATATAGGAGAAAAAGATCTGAGGAAACAGGAAGATGACTTCTATTTTGGGTAGGTTGAGTTAGGGTACCTGTGAGACACCTAAATGAGGATGGCAAGCTAAATAAACACATCTAAAGCTCAAAAAAAAGTTTCTGTAGTCAGCATATACATAGTAATGTCAGATATGAGCATAGATGAGACCAACAAGAAGGAATAGCAAGAAAAAAATTTTCAAAAAGGGCACAAATAGTACTAAAAGCTGCCACGAGGTCTAGTAAAAGGTGGACTAAGAAGAGTACGTTGGAAAAAAGAAAAAAGAATCTGCTGAATTTTGAAATGAAGAAGTCACTACTGGCTAGTGGATAAGGCTAAAACAGTTGCAGTGATACAGTAGCAGAGTCTATATAGCAGAAGACTAAGGAATGAATATGACATAAGTAAATTGAAACAATAAATGTAGATAAATCTCTGAAGGGGAGAAAATAAGGCAGCAGCCAGAGTAACACACAAGGTTAAAGAGTTATTTGTTTTTTTAAGATGGAAGAAACTTGAGTATGTTAAGTACTGACAGGAAGAAACCAGAGAAAATAAGCTGCTAATACAGGAGACAGAGAAAAAGATGAAGAGAACCAAGACTGAAACACTGAAGAGATATTAGTGTCTAGAAAGAGAAATACTTCTTCCACTGTAATGGGAAGATGATAGAGAAAAGGATAAATACAGATGCAAAAAAGTTGGTTCAGAGACAAAAAACTGGAAGAGTTCTCATTGTGACGGCTTTTGTACTTTTTTGATGTTAGAAATGAGGTCATATACTAAAAGAACGGCAAACATGGTAGAGCTGGAGACCTGACTAGAGTGAAGGTTTCAATGAACAAATGCATAACTCCTTACAAAATCCATTCATTTAAGTTCATTTAATACTTCATTATTTTAAATAATTATTAAAACCTACATAGCTTTATCTTTGTTTTTAAAACATATTTTACACCCAAACCTTAGTTGAGAAAACAAATCCCAATTACAGTATTATTTTTCTGGACAAAGATTTGTTTTATTACAATCAAGTTTTTCATATACTTTCTAGGAAAGCACCACAGGCTCTCATATTAAAAATACAATAAGAATATCTGTATTTGATGTTCACTAAGTCTGAATGAGTTCTGAAAAACTTAAAGAAGTTAAAGAGGGTTACAAAAATAAAATGAAGGGACTAAGAAGTAGAAATTAGTAGTTACAAAAGAGTCATAAGGATGTAGAGTACAGCATAGGGTATATACTAGTAGTCAATAATATAATAACTACATATGGTGCCAGGTGGGTACTGGAAATATCGAAGGGAACATTGTGTAAAGTACATGATTATCTACGCAGTACACCTGAAACTAATATAAAATATTAACTGTAAATTGTAATTGAAAAGTAAAATTTAAATTAAAAAAGTTACTAAAGTAAAAGTCATAATAATAGGACTTTATGTCTTTTTTGGCACATGTTAATACTATTTATCTATTTATCTATCTATCTATTTATTTATTTATTTATTAGAGGCCTGGTGCACGAATTCATGCACATTGAAAGGAAATTAGAATAAATGTTTTAATATCGCTATTCGCCTTCTCTCTATAATAGAAGTGTCAACCAAATTCACTATTGACAATGACAGATGGAAACACACGCATGTGGTTGGCACCAGCGAGAGCTTTATATGTACAGATAAACTCGCTTAATTAGATCTGCTTTCTGATTTAGCTAAACTTTTTCCAGCCCAGTGAAGCACCCCAACTTCTCTTTCAGGTAATTGTCAGCAACACAGCAGTAAATATCAACATGAAGCAGGGATTGTAGATCACCCAGGGAGAACAAAGGGTAAAATATTTAACTGCAGCAGTCTTTGACTATATTCTGCACAGTGAGAAAACCTGAAGTCATTTTCAAAGTCCACAATTGCTTACTTCTTTTCAGTCGGGTCATGTTTCTAAGCTTGCTAAATCTCCATTTTCCAGCTAATGAAAAGAAAATGGGATTTTACCGAGTCTCCTATCTACCTACTCCAGGACTTCTGTGAGGATCAAATGAGATGAGGCACGGGAAAACACTTCACAGATAATTGGTTAAAGTGTAAAATGTTTGCACCTGGCTATAAAGTCATGAGGCAGCAGTGGGCAAACTACGGCCCGCGGGCCCGTTCGGCTGTTCTATCCGGCCCTCAGAGCCGAAAGAGCGGAGGGTTCTCTTGCTCTCCTCTCCGCTCCTTCACCAGCAGCAGTGTTAACATGGCAACGTCGGGAAACACGGCCGCAGCTCCTTCTTCTGAGTCCAGTTTAAGAACCCATTGTGGCCCTCGAGTCAAAAAGTTAGCCCACCCCTGCTAGGCTGAAGAAACTGCAAGGGGGCTAGTGGTCTCTAGGAAGAGGAAGCCGGGCGTTGCTATGTGACATCATTACCTGGCGCCCACAGCCACTGTTTCTGGGCTGGGCTGGGCTGTGGGCCACATTTTGTGCCATGGGGTCTTGGCAGCATTGGCTGCAATTTGGTGGGCTGTCATTCCAGACTGGTGGTGGGGCCTGTGTCCCACTTGGGGGAAGCCAAGTGTTGCTTTGTGGGTGCCAGGTCTGCGGTGCCATTTCTCTATAAATGGCCAGTGCTCGTCATGGCAGCTCCTGCATTGAGTGTCTGCCTCCAGGTGGTTGGTGCGTGTCATCACGACCAGTCAGACAGTTGGACACTTAGCATATTAGCCTTTTATATATATAGATTTTTTATTCTAATTCTCAATCAAGGACATTCTTAGAGAGAGGATGAGAGAAAGAAACATCTATTGGTTGCCTTCACTACACTCCCTGACTGGAGATCGAACCCGCAACCAATGTTTGAGCTTTCAGGGGGAATGGTAACACTTGGAGACAATCAATATGACTCAGCTATGAGAAAGAAGGAAACCCTACCTTTTGTGACAACATGAATGGACCTTGAAAGCATTACACTAAGAGAGAGAAATTAGATAGAAAGACAAGTATTGTACGATATCATTTATATGTGGAATTTTAACAGGTCAATATTGTAAAAACAGAAAGTAGAATGGTGGTTACCAGGGGCTGGGGCATGGAAGAATTGGGGAATGTTGTTTAAGGGTATAAACTTGCCTTTAGTAGCTAAGTGACTGTCTGACCATTGGATCAGTAGCTATGATGCGCAATAACCACCAGGGGGCAGATGCTCAACACACAGGCATGGTAACATAGAAGACTGATGAATCTCAGAGGGAAGGAAGAAGGGGAGAGGGGGGAGGGCAAGAAGAGATTAACCAAAGATCTTATATGCATACTAGAGGCACGGTGCACAAAATTTGTGCACTGGGGGGTGGGGGAGGTCCCTCAGCCCGGCCTGTGCCCTCTCCCAGTCTGGGACCCCTCGGGAGATAATGACCTGCTGGCTTAGGCCTGCTCCCGGGTGGCAGAGGGCAGGCCTAATCCCTAGGTGCAGCCCCTGGTCGGGCTCAGAGCAGGGCCAATTGGGGAGTTGGGGCGCTGCCCCTTGTCATGCACAGAGCAGGGTGGATTGGGAGGTTGCGATGCCACCTTAGTCACGCTCAGGGTAGGGCCAAATGGGGGGTTGGGGCACCGCCCCCTGTCACACTCAAGGCAGGGTCCATGGGGAGGTTGCGGCGCCACCCCCTGTCACGCACAGAGCAGGGCCGATCAGGGGGTTGGGGAGCTCCCCGCCGTCACGCACAGAGCAGGGTCAATCAGGGGGTTGGGGAACTCCCCCCTGTCACGCGCAGAGCAGGGCCCGTCAGGGAGGTTGGGGAGCTCCTCCCTATCACGCACAGAACAGGGCCCATCAGGGGGTTGGGGAGCTCCCCCCTGTCACGCACAGAGCAGGGCCCATCAGGGGGTTGGGGAGCTCCCCCCTGTCACGCACAGAGCAGGGCCCATCAGGGGGTTGAGGAGCTCCCCCCCGTCACTCACAGAGCAGGGCCGATAGGGGAGTTGGGGCACCGCCCCCCGTCACACACAGAGCAGGGCGGATCAGGTGGTTGGGGCGCCACCCTCTATCACCCACAGAGCAGGGCCGATCAGGGGGCTGGGGCACCGCCACTGTCACACTCAGGGCAGGGCCGATGGGGAGGTTATGGCTCTACCCCATCACACACAGAGCAGGGCCCGTGGGGGGGAAGGGGGGTTTGGGGCGCCGCCCTCTATCACCCACAGAGCAGGGCCGATCAGGAGATTGGGGCGCCACCACTCTCACACTCAGGGCAGGGCCGATGGGGAGGTTATGGCTCTACCCCGTCACACACAGAGCAGGGCCCGTGGGGTTGGGGGGTTGGGGCGCCGCACCCTGTCACACACAGAGCCGCAGGGCGATCAGGGGGTTGGGGAGCTCCCTCCTATCAGGCACAGAGCAGGGCCGATCAGGGGGTTGGGGCGCCTTCCCCTGTCAGGAACAGAGCAGGGCGGATTGAGAGGTTGCGATGCCACCCTCAGTCACGCTCAGGGTAGGGCCGATTGGGGGGTTGTGGCCCTGCTCCCTGTCACACACAGAGCCGCAGGGCGATCATGGGGCTTGGGCACTGCCCCCTGTCAGCGGACCTTGCGGCTCCGCTGATCCTGGTGCTGGGAGGCATATTACCCTTTTACTATATAGAATAGAGGCCTGGTGCATGGGTGGGGGCTGGCTGGTTTGCCCTGAATGGTGTCCTGGATCAGGGTGGGGATCCCCACTGGGGTGCCTGGCCAGCCTGGGTGAGGGGATGATGGCTGTTTGCAGCTTGTCACACACCCTTCAGGGTGGGGGTCCCCACTGGGGTGCCTGGCCAGTCTGGGTGAGGGGCTGAGGGCTGTTTTCAGGCTGGGACTGAAGCTCCCAACTGCTCCTTTTTTTTTCTTTTTCTTTTTTTTATTCTGGGCCAGCTTTAGCTCTGGCTCCAGCTCTGAGGCCTCTGCTGCTGAAAGAAGGTATCTGGTTTGTTTAGGTTCTATAATCGAAACAATGTATAACTCCAGCTCTGAGATCCCAGCTAGCTGAAAGCTGGTTTCTGGGGTTTTGTTTAGCTTCTATATTTGTTACAATGTTTCTTAAACTGCAGGCTCAGAGGCCGGCAAGGCAGGTGGGGAACGTTGGAGTCCTCCCTCACTGAAGCAAGCAAGCCTCATGTTAGTTTCAAGCTGCCTGGCTGCCGGCCGCCATCTTGGCTGGCAGTTAATTTGCATATCTCCCTGATTAGCCAATGGGAAGGGTAGCGGTCGTACACCAATTACCATGTTTCTCTTTTATTAGATAGGACTAGAAACCTGGGATATGGATTCGTGCACCAGTGGGGTCCCTCGGCCTGGCCTGCGGGGATTAGGCTGAAACCAGCCTGGTGCACGGACTTGTGCACTGGTGGGGTCCCTTGGCCTGGCCTGTGGGATTGGGCCAAAATTGGCAGTGTGACATCCCCTGAGGGGTCCTGGATTGCAAGAGGGCGCAGGCCAGGCCAAGGGACCCCACCGTTGCACAAATCCATGCACCGGGCCTCTAGTGTATTTAATAATTACATAGTAATTATGGACAGTGATAGTGTATTATAAGTTTTGAAGTTGCTAAAAGACAATATTTTAATTGTTTCCACCATACATATACACAAAAAATAATTATGTGACGTGAGAGAGATGTTAGCTAACATTGTGATATTAATCATACTACAATATATACATTTATTAAATCAATACACTGTATATCTTATATTTACACAATGTTATGTCAATTATATCTCAATAGAAATAACTGAAAAAAGAGATAGGATCAGGAATCAGGATACCTTTGGGCCTCTCAACAGCAGTTATAGAAGCTAGAAATTCTAAATTAGCTCTGTAATACAATCATGAAGTACTGATTACATTGTCAATAGCTATGGTATGGAGTTTAAGCTCTATGTAAGAGTCTGTTCTGGCCCAGCTGGAGTGGCTTTGTGGTTGAGCATTGACTTATGAACTAGGAGGTCACAGTTCGATTCCCGGTCAGGTTACATACCTGGTTTCAGGCTCCATCCCTAGTAGGGGGCCTGCAGGAGGCAGCCAATCAATGATTCTCTCTCATCGTTGATGTTTCTGTCATGCTCTCCCTTCCTCTCTGAAATCAATTTTAATATATATACACAGACAGTTCTGGAGGATTACATCATCAGCTGCAATGATAGGAAAATGTTATGGAATAGTCAGCCAGATCAAGGAGCTTGCACCAGAATGAAAATCTGTGCACTGCTTCCTTCATGGAAAAAGTCATTCTTTAGGGAAAAAACAAACAAAAAAGCAGCTAAACAAATCACTAAGCTTCATTATGTAGTAAAAACTGTGAATTACATAAAGGCTAATGTGTGAAATTTAGATTTAATTATCTTTATTGTGTGATAATTTGGAAACATAATAAGCAACTGTTAATGTGTGCTGAGTCACAACAGTTATTGAGGGGAAAGGTTTGTAAGAATGCTGGATTACAGAATGAAATTTCAGTGATTATGCAAGATAATAAACTAGTTTGGCCCCAACACTATAAAGATGTGAGCTGAACAGCCTGACTTGTTTTAGTGTGATAACTTTGGTATTTTAAACGATCTTAGTATCTCCAACTAGGGAAAAAAATGCTTTTAAATATATTATTGCATCTTAGAGATATTTTAAACCATTTTTCATAAAATTTATTTATTTTAAAACATTAAAAGTTCTAATAATTACTGTTCTTATTGCTGTACTTTCAAATATTGCCTGGAATTAATTCTTACCTTTGGATACCATGACTAAGGTTCATCATTTAAAACTCTTCTTGATTTTGCCTTTTGTGAATTAGGTCCCAAAATCAAAATAACAAAACTGACAAAAATTCTTTAACACCTAAAATATCTTTTGATTTCCTATTATGAAAACTGTTTTCTCCAAATTCATTTATATGAGAAATCAAAAAGGTTATCTTTAGACTAGTTAAGTGCAAATAAGATATATTCATGTATATATGTTCCGTGATTGTACACTTTAAGAAGAGGTAGACTCATGTTCATATATGCAAAAGCTGATACAATATTTCAAATTGATTTTTGGTTCTAGGTATTAATATTCTTATCAATCAGGAACAGCCATAGTATACTTGATGGTAGAAATTAAAGGGCCATACAGGTTTGTTCAAGTCCTCACTGTTCACACTATGTTCTAACACCCTGGGTAATCATTGACTGAATCCTTATAAATTAATTATGCGCTATACATCAATAGAGGAGCCATTTTCTTCCATTCTAATAATTACGGTTAACATAGTAATTTTCCAGAGCTGTTCAATCTTCTCACTAATAGAATTATCTTCCCTTGCCAGATAATCAGCTCTACAAGCTCTTGGATTATCTATTTTGGGAGCATCATTAGGAAAAGACTGCACTTGAACCCCCATAGAAATGACCTTGCCATATTCTGTTAAGAACTAAAACAGCAGTGAAACACCTTGTATCCACAGCACTCAATTACAGTGACACAACACATCATTAAATTACTGGAAGACTGTTCCAGCCAGAGACCTCAAATTGAGGATTCCTAGAAATTCTCCAGAAGATAATGTAAGAGAATGACACAGCTTCTCCTCAAGGCATCAAATCAATCAGCATGATCAAGCTTCCATCGAGGACCCAGGGAACAAAATCTAAATAGCCAGAACCGAAGATTATCATGCTTTAATCTTTATTCCAAAACTCTTCTCTTCCTTCTCTGCTGGTTTAAATTTCTGAATTATTAATAGACACTTGTTATCTCTAACAACCATACACATAATATTGCTCTTTGTATCCCCTAGTCACTCCCTGTATCAGTCCACTACCTGGCTACAATTTCATTATGTTTTCACTAAAATATGTTGGGACTCTTGAGATTGTAGCCACTTTCTTTTAGGTACAACTCAGCTCACTCTAGTTTCTGGGCAATTACACTCAACTTCTAAGCAACTCTCTATAAACAGGAAACTAAAAATAGTAAACAAGACAGACAGCCCCTTTGATGTCAAATCTAAGAAATTTTCTGTCTACTCCAAAACCTCGGCTCTTGGCTTTAGAAGTAGATTAAAACTCTGTTTAATAATCTCGCACCATTTGTCAGTGTTATAGTGCTCAAATGTGATTTCTAGAGTCTTAAAATGGACACAGCCATGTTTGCTTCTGTTAGTTCAATAACCTTACAACAAAAAGTATGCATAAAGAACTGACTTTAGTCCAACAATAGATGGGATTCTCTGAATAGTCTTCTGGTCAATGGAATTCTGGCAACGGAGATCTGGATTTCACAGAACAATGGTCCTAAATGGCTGAAACTGGCCAAAAAGAGAGACTGAGAAGGTGAAAATAAACCCCACTGATAATTAGATTGTGATATCTCTAACAGATGAATGGCAGGTCAGGAATAAGGAAACTAGAAAATAAAGTTTTGCTCAAGGCCATTCTACAGCTACAAAATGACTTTTAAATGGTCCATTTTTAAATGAGTACTACATTCTTACCAAGAAGTCCCAGCTCTGCTTCACTCCTCCTACTCTTGAACAGAATGCTGACATACCCAACTACCAAACTGACTGTACTTAGGAACGGCAGTATCCAATCCCAGCAGACTACTTTCCTAGCCTTTCCTTAGAATCATTCAGCCCAAGCCAAAACCCTATGAATCCCTTGCCCATTTCCTCTTACTTTTTTTAATATATTTTATTGATTTTTTACGGAGAGGAATGGAGAGGGATAGAGAGTCAGAAACATCGATGAGAGAGAAACATGGATTAGCTGCCTCCTGCACACCCCCTACTGGGGATGTGCCCGCAACCAAGGTACATGCCCTTGACTAGAATCGAATCCAGGACCCTTCAGTCCCCAGGCCAACGCTCTATCCACTGAGCCAAACAGATCAGGGGTCATTTCCTCTTATTAAAGACACCTCACAGTGCCTAGATAGGTGTGTTCTCCCTTGTTACAGCAGGCTAATAAACTTTATTTGACTTCATTCCTGGTGGCCTTTATTATTCATTATGCCCAATTATTTTACATGAAATTGCAATGCATTAAAGCACACTGAAACATTTCTTTTCATTTAAATCGGGTAAATTCTGATAACAGAGCACATTCTAGCTAGCCATGCTATATTTTACTAAAAAAAACATTTGTCCTATTAATATGTTCTACTCTTTTGATCTAGAGTTAGTAGTTCTAACAATCTCTTAAACGATTTCTTGGCAATTTGGGGAGACTTTATGATATAAAGCAAAATCTAGCCACAAAGGTTTTTCTACTTTAAGAAAGTTAATATATTTCACTCTTGCATTCTATTTTTATTGTTTCCAGTATCTCTTAAGACTAATATTTAATATCACGTAATGGTTCTCATTTAAACTGACGAGGATAGCCTTCATGCATTGTTATTAAGAGTATAAATGGGTTCAACTATTTTATGTTTATTTTTTTAAAATATTTTTTAATTGATTTCAGAGAGGAAGGGAAAGGGAGAGATAGAAACATCAATAATGAGATAGAATCACTGATCGGCTGCCTCCTGCATGCCCCACACTGGGGATCGAACCCACACCCCAGGCATGTGCCCTGATCTGGAATCGAACCATGACCTCCTAAGTCGATGTTCAACCACTGAGCCATGCCGGGCAGGCGAGTTCAACCATTTTAGAAAACAATCTGGAATAGTGACATTAAATACGTGTATTTCCTACACCTGTAATTTCTTTATGATTATATACCATGGAAAAGGTTTCATATAGCTACAAAAAGTGACATATTTGTGGAAGCAAATAGAGGCATATTATGTGTGCATCACTGAGAATAGATAAGTAACATGTGGTATATGCATAAATTAAGAGTATGTGATCAAAAGCAATGAATTGGGTCTAGATTAGTGGTTCCAACCTTTTTTGGGCCATGCCCCACTTAGGAATCCCTAAAATCCTGATGCCGCCCCTGTGACATATAATTCTTGTTATTCAAAAAGTGAACTCCTATTCATGTGGAGGAAGCCTAAAAGGCTTGTTGGTCTAAACAAGCTTCCAAAGAACATGGCATCCATGAAAGAGAAAAATAAAAGAATGAAAGGAGAGCTGAAGTCCTGAGGAAGAAATCACTAAGAAATTGTTTAAAAAGTAACAATATCAACTGGTATGAAAAAATAGCAAATAAAGTTTCAAAAAATATGATAGAGAACTGAAATGCATAAATATGTCACAATATATATACTAATAATAGAGGAATATTGCTGGAAGCCGGTCCATCCTTGCTGCTTGACACAGTCACTGCAGGGAAGAAACATCTGCACAGCATATGTTTCAATGGACCTGGGGTATATGGCATACTGTTCTTAATATGTTTGCTCCCCTTCTTAGCGCTTTGTGTTTTAACCAAGGTCACCTCTCCGAGAAAGATTGTAGGGATTAACACAGCCGTGGGCAAACTACGGCCCACGGGCTGCATCCGGCCCGTTTGAAATGAATAAAACTATTGGAAAAAAAGACTGTACCCTTTTATGTAATGATGTTTACTTTGAATTTATATTAGTTCACACAAACACTCCATCCATGCTTTTGTTCCGGCCCTCTGGTCCAGTTTAAGAACCCACTGTGGCCGAGTCAAAAAGTTTGCCCACCCCTGGATTAACAGGACTAAGGAAGGGAATAAAACCCCTTAACTAAGTGCCAGGTGGGTAATTAATCACTTTAACTACGAACAATCACTTAGAATAATCTCCTTCAGTTACTTCCTTGTAGCTTAACAGAATAATAGAGTAGTGACCTTGGAATGGAGATAACAAACGCCCTAACCTTTGGAATAGAATAGATCAGATTAAAATCAACTGGCATAAATACAGATGTAACAGGACAATAAAAACAGAACCTCGTTATGCTGATCAACTGAAAGCTGCCTCTGTGTCCTTCCTTCTTCGCAGACTCCGTCCACATCTTTGGGAACCCCTGGACCTACTGGGGCTGGACCCCAAAAGAATATGCAAATTGCCCAGGATGCCATCACAGTAACAGTAACAGTAACAGTAACGATCAAACATCAGGCTGCGTGGGGCAACCAGGCCGGCAGGGAGGTTAGTGAGGGACAACCAAATGACTGAATAGTAGGCTGCATGGGGCGACCAGGCTGGGGGCGGGGGGGGGGGGGGGAGTTGGGGGTGACCAGTCCGGCAGGGGGGAAGCAGTTGGGGGCAACCAGGTCAGCAGGGAGGTTAGTTAGGGGAGATCAGGCTGGCGGGGGGGGGGGGGGCAGTTAGGGGAGATCAGGCAGGCAGGCAGGTGAGCAGTTAGGAGCCAGCGGTCCGGGATTGTGAGAGGGATGTCTGACTGCTGGTTCAGGCCCAATTCCCGGGATCGGACCTAAACTGGCAGTTGGACATCCCCCAAAGGGTCCTGATTGGAGAGGGTGCAGGTTGAGCTGAGGGCCCCCCCCCCCCGCATGAATTTCGTGCACAGGGCCTCTAGTATATTTATATACTGTATGTGAGGCCCCTTGAACCATTAGAAATGCAAAAATATTCACTGTTAATAACTCATTCTCGAACTGCCCCCCCTAAAAATCAAACTGCCCCCTGTGGGGCTTGTGCCCCACAATGAGAACCACTGGTCTATATATAGTTAAGCAGAAAGAGAAAATCTTAAAAAGGAATGAGATTTATATCACATAGAGGTCTGGTGCACAAAATTCATGCAGGGGGGTGGGGGGCATCGCGGAGTCCCTCAGCCTGCTTGCACCTCAGGGGATGTCAGACATCCCTCTCGCAATCTGGGACGCTGCATGCATCAGTGACCATACTTTTCATACAGGTGAAAGGCATCTTGCTGTTATATGGGCAGCTACATTTTTTTGCCCTTATTATGAAAAGTAGTACATAACATGATCCTTCTGAGGCAGTAGTACCATTTTCCCTATCTTATGGGTGGAAAAACTGAAGCAGAGAGAAGTAATTGGCGCTGTCACACAGTTGTAAGTGTCAGAATCAGGGCTGGCCACAAAATGTGCAAGCCAGAATCCATGCATGTCATCACTGCATCATCCTGTTTTTTTCAGTGTTACAGGTTTTAATTTTTAAATCTAAGAGACTTTTCCCAACATATAGGGTAGGGTCCCTAGGCCTGGCAGGAGATCAGGGCTGATCTGAGGGGCAACTCTCAGGTGGGGCGATCAGGAGGCCCCCACTGTCACCTGCCTTGGCTGGCTAGCTGGCACCACCCGATGGCTGGCCCCGCCCCTCAATTGCTGCTGCTGGGCAGCTCCTGCGTTGAGCGTCTGCCCCCTGGTGGTCAATGCGTGTCATAGCGACTGGTTGTTCTGCCAGTTCTGCCGTTCAGTCGATTTGCATATTAGGGTTTTATTATATAGGACTTTGAAATAAACAATGTTGTAAACAGATTTGCTGTCATCCAGGCTTTGTTGTTCCATTTCTAGAGCACAGGCAGAGTAGACTTAGCAAAATTCTTAAGAACCCTACGATTTTCGAAATGGCAAATGAGTAGCATAGGCTTCAACTTGAAGTCACCAGCTGCAATAGCTCCTACCAAGAGAATCAGCCTATTCTTTGATGCTTTGAAGTCAGACACCGACTTCCTCTCTATAGCTATGAAAGTCCTACCGGCACCTTCTTCCACGTAATAGTTTTGTCTACATTAAAAATCTATTAGTGTAGCCACCTTCATTAATTATCTTAGCTAGATCTTCTGGATTACTTGCTGCTACTTCTACATCAAGACTAGCTGCTTCACCTTGCAGTTTTATGTTATGAAGACGCTTCTTAAAACTAACGAACCAACCTCTGTTAGTTTCAACTTTTCTTCTGCAGTTTTCTCACCTCTCTCAACCTTCACAGAATTGAAGACAGTTAGGGTTTGGCTTTGGTTTAAAGGTATGTTGTGGCTGGTTTTATCTATCCAGACCACTAAAACTGGTTCCATATCAGCAATAAGACTATTCACTTTCTTATCATTGGTATATTCACTGGAGTAGAACTTTAAATTTCCTTCAAGAACTTTTCCTTTGCGTTTACAACTTGGCTAACTGTTTGGTGATTTCGGCCTATCCTGGCTTTTGAAATGCCTATCTCATTGAGCTTAATCATTTCTAGCTTTTGATTTGAAGTGAGGGACAAGACGCATGACTCTTCCTTTCAATTAAACACTTAAAAGCCTTTGTAGGGTTATTAATTAGCCTAATTTCAATATTGTTGTCTCTATGGAAACAGGAAGGCCCAAGGAGAGGACGAGAAATGGAACAGCCAGTTGGTGGAATAGTCAAAACACAAATAACACATATATATTAAGTTCATTTTGTATAAGTGTGGTTCATGATGCCTCCCAAAAGTTATAATAGTAACATCAAAGGTCACTGATTACAGATGACCATAACAAATATAATAACAATAAAAAAGTTTAAAATATTGCGAGAAATACCAAAGCATGACAGAGACACAAAAAGAGCAAGTGCTGTTGGAACAATGGCATTGATAGATATGCTCAATGTTGGGTTGCCACAAACCTTGAATATGTAAAAGAACAAAAAAAACAAAAAGACCCCACAGGCCCAGTCGGTGTGGCTCAGTGGTTGAGCATCGACCCAAGAACTAAGGGAGATCACAGTTCAATTCCATGTCAGGTCACAGTTTCAGGCTCAATCCCCAGCCAGGGTTATATAGGAGGCAGCCATTTGATGATTTTCTCTCATCACTGATGTTTCTCTCTGAAATCAATAAAAAAATATATTTTTTAAAAAACAAAAGAAAACCACACAGTATCTGCAAAGAGTAATAAAGCAAAGTGATAAAAACGAAGTACGCCTATATTCCATGAACAAAAAAAGAGGACCAAGAGACCTTAACACAAAAGACAATCTGAAGTTTCAAGTTTTATTTGTAGCATTCACAGACCTATGATCTTTTAATTGTATAAAAATAAAAAACCAGCAATGTGAAAAAATTTAAATTATGTATAAAATCTATGATTCAAAGCCAAGAGAAAAAGTGCAGCAATGATTATTAGAGCTAGACTAATCCCAAAATATAAAGGTATTGGAAAAATTAATTTCTAAACAGCTCAGAAAAATGAGATACAAATTTAGATTCTCTATACCAAATCCTTAACATTTCCTACATATTATATAAGCTTTGCTAGTAGTAATAAATTGACCTTTTATACTTATAAAAAATTAAATTCTTCTAAATTAAAGTTGTCCCACAAACCCTGGCCATTGTGACTTAGTGGTTAGAGCAGCCATGGGCAAACTACGACCCGCAGGCCGAATCCGGCCCGTTTGAAATGAATAAAACTAAATAAAAAAAAAAAAGGACCGTACCCTTTTATGTAATGATGTTTACTTTGAATTTATATTAGTTCACACAAACACTCCATCCATGCTTTTGTTCCGGCCCTCCAGTCCAGTTTAAGAACCCATTGTGGCCCTCGAGTCAAAAAGTTTGCCCACCCCTGGGTTAGAGCGTCAGCCTGCACACCGAAAGGTCATGGGTTCGATTTCCAGTCAAGGTCACATACCTGGGTTGCAGGTTCAATCCCCTGCCCCCAGTCAGGGTACATGAGGGAGGCAACCAATGATGTCTCTCTCAACTTTGATGTTTCTTTCTCTCTCCCTCTCTCTTTTTCTCTCTCCCTCCCTTCTGCTCTTTCTAAAAATCGATGGAAAAAATATCTTCTGGTGAGGATTAACAAAAAAAAGGAAAAACTGTCCTACAAAACAATAGGTTGTATTTTGTAAAACTATCTGTGTCATGTGACATTTCAGCTGCTACAATTTTTGTAATTAAACACCTGTAAAACTGTTCTTGAATCAACATCTGGAGAAAAGATTGATTGTGAGAAAAAAAGTTATAATGAAAAGTAAATGTATTTTTAGGACTATAGAGCAGGTACCCCAATGCCAAATTTTCCCATATTCCACATCAACTGACTAGCTGGTGGCTCTATGGATAATTTTTGTCTTTACTCCTACTATTATAAAGTATCTCAAGATGAAAAGACAACATACACCTTATAAACCTGAATGCCTACATGAAGACCAACTCTATAATTATACATCTAACTAGAGGTCCGGTGCATGGGATTCGTACACTGGTGGGGGGCATGGCCTGCGGGGACTGGCCCACAGTGGGAGTGCTACTCATCCCAGTCAGCCAAGCAGCTGTGGACCCACCCTCTAAGCAGCTGCTCCTGCTGCAGCAGCAGCCGCTCATCCTGGTCAGTTGAGCGGTGCTCCCAATGTGGGAGTGCACGGACCCCCAGGGGGCAGCTCCTGCGTTGAGCCTCTGCCTCTGGTGGTCAGTGCATGTCATAGCAACTGGTCGACAGGTTGTTCTGGTCGTTACGCCATCCGGTCGCTGAGCTTTTATTATATAGGATTTTGAATTGATAGCAGTGATCTAGATATGAAACAGAACTATAAAAAACTACAAACAGGAAGAGAACCAAGATGGCGGCCTAGGTAAACACTTGTACTTGCTGCCTCTCACAACCACATCAAAATTACAACTAAAATATAATAACAACTATCACCCAGAACCGTGGGAAAGCTGGCTGAGTGGAAGTTCTACAACCAGAGAGGAAAAGAAGAAAGCACACTGAGACTGGTAGGAGATTTGGGAGGCGCGGAACAGGCTGGCACTCGGGTGCGCTGCTTTTTTAATCGGGAGGGAGATACAAGCTCCCGCTTGCTCTGAACTCCAGTTCTGGACGAGACTCTGGGGGACCCAGACACATACGGGGAGAAACTGGATTGCCTGGCATCAGGGCAGGAACGCGAGGGCAAGCCTTTAGTGTGGCCCAGCCACACTGTTACAGACATACTGCTGTGTGTCAGTGCTGACTGAGGCTGCCCCCTCGGTATGGCAGGCAGGAGCCACTTTGGAGGGCTGCCAGCCTGGGTGGGTTCTCAGGGAAGTGCCAGGGTGGGGTGAACAGAGTTAGCAAAGTTAATGGAGAGTATCAGAAGTTGTGCCTGCCAGTGTCAGACAGGGCAAGTTAAAGAAGGTGGGGGGCTGGGGACACCTGCCAGCACCTCTGACTCAGGAGAAAGTTCCAACAGATCCCTGTCCCTCCAGCACACAACCTAAAATTAGTCAAAGCATCACCTTCACATATGACCTAGGTGCTTTTCAAATTGCTGCTGCTGTGCCAGGACCCAGGCAGAGGACAACCTAGATTTTTCTATAGCCCTTTAGTTCTTCCAGAAGTAAGCCCCACTGGTTTTCAAAGCCAGATGTTATGGGGGCTCCTCTTCCTGGTTCAAGTCCCCCAACCTAGGGTTTGGATCCCTTGCTCTATGGAGACGACCTCTATAGTTGATACTAAGACAGATACAGAGAGGGAAAAACCTAAAAACTTTTTATATATACTATATTTATATTTTTTTATTGATTTCAGAGAGGAAGGGTGCGGGAGAGAGAGATAGGAACATCAATGATGAGAGGGAATCATTGACTGGCTGCCTCCTGCACATCCCCTACTGGGGAACAAGCCCCCAACCCGGCCATTTGCCCTTGACTGGAATCGAACCTGGGACCCTTCAGTCCACAGGCCAATGCTCTATCCACTGAGCCAAACCGGCTAGGACTAAAACCTGAAATCTTAATGACAACAATGAGGCACTGTGCCTGGAGAGCTGTAACTAGAAGTTGGCTTAAATCTTGATTTAATGGTTTTATGAGATATTAAAACTTCCTTACAATTTAAATCATTGTGAGACAGAATTTTCTATAATTTGCAGCCAAAAGCATAATAATTCATAAAACTAATAACAGCAAATTTTAGATTCAAATTATGAATCATAGCAGCATAAGTACCAAGGAATTTTTTTAGGTAGAAAAAAATGATCAAAAAAGGAAGCACAATAATGCAGACACATTACCTGCAAATGAACAGTTAATAGAAATAACAGCTGATTTCTTAACAGAATCAACAGAAAACAGAATAGCAAGAATATCTTAACATACTGAAAGAAAACAATTGCTAATCTAGAATTCTACACCCAGTGAAATATCAAGACTGATGGTGAAATAATGACATTTTCAGACAAATTAAAATAGAGTTTGTTAGCAACAGTTCCACACCAAACAAAATACTAGAGTGTTCTTCAGACTGAAAATGATCCAAAATGGAAGCACAGTAATGCGGGCAGGAATAAGAAATGGTAAAGGTGGTAGTAATTCTAAATGACCACCGAGTGTATACAACAATGACAGTATCTTACAGAGTTTAAACATACAGAATAAAGACACAACATTGTCATGTTAAGTCAGGAATGGTGCAGTAAATAAAGTTGAAATATTCTAATATTCTTTCATTATTGGAAAAGGCTCCATGCACCAATTAATATTAGACACTGGTAAGTCAAAAATATATGTTTTAATCTCTAGAATTACCATTAAAGAAATAGCAAGAGCATAGAACATCCAAGTTAATAAAGGGGGTCTCTTTATAATGACACTTGAAGATTCTATAATTAGAAAGGACAATGGAAAAATAATAGTTCTGCCCTAACCGGTTTGGCTCAGTAGATAGAGCGTCAGCCTGAGGACTGAAGGGTCCCAGGTTTGATTCTGGTCAAAGGCATGTACCTTGGTTGCAGGCACATCCCCAGTGGGGGTGTGCAGGAAGCAGCTGATGGATGTTTCTCTCTCATCGATGTTTCTAACTCTCTATCCCTCTCTCTTCCTCTCTGTAAAAAATCAGTAAAATATATTTTAAAAAAAGAAAAATAATAGTTCTGATACTGCTAAGAAAGTGAAGGAAAAAAATTAAGTGGTTGATCAAGGAAGATGATATGATGAATAACGTCCCATTTCACCCTTTAACTCACAAGGAGAAATTTCTCTAAATATTAAAGTACAACCTTGCAAAATCTGTGTTAATGCTGATGCAATATCAACCTTAAATCCTAGTACTGTTACAGAACCTCTCCCCTGGAGCTGACACACTGCTTCAGTGGTGGCATTCCTCATGACCCACAGATGACAGAACTATCTCAACGCACTGGCAGGCCTTTACCAGAGGAGCATTTTTCCTCCCCTTTGTGACATCTCTACAGGTAATTTAATAGGGAGGGGTCTACTGTGCAAAAGGAATGACCGAATTGAATGTTCTCCTAATGGCTCTTTCCTTGAAATCCTCAAGGTCTTCCTTTTCAATAACCAAATCACAGCTAATTTGGACATTCATTTAATGGTGTCTCTATATTTACACCAAGCCCAAATTGAGTATATCTCCAGTAAGTTGACTTTTTGTGGACCAAAAAAACTCCCCAAAAGGCCACTGCTATTGGCAGGTTTATTGGGGCTGAACCCACCAAGGTTCAGACCAACCCATCCAAATATCTTTCCAAATTTGGACAATACTCTTTAAAGCAGAAGCTAAAAGGACTAAAACTAACAGTTGAAAACCTTACAGAGAATGGACTCATACCTCATACTAATCCTTGTAATATTTCCATCTTTGTGATTAGAAAAAACACAATGGGAAGGAATATATTCAGGATCTCAGGGCTATAAAATAGAATATTCATCCTCCTTTCCACTTCACTTTCCCAGAGAACCAAACAAAAACATTACCATCACAGCCTCCTGAAGCTACATATATCACCCTTGCAGATCTATGCCTTTCTGTAGTACTTTTTTTAGATCAAACTAGTCGATACTCGTTTGTCTTGAGAAAATTTACAGTACCTCTGGACAGTTATGCCAGAGGAGTTTACTGAGGCACCCTCCAATTTTTCAATAAATCCTCAACCAGTACTTGGGGATCTTAAATATCCCTGGGTTTCTACTCTATTTTTTAAAATAAATAAATATATATATATATTTTAATTGATTTCAGGGAGGAAGAGAGAGGAAGAGAGAGATAGAAACATCAATGATGAGAGAGAATCATCGATTGGCTGCCTCCTGCACACCCCACAATGGGGACTGATCCCGCAACCCGGGTAATGTACCCTGACCGGGAATCGAACCATGACCTCCTGGTTTATAGGTCGACGCTCAACCAGTGAGCCACACCAGCCGGGCTCTACTCTAGTTTTAATATGTGAATGATCTTTTGTTGTGTTCAAAATATAGGTAAGCTCTAAGACGGATTACATTTTTCGATTTTGGCTCAGAAGAGACATAAGATTCCCAAAGAGAAGTTACAGACTCAATAAAATATACTATCTAGCCCATGATTTATCCTAAGGAGGTAAATCCCTTACTATTGACAGATTAAAAATTGTTCAGAACTCCAAGGCATGTAACTAAGACACAAAGATTCCTAGATCTCACTGACTATTGTAGACAATGGGTTCCCATTTTTCAATAATTGTATAATTATTAAATGATTTCACTAAGTCCTCAATAACAAACCTCTTCCCTGGGAACCTAACCATGAACAGATCTTTTGCAATTTAAAATAAGCACTTCAACAACTCCCTATTCTGAGATTACCTAATCATCATAAACTTTTCCACCTATTCATCCATGAAAAATCTGAACAAGCCCTTGGTGTTCTGACTTAACTTCATGAGAGTCATCGGAAATCTAGAGGTTATTAAAGTTTCTCTTGACCCAGTGGCAAAAGACTAACAACAGCCACGGTAAAGATCTTCTTTTAACTCCAAGGTCCTTCATGCTATACAATCTTTGTAGCTCACTGAAAAGACAAAACATGTCTGAGCAAGGAAGCTTAGCTCATACAAAATCCTATTAACTTTATCCCTCACACATTTCCATTCATTGTTGTAATGCTTCAGGGATCAGCATTACAACAATGAATTTGGCCCACGAGTCAAATTTAGCCCACATTCTGTTTTTTTCACTGCCCATGAGCTAAGAATGGTTTTTACATGTTTAAAGAATTGTTTAAAAAATAAAACACAACACTGTTATGTGGACCACAAAGCCTAAACCATTTATAATCTGGCCCTTTACAGGAAAGTTTGTTGATCCCTGCTACACCTCTATTTCTCCCCAAAAGGGGAAACTCATTTCTGCTGGTATATTGTGCCCTGAATAGACTTATCATAAACTCCTCTAGAAAATTCAGACTTGATCTTTGTTATTAGTGGTTCTTATCTCAAGAACGAAACAAGAAAAAATGAAGCAAGATATGTTGGAACAGATCTTAACTTACCCATAGAATATAATCCCTTACTGGAGGCAAGACATGCCCAGACGACATAACTCAATGCATTCACTACACTTTGCCAGTTAGCTAGCAAATTAGCCAGAGATTAAAGGGTTAATATACACAACTGAGAGTGTATTGCTTTTGGAATAGTCCATAATTTTGGAATGCTCCAGAAACAGTGATAGTTCTTGGCCTCAACATTTATGCTTGCTAAAGGGATAACTATTATAAAGATAAGAGCCCCCCCCCCCTTTTTTTTAAAGAATCGTTTATTGGCTTTTAGAGAGAGAAGAAGGAAGAGGGAGAGAGAGAAACATGGATGTGAGAGCACAACATGGATTAGCCTCCTGCACACCCCATACTGGGGATCAAGCACACAACCTCCTAGTGCACATGACAACGCCCAATCAACTAAGCCACACCAGCTAGGGCAGAAACCCATTTTTTTTAAGAGGAGATAACATGAAGGTTAAATAAAATGCCCTGGCTGATCCTTATGGCAGATAGGCATCCCCCACTAAGATCCCAGCCCTCATGATAAGAAAAGACCAAATCTGGGTTCAAAGAGGCCAGTGACTATCTCTGGAGTTGGAAGAGGAGCATAGAGAGAAATCTGAGTACAGATTACTTAAGTTAACTTCCAGTGCTCCCAGGACAGTTTCTTTGTGGCCTCAGAGGTCCTCAAATGGAAGTTGGGGAAATTTTCACATAAAATTATATATCCTGGTAAGGAGAAATTGGTTAGTGAACTCCATCAATGGGAGACTTTACTGAAATTGCTGAGACTTTACTGAAGTACTGAAATTGTTATGTCTCATCTCTCACCAGCATAATCCTTCAGTAAACAGTAAAAGTGAGGTATGGGCAAAAGTCCAAACCTCAAGATCCTTTTGAACACCTCCAAATGATTTTCATACAAGGGTTTTGAATGTGTCCTGTTCATTGTTTGCTTATTCTTGGGGTAGACTTAAAGCCTTTCCTTGTTGGAAATCCTCAGCTCAAACAGTAGCAAAAAACTTACTCGATTTTATGTTCCCAGCTGGAGGAATTCCAACCTGTCTCTCTCATGAGGGGTTACCCATTTTGCTAAAGCAATTATTAAAGTTTTCCAAAGCCCTTCCACTTACTCAGAAACTTCACTGTCTACATCACCTCTAATCTTCAAGAAAGGTAGAAAGAACAAAAGGAATTCTAAAACTAATATTAGCAAAGATCTTAGAACTTCTAAGGCCTAAGATACTGCCATTGCCTTTAATGAAAATGAAATACAATGGAACCTCGTTTCTCAAACTTAATTCATTCTGGAAGGCTGTTCAAAAACTGAATCATTTTTCCCCATTAGAAATAATGTAAACTGAATTAATCCATTCCGGACCCCCAAAATGATTCCCTGTTTTAACCTTTCTTATATATAGTACATGTCTATTATACTGCTCAATCTATAAACACTTTAAAACAAAAGGGACATTAAATGTAAATTTAACAAAAAGGAAAAGAAATATACAGTAAAAAATGAAAATTTAATAATATTAAGCAGCAACAAAAACAAAAAAAAAACAAAAATATTCACAACACAATATCCTGATATTTTAACAGTGGTAAACTGACTCATATTCGTGCATTCTCTCCTTTGTTTGTCACCTGAGAGATGTGTGACTGATCATAAAGGTATCAGCATGAAATAATTATTATCAGGTTGAAGTGAATTGTTCGAGATGGGAGAGATTCGAGAAACAAGGTTCTACTGTAAATTCCTTCTGGGGCTCAACCACTCTCCAATTATGAGTTAGTACAGACCAGCCCATACCTATGGGACAGGTGTGGGACCCTTTATTCTGCCAAGGGCCATTTGGATATTTATAATATCCTTTGTAGGCCATACAAAATTATCAACTTAAAAATTAGCCTGCTATATTTGGTCAAACATTTAATTAACTCATCCCTTCTAATGCCTTGGCAGGGCCAGACCAAATGATTTTGCAGGTCTTATACAGCCAGCAAGGCAGACATTCCCCAGCCTCGATTAAGGAATTATCTCAGATACTGAACTCCACGCTACTGCTAGCAGACCTGGCCGTACTGTCTGTCAGGAATTCATGCAATACAGCCAGTCTTACCATCAACAGGTATAAACAGCTTTTCTGCAACATTCTCATAAACAACTCCTATGTAACCTGAAACCTGGAGACTTGGTTTTATGAAAGACACAGAGAAAGATAGTCCTTGAATCTGATGGAAAGAACTTATTTACTGTTAACAACCAGTTTGGCAGTGCAACTGCTTGGAATTGTGTCTCTCAATTAAAAAGGTATAAGTCAGCCTTGAGTCACTGAGAGACTGTTCCAATCAGACCTCAAGTTGAAGATTCTTAGGAATCTTAGGAACCTTAGAAGCAGGTCTTTGGAAGGAGAGTACTCCAACCAAAGCCTCCAGAACAAGACGGGTGACTATCATGCTTTAATCTGTTATTCTATTCTTTGTTTTCCTACCTATCTTCTTTCCTCTTTTGCTATTAAGGTTACCTTTAACTATGTTTACCTATGAGGCCATTATTCTTAAAACTGTTTTTCTTTTTTCATTTTTAGTCACTCCATGGTATAAGCCTGGCTAAAATTTACTCATGATTTGACTAAAAAATATAATCAAATTAGACTGCCTTAGTCCATTCAGGTTGCTATAACAAAAATACCATAGATTGGGTGCCTTAGAAACAACAGAAATTGCTCACAGTACTGAAGGCTGAGAAGTCCAAGATTGAGGCACTCGCAGATTCAGTGTTTGCTGAGGCCTGGTTCATACATAGATAACTATCTTGTTGCTGTATTCTCTCATGGTAGAAAGGGCAAGGGAATTATGTGAAGTCTCTTTTATAAAGTTTACAACAATGACTAGATATAAAAGATTAGATACTTGGTTATAAATGTAACAAAAACATGTAAGAACTTCACTGGAAACTGTGAAGACTGGGAGAAATTCAAGTTCTAAATAAATGGTTTACCATGTCCATGGATTGGAAGGTTCACAGTATCATAAAAGTGTTAAGTATCCCCCAAACTGATCTATAGATTCAAAGCAATCACACTCAAAATCCCAGTAGGTTTTGTGGTTTGTGTGTGTCTGTGTGTGTGTTTGGTATAACTTGATAAACTAATTCTAAAATGTGTATGGAAAATAAACAGAAGCTAGATTGGCCATGTCTATCTTAAAGAACAAATTGGAAAACTTATATTACCCGACTTATTACAAAGTCTTATTGTAAAGTTACAGTAATCACAATATATAAAACAAATCTTGACCCTATCTAACACAATATATAAACATTAATCCTAAATGAATTATAGTTCTAAATGTTGAAAGAACCTTGAGGCAACAATTTCTTAAATAGGATACAAAAATTGCTGCACACAAAAAAGAAAAATGATTAAATTGTGCTAAAATAAAGAACTTATCAAAAGACAGTTACAAAAGTACACATGCATCCCCAGAATGACAGAAAAATTTTGCAATACATGTGTATTCAACAAAGGATACAAATTCCTACAAATCAATAAGAAAAAAAAATAGAAAACCCAGTAGAAAAACAGGCAAAAGATTTGAAAGAATATCTTCACAAAAGATATTCAAGTGGTCACTAATCATATTCATTAATTATCAGTGAAATTAAACTAAAATCACATTGAGGTACCACAATATACCAGCAGTGGCTAACTAGCTTAACTTATAGACAGACAATACCAAATTTTGAGCTCCTTACTGTTATGGAACTACAGGATCTGTGTAGTTGACAATACATATCTCACTACTCCCATATCCTTATCAATTCAGTCCTGGAGGCTCAGGGCTCACTCAGCTTTAATGAGAGCAGGAGGCTCCAAGAAGAATAAGTGAAATGTTCACAAAGTTACAGTCACTCAGAGTTACTTTTAGTGCTATTTTTATTATATTATAGTTTTAAATGAATATTTGAATTTACTTAAGCTCCTAAACCACCATTCATCCCTAAGATTTACATCCTATATAACAAAAGGCTAATATGCAAATCGACCAAACAGCAGAACGACCGGTCGCTATGACGCACACTGACCACCAGGGGGCAGATGCTCAATGCAGGAGCTGCCCCCTGGTGGTCAGTGCACTCCCACAGTGGGAGTGCTGTTCGCCAGCGGGCTCATGGCTGGCAAGTACAGCAGCAGTGGCAGGAGCCTCTCCCGCCTCCATGGCAGCGCTAAAGACCCCTCAGGGGATGTCCACCTACTGGCTTAGGCCCGCTCCCCTTGGGGGTTGTCCGCCTGCTGGCTTAGGCCCTCTCCCCTTGGGGGATGTCCCCTGGGGAGCGGGTCTAAGCCAGCAGGCGAACATCCCCCAAGGGGTCCTGGACTGTGAGAGGATACAGGCTGCACTAAGGGACCCTCCACCAGTACACCAATGTCATGCACCGGGACTCTAGTTTAATTATATAACAAATTGTCACATACAGCTACAAAAGATTCTAATAGTCATTAAAAATCATACTTTGAAAAAATTTACCATTTAAAATTTTTAAACCTAATGAAAAATTGAAGGAATCTACACTAATAAAAGAGAAACATACAAATTGGTGTCACTCCGCTATGCCCACTAGCCAATCAGAGCGACTATGCAAATTAACCCAACAAAGATGGCGGTTAATTTGCATACACAGGCGCAGAGCGAAGACTGAAGACTGAAGACTTAAGACTGAAGACTGAAGACTGAAGAGGTTGGCTTCTCCGCTGCAGCCACGGCTGGACCAAAGGCCTGGGTCCCGGGTGCCGGAGGAAAACCGGTGCCAGCAGTCAGGGGAAGGAAGGCCTATTGCATGAATCTTCATGCAATGGCCTTCTAGTAATATAATAAATACTTACATACTTAAGTTAAACATTTTGGGCAAGAATAGTTCATAGGTAATTTTTTTTTCTTATTGCATCACATCAGAAGATATACACTGAGTGGCCAGATTATTATGACCCCCTGACATTTATAGGCAAATTAGCTATAATTTCGTGCTGAAGTTGCTAGAGGGCCAGACCATTATAAACAGGGAAGCAGGTTGTTCACCACGACAGTAGAATAGGGAAGCAGGTTGTTCACCATAACAGTAGAAGTGATTTTTTTCTGAAGATATGGGTAAACAACGCGATTTAACAGCCTTTGAACGTGGGATATATATGTGTGTGTGTGTGTGTGAATATATATATATATATATATATATATATATATATATATATATATATAATGCTAAGACTGATCACTTTGTTAGGCTGGTGACTAACAGATGCATTACTATATAATTTGTGAGGTGATACTTGGAAACAAAAGGAATATTTTATTTTCCAACAAACTTTATCAAATGGGTTTAGCATCCATAGATGATTCTTGTCTGAACCAATTGTTAAGCTGGGAATTACAAAATGGTTTTTCTGATTCTATCATTCCTTCCATATTTATCAACTGGTATTTTTCTGTACAGAACTCTCTCTTCCTAAGAGGTGTTTTAATCCAGTGAAAAGCTCTTTAAGACATCTCTTATTCCTTTTGAAATAATGTAACACCTGAAAAGGTAAGATGCCATTAGAGCAAACAGAATTCAAGACCTAAATAATTAAATTAGACAATGAAAGACAACTCAGTAAAACTGCCTGACACAGCTTCCTATTCTTTCAGCTCTTTCTCCATCTCTCCATTAATGGCATCCCCCACCATCAACTTAATTATTCAAGCCAGAAACCTTAGAATAATTTTCAGCCCTCCTTTTCTCTCACTACTAGTTTGAGAAAGACATAGGGTATTCAGAGGACTGGAGCACTACCATGCCCTATTATGGACTATGTATATACCGTTTATACTTCTTTCCATGACCATTTCATTATTTTTAAAATTTTTAAGTATTGTTTAAAAAATGTAAAAATTATGAGCTTGGACTCATCAACTTTTATAGGCAAACCAACCATCTCAGGTTTCAGCATAACTTATTGTATTTTTCTAGATTCAGCCCATTCAGGCCAATGTTCTCTAACTGATGATGGTTCCTAGTATTTTAAAATCTCAGAGCTGGTAGGTGTATACAAGTGATTTAATCTAAACACCCATTCAGTGCTTGAGTTTCCTCTACAACTCCATCAATGTGTCATTCAGGATATGCTGAAACCATCTGTAAAAGATAAAATTCTTTACTTTCCACTTTGTGCTTAGACTACATGGTTAAAAATTGCACCTGACATTACAATGCTGCAAAGTGTATCTTCTTTAGTGTTCAATCATTGGTCACAATTCTACATCTTGAGTCACAAAGAAGCTATGTTCTTCTCCCTCTTACGTTAAACCAGGGCATGAAATTCCCCTCAATCCAGCCTTCACCCTCTCCAATCCGGATCCCTTGGAGAATGTCCGATTGCAGTTGGGACATCCCTCTCACAATCCGGGACCGCTGGCTTCTAATCGCTCACCTGCCCCCCTGATGGCGTGGTCGCCCCTAACTGTCACCCGCTGCGAGCCAGGTCGCCCCCAACTTTCCCCTCCCTACTGGCCTGGTCACTCCTGTCTCCCCCGCCGCTGGCCTGGTCACTCCTTACTGCCCTACTCTGCCAGCCTGGTCACCCCTACTGCCCCCCCCACTGGCCCAGTTGCCCCTCACTGCCTCCCCTGCCAGCCTAATTGCCCCCAACTGCCCCCCTGCCAGCCTGGTTGCCCCCAACTGCACCCTTCCACCTAACTGCCCCCCCTGCTGGCCTCATCACCCCCAACTGGCCCCCTGCTGTCCTGGTCACCCCCAACTGCCCCTCCTGCCGGCCTGGTTGCCCCACGCAGCCTGTTCAGTCATTTGGTCATCCCTCACTAACCCCCCTGCCGGCCTGGTCGCCCCACGCAGCCTGCTGTTCAGTCGTTTGGTCATCCCTCACTAAACCCCCTGCCGGCCTTGTCATCCCACGCAGCCTGCTGTTCAGTCATTTGGTCATCTCCCAATAAACCCCCTGCCGGCCTGGCCATAGGCAGCCATACTGTGAGGGCATGAGGGTCAATTTGCATACTACCTCTTTATTATATAGGATAGCACCCACATGGGAAAGCATACTTATTCCCTTCAGTTAAACCTCAGAAGACTGAGATTTAGTCTTAAAATAGCTTAATACTATTAGTAACTAACTATAGATCTGTAATTAATGAATATACCTAAATTTGCATAGAAATTCATTATATTTTCAGCAGCAAATTAAAGTATTGCAGAGCCTATATACAACTGTCCTATTTCAAGATTGGGAAAGAAACAATTAGCTCATAAAACTGAGATTTCCAACCAAGCCCATATTCAACTTATCTGTATAATCAGTTTTCTATACTTCAAATCCATTTCTAAAAATTTATATAAACTAAAAGTTTATATACTACAGTACCCTTCCCCCAAATTTTATTTGCCTTTCTCCAAACTTGTTCTTGTTCTTCTCTTCCTCCAATGTGACATTTGTCAAAAGTAAAGTAGTATGATTATTTTATACAATAACAGGATAACATTTTCTACTTTGTTTTAACACATGCTCGAAATGATACAGTGAATACCTGTTTCAAGTGCCCAACTCCTACTCCTGAAAACGTGTTTTCTAGAATTGCCCTCCCCCTACAATTTTCTAGAACTCATTCCAATGCTTATAATGAAAACAACCATATTTATACAACCAGATCCTAACCAATAAGTACAACTCACTGTACCAAACTTGAAATAATGTATGAAATGGGCAATTTGCAATCGACAAGTATTTACAGTACTTACTATTTACTCTGTATTAGCAAATATAGAAAAGTCTCTTACAGCATGAGTTTTTATAACCTAACTAGAGGCCCGGTGCGCAAAAATTTGTGCACTCGGGGGGGGGGGGGGCCCTCAGCCCGGCCTGTGCCCTCTCGCAGTCTGGAACCCCTCAGGGGAAGACCACCTGCTGGCTTAGGCCCAATCCCCGGGGGATTGGGCCTAAGATGGCAATCAGACATTCCTCTGGCAGCCTGACAGCCCTCAGGGGATGTCCACTTGCCAGCGGGGAGCAGGCCTAAACTGCAGTCGGACATCCTTAGCACTGCTGAGGAGGCAGGAGAGGCTCCCACCACCACCGTTGTACTGTCAGCCATCAGCCTGGCTTGTGGCTGAGCAGAGCTCCTCCTATGTGAGAGCGCCCTGACCACCGGAGGGCAGCTTCTGCATTGAGCGTCTGCCCCCTAGTGGTCAGTGTGTGTCATAGTGACCAGTCATTCCCAGTCCTTCTGCTGTTAGGGTCAGTTTGCATATTACCCATTTACTATATAGGATAGAGGCCTGGTGCATGGGAGGGGGCCGGCTGGTTTGCCCTGAAGGGTGTCCCAGATCAGGGTGAGGGTCCCACTTGGGTACCTGGCCAACCTAGATGAGGGGATGATGGCTGTTTGCAGCTGGTAACTCCCCCTTCAGGATGAGGGTCCCCACTGGGGTGCCTGGCCAGCCTGGATGATGGGCTGATAGCTGTTTGCAGCTGGTCACACCCCCTTCAGGGTGGGGGTCCCCACTGGGATGCCTGGCCAGCCTGGATGATGGGCTGATGGCTGTTTGCAGCTGGTCACACCCCCTTCAGGGTGGGGGTCCCCACTGGGGTGCCTGGCCAGTCTGGGTGAGGGGCTGAGGGCTGTTTTCAGGCTGGTGGGCGACTAAAGCTCCCAGCCTCTCCTTTTTTCTTCTTTTTTTTTAATTCTGGAATTTATTTACCGTCTATAGCTGTCACTGGAGCTGAGAGCCGGCTCCAGCTCTGAGGCCATTGCTGGCTAAAAGCAGGAATCTGGGTTTGTTTAGATTCTATAATTGAAACTCTGTTGCCATCACTGGCCGCTCTAAGCTCTGAGGCCCCACTGGCTGAAAGCAGGCACCTGGGGTTTGTTTAGGTTCTATAATTGAAACTCTGTTGCAATCACTGGCCGCTCTAAGGTCTGAGGCCGCGCTGGCTGAAAGCAGGTACCTGGGGTTTGTTTAGGTTCTATAATTGCAACATTGTTGCATCCGGAGCTCAGACCTGGACTGCGGCAGGTGGGGAACCTTGGCTTCCTCCATCACTGGAACAAGCAAGCCTCCTGTTCGCTTCAGGTGCCTGGCTGCCGGCCGCCATCTTGGCTGGCAGTTAATTTGCATATCTCACTGATTAGCCAATGGGAAGGGTAGCGAAGTTACGGTTAATTACCATGTTTCTCTATTATTAGATAGGACTAGAGGCCCAGTGCATGAAATTCGTGCATGGGAGGAGGTCGCCTCAGCCCAGCCTGCACCCTCTCCAATCCGAGACCCCTCGGGGGACGTCCCAGGACCTGAGCTTCCCTCCCTCTGGCCGGTCACAGGCACCCAGAACCTGGGCCGGCATAGCTCGGGCTGCAGCCACAGGCGCCCGGTACCACAGGGCGGGCAGCTTGTCCCTCTACCAGGCCACAGGCGCAGGTGCAGCCGCTGGTGCCCAGGACCACAGGGCAGGCGGCTTGTCCCTCCACTGGGCCACAGATGCAGCCGTTGGCACCCAAGACCACAGGGCATGCAGCTTGTCTCTCTCCCGGGCCACAGGTGCAGGCACAGGCACAGCTAATGGCACCCGGGACTGCGGGGCGGGCAGCTTGTCCCTCTCCCAGGCCGCAGCCTGGCTAGTCCCCATTCCTCTCTCTGCAGTGTTGAGTGTCTGAGCCATTATAGTGTAACAGCATGAGGGCGTGATGACCATTCGCATATTAGCTCTTTATTATATAGATCTAGAGGCCCGGTGCACAAAAATTTTTGCACTGGCGGGGGGGGCGTGTCCCTCAGCCCCCCTTGTGCCCTCTCACAGTCTGGGACCTCTCGGGAGATAACAACCTTCTGGCTTAGGCCCAATCCCTAGGTGCCTGCCCCGCAGCTCCTGATCAGTCTCAGAGCAGGGCCGATTGGGGAGTTGGGGCGCCACCCTCTGTCATGCACAGAGCAGGGCGGATCAGGAGGTTGCAATGCCACCCTCAGTCATGCTCAGGGTAGGGCCGGTTGGGGGTTGGGGTGCCGCCCCCTGTCACACTCAAGGCAGGGTCAATGGGGAGGTTGGGGCGCCGCCCTCTGTCACCCACAGAGCAGGGCCCATGGGGGGTTTGGGGAGCTCCACCCTGTAACTCTCAGGGCAGGGCCGATGGGGAGGTTACGACTCCACCCTGTCATACACAGAGCAGGGCCGATCAGGGGGTTGGGGCGCCTTCCCCTTTCACGAACAGAGCAGAGCAGATAGGGAGGTTGTGGCCCTGCCCACTGTCACATGCAGAGCTGCAGGGCAATCAGAGGGTTTGGGCGCTGCCCCCTGTCACGCTGCTCCAGGGACGAGAAGGCCTCGTGGCTCCACTGATCCCAGTGCTGGGGGGCCTTGCGGCTCCGCTTGACACAGGAGCAGTGAGGTCTCGCTGCTCCGCTGATCCCGGTGCCAGGAGGCCTCGCGGCTCCGCTGATCCCGGGTTCAGGAGACCTTGTGGTTCCACTGATTCCAGGCCGGGAGGCCTCGTGGCTCCACTGATCCCAGTGCTGGGAGGCCTCATGGCTCCGCTGATCCCGGTGCTGGGAGGTCTTGCTGCTCTGCTGATCCTGGTGCTGGGAGGCCTCACGGCTCCACTGATCCTGGTGCTGGGAGGCCTCGCGGCTCCGCTGATCCCGGTGCTGGGAGGACTCGCAGCTCTGCTGATACCAGTGCTGGGAGGCATATTACCATTTTACTATATAGGATAGAGGCCTGGTGCACAGGTGGGGGCCGGCTGGTTTGCACTAAAGGGTGTCCTGGATCAGGGTGGGGGTCCCGCTTGGATGCCTGGCCAGTCTGCGTGAGGGGCTGAGGGCCATTTTCAGGCTGGTGGGTGACTGAAGCTCCCAGCCTCTCCTTTTTTTCCTTTTTTTTTTTATTCTGGGATTTATTTACCTTCTATGGCTGTCACTGGAGCTCAGAGCACACTTTAGCTCAGACCTCGGCTGCTGAAAGCAGGTTTCTGGACTTTGTTTACCTTCTGTATTTGAAACTTTGTTGCGACTCCAGCTCTGAGATCCCGGCTGACTGAAAGCAGGTTTCTGGGGTTTTGTTTAGCTTCTATATTTGTAACAATGTTTCTTAGAGAGCAGCTCAGAGCCCAGCAGCGGCAGGCGGGGAACGTTGGCTTCCTCCGTCACTGGAGCAAGAAAGCCTCCTGTTCGCGTCAACTGTCTGGCTGCCGGCCGCCATCTTGGCTGGCAGTTAATTTGCATATCGCCCTGATTAGCCAATGGGAAGGGTAGCGAAGTTACGGCTAATTACCATGTTTCTCTTTTATTATATAGGATGTGGCTATAACATTACCAATTAACTGGAGGGGAAAAACCACCACATGAAGGCATTAGGAGAATGCAAACTGGAATAATCACAGGATAAATAAGAAAAATAATAATTGCATACAAAGAATAGGCACACAAAGATTGTTTGAGTGTTTGGGTGTCCTTCTGAAACAGAACTGTTTTGTTTACCCAAGCATTCTTTCATGCTTTTGTTTAGAAAGAAGGGTCTGGCAGTGGTAATAAACAGTACTTCAAGAAACACAACCAACACATTGCAGCAGCAGCACTATAGGATGCTATTTGCAAACAGACTTGCCAAGTGGGCAAAAGTAGGTTTACATTTATTTGTATGGAAAATACAACTATCTATTTAATAAAAGCCTAATATGCAAATAGTCCCCTCAGGCAGTCGTCTGACGAAGAGACCGCTCGCTATGACGTGCGCTAACTACCAGGAGGCAGCGTGAAACATGGTGGGCACAGCGATGCAGCACTGGCAGCGAGAGGCAGTGGAGGCACTGCTGGCCCTGATGGGACCCTACGAGAGCGGGACTATGGTGTGGTGGTGGAGCATGTAAGCGGGCGGTGCCAGGCCAAGGCGAGAGCAAGTGTGGGCTCGATCACCCCACTGATCGCCCCGCAGACGGTGACCAGCCTCAATTGATCACCACGTATGCGGGATGCTGGAGAAGCCAAGGTGCGGTGCCAGGCGGGGCTGCGAGGCTGGGAGCACGAGCTGGGGCTGCGAGGTTGGGGGCACAAGCTGGGGCCCGATCTCCACAGGCCACCCTGAGGGACCCCACCTGTGCATGAATTCATGCACCGGGCCTCTAGTTAATAAATAATCTACATATATAACAGGAATATGCAAATTTGTCCAGTATGCAGTCACATTACGACCATTCACAGGGTGGGTGTGGCTGCAGGGCTGCAGTGCGGCACTCTGGGTCTAAGTGTGATTTCGTCCCACCCACGCAGACTCTCCCACGGCACGCAGCCAAATCCCAACGCCGACCTGGGGTTTACTAAACTTTACTGGAGCTGCTCCCCACACCCAAACCCCCTGCCCCAGGACCACGCTGCCCACAGCAAGGGGCCCCGGAAGCGTTCTGACAGGCAGCCGAGTAGAGCGGGGGCTGCAGGGAGCCAGGGAGGGGTGGGGCCACAGAAGCCAAGCTCCCAGGGGTCTGAGGAGAGCGCCTGAAGGAAGAGGAAGCTTCAGCAAAGCGGCCAGCCATTGGGTCTGCAGGTACGCGGACAGGCCTCTGCCTGAGGGGCAGCTCCTGGGTGAGCGCCACAGCTTTGGTGAAGCAGTTGGCCAGGAGGCGGGCAGCCCAAAGGACACAGAGCAGCGCAGAGGCAGGGTGCACTGGAAGGGGCTTGGGCAGGGGCAGGGTGCTGGCGGGCAGGGATCTGCCTCGCCTGGGGAGAGTGAGGTTCTGCAGTGGCCCCAAGATGCGGGAAACAAGAGGGAATGACTGCCAGCGTGGAAGAATGCCCGGCAGAGGGGCAGGGACTTGCAGCCCTGAGGTGGGAGTTGAGGGGCGGTTCCACCTCAGTGGAGGGGTGCCACACTGCTAGGTACCCCACTGCAGTGGTTTGGTGAAGTTCCCAGCACTAACCGGGCCTGGCCGCGGCCTGCGCTCTTGAGAGGCCAGGACTCCTGCTCCTACCTTGGCCCAAAAGCAAGCCTGCGCCCACCCTGCCCCCAGTTCCTGTCCCGCCCCATGGGGGTGCACGCCTGCACGGTGAGTGCGAAGCCTACCACCTGCTCCCCAGAAGGGGGGGGGGCAGTAAAGAATGGGGGTGGGGGACAGGGGAGAGGAAAGAATGTGGAGCATCCACGATGAAGAGGTGCTTCAGAACGAGGCTTGAAAGCCTCACAAGGAGGTTTGTTCTGTTTGCCCCAAGGCTGTCCCTTAGGAAGGGCGGAGAGTGCAGTTGTGAGGGCTCCCTGCGCGCTAAGTCAAGTTCCGCAGCCAACTTGAACTGGCCTCAGTTTCCTGGTCTGTAAAATGGATTAAGCGTGTCCCAGTGCCTTCACTGAGCTTTGAGGGCCAATTGAGATACTATATAAAGAAAATGAGTGAAGACATGAGAAAGAAAAGAAAGGGCGAGCAACACAAAAGAAAGACTGGAAAGAACCTGTAAACCTATTGTCACTTAAATAGGGAATATAGTCAATAGTGTTGTAATGATGGTATGATATCAGGTGGGTACTGGAAATATCAGGGAACACTTTGTGAAGTATATGGTTGTCTAACCACTATTCTGTAACTAATAAACCTGAAACTAATACAAAATAATATTGAATGTAAAGAAATGAAAGTAGGAGTGAAATTTTTATAAATTTCAAAGTTTAAATAAAGGCTGTAAAGGAAGGAAAGGGGAGAATAAAAATAGTATTTTTCATTTTACCACTTTATTATCTTTTCAGTACATGAAAAAGACATTTGTCTTTATATGGTGCTTTTATACTTTTCTAAATCATTATTTCATTTGATGTTCAGGGCAACTTAAAGACAAGATAATTATTCCCTCCAGTATTCAAAGAAAGGAAATCTTGGTGACTGGCCCCAATGATCCAATCGGCAAGCCCTTATTGTAAAGCAGGGTTACTGAAATTTTCTGTGAAGGGTAATATATCCTATCTAATAAAAGAGAAACATGGTGATTGGCGTACGACCACTACACTTCCCATTGGCTAATCAGGGCGATACGCAAATTAACTGCCAGCCAAGATGGCGGCCGGCAGCCAGGCAGCTTGAAACTAACATGAGGCTTGATTGCTTCAGTGACGGAGGACTCCAACGTTCCCCGCCTGCCGCTGCAGGCCTCTGAGCTGGCAGTTTGAAACATAGTTACAAAAATACAAGCTAAACAAAACCCCAGAAACCAGCTTTCAGCTAGCCGGGATCTCAGACCTGGAGTTGATACAGAGTTTCGATTGTAGAACCTAAACAAACCAGATACCTGCTTTCAGGAGCGGAGGCCTAAGAGCTGGAGCCTCAGAGCTAAAGCTGGCTCAGAAAAAAAAAAAAAAAGAAAGAAAAAAAAAGGAGCAGTTGGGAGCTTCAGTCCCAGCCTGAAAACAGCCATCAGCCCCTCACCCAGACTGACCAGGCACCCCAGTGGGGACCCCCACCCTGAAGGGGGTGTGACCAGCTGCAAACAGCCATCAGCCCCTCACCCAGGCTGGCCAGGCATCCCAGTGGGGACCCCCACCCTGAAGGGGGTGTGACCAGCTGCAAACAGCCATCAGCCCCTCACCCAGGCTGGCCAGGCACCCCAGTGGGGACCCCCACCCTGATCCGGGACACCCTTCAGGGCAAACCAGCCAGCCCCCACCCATGCACCAGGCCTCTATTCTATATAGTAAGAGGGTAATATGCCTCCCAGCACCGGGATCAGCGGAGCCGCAAGGTCTCCCGGCACCGGGATCAGCATGACAGGGGGCAGCGCCCAAACCCCCTGATTGCCCTGTGGCTCTGTGTGTGACAGGGTGCGGCGCCCCAACCCCCCACCCCACGGGCCCTGCTCTGTGTATGACGGGGTAGAGCCATAACCTCCCCATCAGCCCTGCCCTGAGTCTGAGAGTGGCGGCGCCCCAACCCCCTGATCGGCCCTGCTCTGTGGGTGATAGAGGGCGGCGCCCCAACCTCCTGATCCGCCCTGCTCTGTGCGTGACAGGGGGGAGCTCCCCAACCCCCTGATGGGCCCTGCTCTGTGCGTGACAGGGGGGAGCTCCCCAACCTCCTGATCGGCCCTGCTCTGTGCGTGACAGGGGGAGCTCCCCAACCCCCTGATCGACCCTGCTCTGTGCGTGACAGGGTACGGAGCCCCAACCCCCTTGATGGGCCCTGCTCTGTGCATGACAGGGGGCAGCACCCCAACCCCCTGATCGGCCCTGCTCTGTGCATGACAGGGGGTGGCACCGCAACCTCCCTATCGACCCTGCCTTGAGTGTGACAGGGGGCAGTGCCCCAACCCCCTAATTGGCCCTACCCTGAGCGTGACTGAGGGTGGCATCGCAACCTCCCAATCCGCCCTGCTCTGTGCATGACAGGGGGCGGCGCCCCAACTCCCCAATCGGCCCTGCTCTGAGCCCGACCAGGGGCTACACCTAGGGATTGGGCCTGCCCTCTGCCACCCGGGAGCAGGCCTAAGCCAGCAGGGCGTTATCTCCCGAGGGGTTCCAGACTTCGAGAGGGCACAGGCCGGGCTGAGGGACCCCCCCTTTCCCCCCTGAGAGCACAAATTTTTGTGCACCAGGCCTCTTGTATACTAATAAAAGCCTTGGGGGTGATCAGGCCAGCAGGGGAGTAGTTAGGCGGGATAGAGCCTAAACCGGCAGTTGGACATCATGGGATCAGACCTGTTGGACATCCTGGGATAAGGCCTAAACCGGCAGTCGGACATCCCCCAAAGGGTCCAAGATTGGAGAGGGTGCAGGCTGGGCTGAGGGACACCCTGCCCCACCCCCCTGTGCACGTATTTCGTGCACCAGGCCACTAGTAATACAAGAATAAACTGTGTTTTGCATACTCACACCTGTAAACCTACTTTTGTCCCCCCCCTGTATTTAGGAGAATTATCTATTAACAATCTTAAAATCTTCTTTAAAAATTTGAATTAGCATACTTGGACACTGGAAAAATAGAAAATCGTTAATGACTGGACAAGTGAGATCAATTTAATAAATACATTAAAGTACATGTAACTTATATGGCCTTGTAAGAACTTTAAAACTTCTTTTACATGCTTTATCTTATTATGGTATACAAAAAGAACATGTGAGGTAAATTCATTTTACAGAGAAATGTGACATGCTCAGAGAGATTACACAAACTGTTTAAATTCATAAAGCTAACATACTGCATAAGATGTCAATCTCATACCTAATAATGTTATGAGAATAAAAATTTAATTGCAATGAAAAACTTGAATGTAAAAGTAAAATGTAAATGCAAATTATATTAAAAAATTATGCCACGCAATACAATAAATACACACATTAAAACTAGATGCAGCCCTCACCGGTTTGGCTCAGTGGATAGAGCATCGGCCTATGGACTGAAGGGTCCCAGGTTCAATTCCAGTCAAGGGCATGTACCTTGGTTGCAGGCACATCCCCAGTGGGGAGTGTGCAGGAGGCAGCTAATCGATGTTTCTCTCTCATTGATGTTTCTAACTGTCTATCCCTCTCCCTTCCTCTCTGTAAAAAATCAATAAAGTATATATTTTAAAAACTAAATGCAAAGGTTAGAAAGATGGCTAATGACATGGAATATACATAACCTACTGTTGATGGAATGAAGCAAGTTTCAAACAAAAGGCACAATATAATCTGATTTATAGAGCCCTAGCCCATTTGGCTCAGTGGATAGAGCAACGGCCTATAGACAGAAGTGTTCCGGGTTTGATTCCCGGTCAGGGCACATGCCCAGGGTCACGGGCTCGATCCCCAGTGTGGGTCATGCAGGAGGCAGCCAATCAATGATTCTCTCTCATCATTGATGTTTCTATCTCTCTTTTTTTTTTCTCTTTTTAAACCAATGCATTCTTTATTGCAGACTGAAGCTAAGGGCTCACACTGTGCTCTGATCTGGGGCTTCTCTGCTGCCCAGCTTTCCCAGAGGCCAGGGCACACTCTCCAAGCAGAGTAGGATGCAGCTTTCAGAAACAACCTCTCTGAAAGGCCTGAGATGAGGACCTGGGGAAGTAGCAGCTGGCATTCAGGGTTGAACCAGAAAGGGAGGCTAGAGGGCCAGTCAAATCCAACCCTCATCTCCTGGGGACTCCAGGTCACTCGCTTCACCGGAGTGCCACACAGACTCTGAAAAAATCTATGAGGCCACGGGTGGGAGTGAAGGGCTGCTTAAGGGAGGGGGATGGGCACAGACTTGGTGTTGGGGGAAAGCTGAGAAACTCCACCTTTCACTCCTAGGCCATCCCCAGGGCCACCCCAGGCCTTGCTTCTTCTTCTTTTTTTTTTTTTTTTTAATGTTTTTTATTGATTTTTTAAAGAGAGGAAGGGAGAGGGATAGAGAGTTAGAAACATTGATGTGAGAGAAACATCGATCAGCTGCCTCCTGCACACTCCCTACTGGGGATGTGCCCACAACCAAAGTACGTGCCCTTGACCGGAATCGAACCTGGGACCCTTGAGTCCGCAGGCCGACGCTCTATCCACTGAGCCAAACTGGTTAGGGCTAGGCCTTGCTTCTTAAACAGTAAAGTGCTCGTAGGAATCCCTGGGGATCTCTTGGAGTGCGGGTTCTGATCCCAGAGGTCCGGGATTGGGCCTGGGGTTATGTGTTTCTAACAAACTCCCATAGGTGCTGATGCACACCACACTGAGTTGCAGGCTCTGGCCATACAATGCCTTTTTGCATATCAGGCAAATGCACCCCTTCTTCAACAAGGAGAAACCCCACTCCAGGACACGGTGAGTGGGGTCAGGCCAGGCTGGGCTAGCCTGCAGCCCTCACTTGTCCCCGGCTGAACTCAGTAGCCCTGGAGATCTTATCTGGCCTCCTTGCCCTGAAAACCCTTTTCCCAGAGCTTGACCCACCAGACCTCGGAGATGAGCAGAGTGAACAGGCATCTCCTGGGACGCTGAGTTCTCAAGTGCTTGGTGACATGCCTACAATCTCCCAACCTGTCAGCTTCTTGCCAAGAGACAGGAGGCCTGGGCAGGGCAGCCTCAGGGCTGGGGAAGGGAAAGGGGAAGAGGAAGGAAATTGGTACATTCTGAGAAAAGGTCAGTGCTCTGAGTGTGGAACAGTGGCCACTGGCCCACGGATGTAGGATTTGGGTGGTCTGGTTTGCCCCAAGTCCTTGGGACTAAGGCATCTCCCACAGACTCCAACAAAAGTCCAGACCAGGGTGGGCTCTGATCTGCTTGCTCCACAGATGAGAAGGTAGGAGGTAGATACCTGCAGGATCAAGAGGTCAGGGGTTCTCCAAACCAGAGGTATTGTCACAGGAAGCCAGAGCCCCAGGCCCTCACCTGGTGGAGCCACCAGTTGTCCCTGTTTGCAGGTCCTGTCCCTGTGTTAGCACTGAAAAGTCCCGAGCAAACATGGATGGCAGGCCACCCTACTGCCTGGCCAGGCTCCAGGTTCAGAGCCTAGAAATGACGAGGTTATCAGGGCTTTGAGTGGTGACCCGGGGGCTGGCCAGCTACAATCCAACGGTGCATAGTGCCGCCTGCATCCAGATGAACCAATGACAAGGCAGCCAGTCTGCCGCCAGAGGGAGACTGCAGAGGGAGGCACAGGCACAAATGGCTTTCTTTCTCTCTGGGCCACTCTCCTGTAGTTCAAGGGGTGATGCCAGGTGCAGCTGGTCACTCCAGCAATTTCTTAATCATGAGGAAGGACAGAGCCACCTTGATCTGCTCCCGTTTCCTGGCCTGATGGCCCTGGGGCTCCTATGTAAACACTGTCAGCCCTGCTGCAGCCTCCGCACTCTCTCCACAGCTTTCCCACAACTCCTGGTTCAGGCTCCTGCCAATCCAGGGATCTACAGGGCTCAGGATGGGGCACAGAGAAGGGGTGGTTCCCAGGAAGCAATAAATAGATGCAGGTTGTCTTCTGTTTGTCTCAGGGCAGTGACTGGCTCTCAGCACTAGAAGCAAGGCCTCAACCCACAGGGGCCCAAGAAATGCTCAGCAATGCTCAGCTGCAAGCTCAGAAGATACCAAGGATTCAAAGACTTGGAGACGTGTGTTCCCTAAAAAGCCTCCAAGGAGCCCAAGGAGGCAGAGACCCACTGCCACTACTACCCTTTTCCCAAAATTGTAAGTTCAGAGAAGGTGGGGGTCTGCCCAAGTTTGCATAGAGGCTATGAATGCCCAGAATCCTGGCTCTGGCCCCTACCTTGCCTCCTCCTCTGGGTATTCCAGAACTCTACAGCTCTAAGCTATATCTATCCTGGACTGCTGCACCCCCTCCCACGCGCTGTTTGCCCACCTATCCCCAGGCCCCCAAGCTAGGCCTCCCATAGGCCCTTGGGGCTCCCTCCCCTCAGGGTGCCAGGCAAGTGGCCTCTGTCCCTTCAGGGTGGGCATGAGGAGGGAGGGAGGCCTAAGGTGGGGGAGCCCATGTGCCCTCTGGAGGCATGAGCATGTCAAACTTGATGAGTGGCAGGGCAATGACGCGCATCTCAGCGTTTAGTGGGTTGAAGTGGAGATTGATGCTGCACAAGGCAGGCATGGCGGCTAGCTTCTCCATGGGCACATCCACAATCTCGTTCTCCTCCAAAATGATGGTCTCCAGTGCCGGCAGGGGGGTGAGCTGCTCAGGGAAGTCATGAAACTGGTTCCGAGACAGGTGGATGGCCTTGAAGTGCTGCAGGGCACTGACCTCGTTGGGGAGATGGTACAGGAAGTTCCCTTCCAGGCAGAGCTTTTGAAGCTGACAGAATGTGGTCATGAACTTGCTGGTGAGGGACTTGAGCTCATTGTTGGCCAGCGTGATGAGGTGGATCTGGTCAGTGACATTCCACAGGACCTTGCAGATGCTAATGGGGAAAGACACCAGCTTGCACTCCGCCAGATCCAGGGTGTCAGAGTCACTCTCCACCGTCTCGTTGACCTTCCTTGCAACTCTGGCCACCGCCTCACCCATCTTCCTCAGCATGCAGACTTGGGGTGTCCTGCTGCCAGCCACTAGGCTGGTCTGTTGCTCACAAAGGGGCCTGCACAGCAACAATACCTCCTAGCACCCTGCGCAGCGCAGTCACGCTCACTCGGCCACCAGCGGCACCCCACACAACAGCGGCAGGCAGCTATGTTTCTATGTCTTTATCCCTCTCCCTTCCTCTCTGAAATCAATAAAAATATATATTTTTTAAAATGCCTAGAAAAAAGTCTAGGTAGCCAAAATAAGGTGAATTTTATTTTATTAGAATTTATTTGCATGTTCTACTATGATACTTATTACTCCTATAGTTTAAACAACATTAAGTGTCTTTTTCAAGTGACAGCTGACAAGAAGGGAAGAATAAAGGAAAACAACATAGGCAAATGAACTCTAAAACCATAGCTATTTAGTCCAGGAGCCAACACATACATATATTATATATAAATTAGGTAATACATTTTAGAATGATTTTCATCCACAATGATTAAAATAAAGAGGTTTGATGAATGAAAGTGAGCCAGTTACCTAAAAAACTTAGTAACTTCGAACCACATACACACACATATTAGTATTTCTAAAACATCCCAATATATTAGAAAAATGAAAGTTAATACCAGATGTACTCAGAGTTTAAATTCAATGAGCCACAGAATAATCAAAACAATTCTTAAGAAAGAATAAAGTTAGAGGATTCATATTTCCTGATTTCAAAACACTAGAAACCTAGAGTAATCAAAACAGTGTAGTAATGACATAAAGACAACCATATCCAGTGGTCGGCAAACTGTGGCTCGCGAGCCACATGTGGCTCTTTGGCCCCTTGAGTGTGGCTCTTCCTAAGCCTTAGGAGTACCCTAATTAAGTTAATAACAATGTACCTACATATATAGTTTAAGTTTAAAAAATTTGGATCTCAAAAGAAATTTCAATTGTTGTACTGTTGATATCTGGCTCTGTTGACTAATGAGTTTGCTGACCACTGATATAGACCAATAAAATGGAATAACTAGTCCAAAAATAAACCTTCATATATATGGTCAAATGATTGTGACAAGGATGTGAAGGCCATTCAATACAGGAAAAAGCATCTTTTCAACAAGTTGCTGAAAAATGGATATCCATATGGAAGAGAATTAATTCAAAATTAATTCAAAATGGATCCATGATCAAAATGTACATAAGACAAAGGCTTCAGACACTGGATTTAGCAGTGATTTCTTGGACATAACACCAAAGATATAGGAACCAAAAGGAAAAACAGATTAGATCTTCAGGAAAATCTTAAAATTTTATGTATTAAAAGACTATCTACAGAGTAAAATGACAACCCACAGAATAGGAGAAAACATTTGCAAATCATTTATTTTATAATGGATTAATATCCAGAATATATAGAGAACTCCAAAAATTCAACAACAAAAAGCTAAACAACTATATTCAAAAATGGGCAAAAGAGCTCAGCAGACATTTTTCTAAAGAACACATACAACTGGACAAAAAGCACACGAAAAGATGCTCAATATCATTAACTAGAGGCCCAGTGCATGAATTCGTGCATGGGTGGGGTCTGGCTGGCCTGTCCCCATTGGGGCCGATCAGGCCAGGCCAGCCAGGGGGAGGGGACGTGGGAGGTGGGGGGGGGGCAGTTAGGGGTGGGGCCAACCGGAAGTGGAGCAAGGGGGGACCGAGGGCACTTGCCGGGCTGGCCCTGCCCCCTGGTTGAACTCTGGTCGAACTCCCTGTCCAGGGGACAATTTCCATATTACCCTTTTATTATATAGGATTATCAGGGAAATGAGAACAAAACTATGAGATACCACCTCACACCCATTAGGATGGCTACTTAAAAAAACAAGCAAAACAGAAGATAGTCAATAATATTCTGATAACTATGTATAGTGTCAGAGAATACAAGATTTATTGGGATGATCCCTTAGGTTATATAATGACTAATCACTGGGGTGTACACCTGAAACTAATATAATATTATATATCAACTGTAATTGAAAAATAAAAATTGATTTACATTTTTTTAAAAGAAGCTAGACACAAATGAAATAATAAAACAAAACAAGGGTTGGCAAGGATGTGGAGAAAGTAGAACCCCTGTGCACTGTTGGTGAGACTGTAAATGGTACAGCCACTGTGGAAAACAATATGGTGATTTCTCAAAAAAATTAAAAATAGAATTACCATGTTACCCAGCAATTCCACTCCTGGATATACATCCAAAAAAATTGAGAGCAGGGTTGTAAGGATATATTTGTACACCCATACCCATAGCAGCATTATTCACAGAAGCTAAGATGTGGAAGCTTCCCAAGTGTCTAGCAGTGGATAAATGGATAAGCAAAATGTGCTATATACATACAGTGAGATATCATTCATCCTTAAAAAGGGAATTCTGATATATGCTACAAGATGGGTAAATTATGATGACACTCTGATAAGTGAAATAAGCCAGCCACAAAAAAACAAAAACAAAAAACAAATACCATATGATTCCACTTATATGAGATATTTGGGACAGGCAAAATTATTGAGATATAAAGTAGAATGGGAGTTTTCAGGGGCTTGAAAGGGGAGAATGGGAAGTTATTATTTAGCAGATACAAAGTTTCTGTTTTTCAAGACGAAAGGAGTTCCACAGATAGATGGTGGAGATAATTGCATAACTAACTATAGGAATGTACTCATTGCCATTGAATTGTACAGTTAAAATGGTTATTGATATTAAATTTTATGTTATGTATATTTTACCACAATAAAAAATGAAAAAAAATATTGAAAAAGAACAAAATTAAGAGAACTCACACTTCCCAATTTCAAAACTTACTACAAAACTACAGTAATCAATACACTGTAGTACTGGGTTAAGGACAAACATATGGATCAATGGAACTGAATTCAGGGCACAGGAAAAAAATCCTATGTTTAGAGCCATTTCATTTTTATCAAAGATGTCCAGACTATACAAAGATGATGGGACAAATGGACACCCACAAGCAAAACAACTTGGACCCAAACTCACAGAATACTCAAAATTGACCATGGACCTAAATCTAAGAGTTAAAATTACAAAATTCTTAGAAAAAAAGAAAAACCCCGTAAGAGTAAGTCCTTACTCTTAGGTTAGATAATGTTTTTTGGATTTGACACCAAAAGCCCAAACAACAAAAGGAAAAATAGATACATTGGACTATATCAAAATTTAAAACTTCTGTGCTATAACATCACCAATAAAAAAGTAAAGAGACAACCCAAAGAGTGGGGGGAAATATCTGCAAATCACATATCTAGTAAGGGTCTAGATTCAAAATCCTACAAGTCAATAATAAAAATGAACAAAAAATTTGAATACATTTTCCCAAATAGATATACAAATGGTCAATAAGCACATGAAAAGATGCTCAATATCTTTAACCATTAGGGAAATGCAAATCAAAACTAAAAGAAAGAAAAATAAGTGTAAGCAAGGATGTGGTCAAACTAGAACCCTCATGCACTGCTGATGGAAATGTAAAATGGTTCAGTGGCTAGGGAACAGTTTGGTGGTTTGTCAAAAGTTAATCAGAGTTACCATAAGATTCAGCAATTCCACTCCAAGGTATATACCCAAAGAATCAAAAGCAGGGACTCAGATACTCCTACACCAATGTAGAACAGCAGTATTCATAATAACCAAAAAGTGGAAACAATATAAATATCCATCAACTGATGAATGAGTAAACAAAACATGATACATGCTAAATCATTGATGAGACCTGAAAACATATTAAGAGAAAGAAGCCAGTCACAAAAGACCCCATTTTGAATGATATCATTTAAATGAAATGTCCAGAATAGGTGAATCCAGAGGCAGAAATCAGTGGTTGCCTGGGGCAGCAGGGAAAGGGGAATGACTGCTAATGAGTACAGGGTTTCTTTTAGGGGTAACAAAAATATTCTAAAATGAGATTGTGGTGATGCAAAAAGAAGTGAACTATAAACTTTAAGTAGGTAAAGAGTATGGTATGTGAATTTATTATCAATAAAGCTATTTAAAAACTTCATCCTATATAATAAAAGTGTAGTATGCAAATTATCCCCATGACCAGGGAGTTCCTCCAGGGAGCGGGGCTGGCCGGGGGAAGGGAGGGAGGCCCTGAGCAGCAGTGGTGGTGTCGATGGCAGGCAGCCAGAGAAAGGGAGCAAGGCCCCAGCCAGCAGGCGCTAGAGACCCTACCGGTGCACGATTTTCGGGCACTGGGGCTCTAGTAAACTATAAATGTACTAGAAACCCGGTGCACAAAAATTTGTGCATGCGGGGGGGGGGGGGGTCCCTCAGCCCAGCCTGTGCCCTCTCACAGTCTGGGACCCCTCGGGAGATAACGACCTGCTGGCTTAGGCCTGCTTCCGGGTGGCAGAGGGCAGGCCCAATCCCTAGGTGCAGCCCCTGGTCAGGCTCAGAGCAGGGCCGATTGGGGAGTTGGGGCGCCGCCCCGTCATGCACAGAGCAGGGTGGATCGGGAGGTTGCGATGCCACCCTCAGTCACGCTCAGGGTAGGGCTGACTGGGGGGTTGGGGCACCTGTCACACTCAAGGCAGGGTCGATGGGGAGGTTGCGGCGCCACCCTGACACGCACACAGCAGGGCCCATCAGGGGGTTGGGGAGCTCCCCCCTGTCATGCACAGAGCAGGGCGGATCAGAGGGTTGGGGCACCACCCTCTATCACCTACAGAGAAGGGCCGATCAGGGGGTTGCGGCGCCACCACTGTCACACTCAGGGCAGGGCCGATGGCGAGGTTATGGCTCTCCCCCATCACACACAGAGCAGGGCCCGTGGAGGGGGGCTTGGGGCGCTGCCCTCTATCACCCACGGAGCAGGGCCGATCAGTGGGTTGGGGCGCCGCCACTCTCACACTCAGGGCAGGGCCGATGCGGAGGTTATGGCTCTACCCCGTCACACACAGAGCAGGGCCCGTGGGGGGGTGGGGGGGGCTGGGGCGCCGCACCCTGTCACACACAGAGCAGGGCAGATCAGGGGGTTGGGGAGCTCCCCCCTATCAGGCACAGAACAGGGCTGATCAGGGGGTTGGGGCGCCTTCCCCTGTCACGAACAGAGCAGGGCGGATAGGGAGGTTGTGGCCCCGCCCCCTGTCACACACAGAGCCGCAGGGAGATCAGGGGGTTTGGGCGCTGCCCCCAGTCACACTGATCCCGGTGCCAGGAGGCCTCTCAGCTCCGCTGATCCCGGTGCTGGGATGCCTCGCAGCTCCAGTGCCGGGAGGCCTCTCAGCTCCGCTGATCCCGGTGCTGGGATGCCTCGCAGCTCCGCTCATCCCGGTGCTGGGAGGAATATTACCCTTTTACTATATAGGATAGAGGCCTGGTGCATGGGTGGGGGCCGGCTGGTTTGCCCTGAAGAGTGTCCTGGATCAGGGTAGGGGTCCCCACTGAGGTGCCTGGCCAGCCTGGGTGAAGGGATGATGGCTGTTTGCAGTTGGTCACACACCCTTCAGGGTGGGGGTCCCCACTGGCGTGCCTGGCCAGCCTGTGGGAGGGGATGATGGCTGTTTGCAGCTGGTCACACACCCTTCAGGGTGGGGGTCCCCACTGGGGTGACTGGCCAGTCTGGGTGAGGGGCTGAGGGCTGTTTTCAGGCTGGCGGGTGACTGAAGCGCCCAACTGGTCCTTTTCTTCTTCTTTTTTTAAATTCTGGGCCAGCTTTAGCTCTGACTCCAACTCTAAGGCCTCTGCTGCTGAAAGCAGGTATCTGGTTTGTTTGTGTTCTCTAATCAAAACACTGTATCAACTCCAGCTCTGAGATCCCGGCGGGCTGAAAGCAGGTTTCTGGGGTTTGGTTTAGCTTCTATATTTGTAACAATGTTTCAAACTGCAAGCTCAGAGGCCGACAAAGCAGGCGGAGAACGTTGGTTTCCTCCGTCACTGAAGCAAGCTAGCCTCATGTTAGTTTCAAGCTGCCTGGCTGCTGGCCACCATCTTGGCTGGCAGTTAATTTGCATATCTCGCTGATTAGCCAATGGGAAGGGTAGCGGACGTACACTAATTACCATGTTTCTCTTTTATTAGATAGGATAACTTCTTACAAGATATTACTAATATTTTCTCCATATAAAAAAACAAACAGATTTACTTTTTCTACTCAGTATTCATCTAAATCAAAACTACTTTTTAAACAGTTAAAAATAAGTAACGAGTGGCAAATGTTATCTTACATTCCAAAACATTTCAGGGATAATTACTGTATAGAATGTCACTAAGAAAAAATGTAATTGTGCTGTATTCTGAACTGAAAACCAGCAAGCAGAAAAAAACTTACTGGAGAGAGAGACCAAGATGGCGGCATAGGTAAACACTGGAATTTGCTGCCTTGCACAACCACTTCAAAAATACAACTAAAAGACAAAACAGACATCATCCAGCACCACAGGAAGGCTGGCTGAGTGGAAATTATACAACTAGAAGGAAAGAGAAAAGCACACTGAGACTCAGAGGAGCTGCGGAAATAAAGTGTAGAGGTACAGTGGTGCATGTGGAAAGGGCTGGCAACTGAGGACGCGGCTGACTTTTTCAATCACGAGGGAGTCTCAAGCTGCCGAATACTCTGAACTCCAGTTCCGGGAGAGCCTCTGGGGACCCAGATTCATACAGGGAGAAACTGGACTGTCTGGCATCGGTCGGAACTCAAGGGCGGCTTTCTCTCGGAGGTGATTGCTGCAATTACCGGGACACTGAGACACTGGGCCACTTAGGGTAGGACTGAGGATCAGCCATAGCTGTTTTCTCCGCCCTGTTGATTCTCTGAGACCCCACCCCACCCAAGCTTTGCACAGAGGCTTTTGCATATGAAAGGCCTAGCCCTTTGCAATCTGAAAATTACCTAACAAACTGCAACTGGGTCAGAGAGACCCAGAATTTCCAAAATAAGGCCCAAGGCCCCACAGCAGCTTTCACTGCTTCACAGCTGGGCCTCATCTGGGCACCTCCAAACCACAAACAAAGAAGAGGAATCTGCAGATCTCTCCATAGCTCCTGCTGGGTAGTCTCAGACAGAGGCTAAATTAGCACGTCCTTAGAGATCCAAGAGCCAGTGTACCCAGTGTTCAGAGTGGGACCATCCAGATTACAACTCCTCAGATCCATAAGGGACACATGCAGGGGGCAGACTCAGTGAGCCCCAAAGCCCCATTGAAGCAAGTCGTGCCCCATAAGGGTGTCTCCAGCACAGAAGTTCTCCCACTGCAGATACAGCTGATTCTAACAGCCAATTGGCCTGGAGGTCAATTCCTCCCAGTGATACTGACAACAATCAAGGCTTAACTACAAGAAGACTGTGCACAAAGCCCACAAAGGGGTGCACCAACAGTGTCCACCTCAGGTAATTGGGGAGGCTGAGCCACTGGGCCCTATAGGACACCTAGCACACAAAGCCACTCTATCAACACAGGGAAGAATAAAAAATGTGGAGACCGCTGAAACCGGTTTGGCTCAGTGGATAGAGCGCTGGCCTGTGGACTGAAAGGTCCCAGGTTCGATTCCAGTCAAGGGCATGTACCTGGGTTGCAGGCACATCCCCAGTGGGGAATGTGCAGGAGGCAGCTGATCGATGTTTCTGACTCTCTATCTCTCTCCCTTCCTCTTTGTAAAAAAATCAATAAAATATATTTTTTTAAAAAATGCGGAGACAAAGAAACAGGTCACAAATGACAGAAATGGAGGAAAGCAAACTACTGGATATAGAGTTCAAAACCACACTTATAAGGTATTTCAAGAATTTTCTAGAAACCGCTGATAAATTTAGTTAGACCCTCAAGAAATCTAGTGAGACCCTTGAGGATATGACCAAGGACCAACTAGAAATTAAGCATACACTGACTGAAATAAAGAATATTATACAGAGTTCCAACAGCAGACTAGAGGATCACAAGAATCAAGTCAAAGATTTGAAATACGAAGAAGCAAAAAACACCCAACCGGAAAAAGAAAATGAAAAAAGAATCCAAAAATATGAAGATAGTGTAAGGAGCCTCTGGGACAACTTCAAGCGTACCAACATCCGAATTATGGGGGTGCCAGAAAAAGAGAGAGTACAAGATATTGAAAACCTATTTGAAGAAATAATGACAGAAAACTTCCCCTACCTGGTGAAAGAAATAGACTTATAAGTCCAGGAAGTGCAGAGAACCCCAAACAAAAGGAATCCAAAGAGGACCACACCAAGACATATCATAATTAAAATGCCAAGAGCAAAAGACAAAGAGAGAATCCTAAAAGCAGCAAGAGAAAGACAGTCAGTTACCTACAAGGGAATACCCATACGACTGTCAGCTGATTTCTCAACAGAAACTATGCAGGCCAGAAGGGAGTGGCAAGAAATATTCAAAGTAGGTCGGGACAGCCCCGGTTAGGTTGAAACGGCCCCAGTGAGGTCAGGACGGCCCCGGTGAGGTTGAAACGGCCCCGGTGAGGTTGAAACGGCCCCAGTGAGGTAGGGACGGCCCCGGTGAGGTTGAAACGGCCCCAGTGAGGTTGAAACTGCCCCAGTGAGGTCGGGACGGCCCCGGTGAGATTGAAACGGCCCTGGTGAGGTCGGGACGGCCCCGTTGAGGTTGAAACGGCCCCGGTGAGGTTGGGACGGTCCCAGTTAGGTTGCAACGGCCCCGGTGAGGTTGGGACGGCCCCGGTGAGGTTGAAACGGCCCCGGTGAGGTCGGGACGGCCCTGGTGATGTTGAAGCGGCCCTGGTGAGGTCAAGACGGCCCCGGTGAGATTGAAACGGCCCCGGTGAGGTCGGGATGGCCCCAGTGAAGTTGGGACGGCCCCGGTGAGGTTGAAGCGGCCCCGTTGAGGTCGAGATGGCCCCGGTGAGGTTGAATCGACCCCGGTGAGGTCGGCATGGCCCCGGTGAGGTTGAAACGGCCCCAGTGAGGTAGGGACGGCCCCGGTGAGGTTGAAACAGCCCCAGTGAGGCTGAGATGGCCCCAGTGAGGTTGGGACTGCTCCAGTGAGGTTGGGACAGATAATGGGGACCAGTATAGACTGTTGAACAGGGGTAGATGCAGAGGCAGAGCAACACTGAACAGACTGTCAAACTGCAGTGGGAAGCCTGGGAAGGGTTTGGGGGGGATTAAGAGATCAACCGAAGGACTTATATGCCTGCATATAAGACTAACCAATGGACACAAGACACCGGGGGGGGGGGGGGTGGTATGAGCCGGGGGAATGTCAAGGGGGGGGGGGAGGAGAGATATGTAATACTCTTTGTAATACTTTAAGAAATAAAAATTATAAAAAAAGAGAAATATTCAAAGTGATGAATACCAAGAACCTACAACCAAGATTACTTAACCCAGCAAGGCTATCATTCAAAATTGAAGGTCAGATAAAGAGCTTTACAAATAAGAAAAAACTAAAGGAGTTCATCAACACCAAACCAGTATGATATGAAATGCTGAAAGGTATCCTTTAAGAAGAGGAAGAAGAAAAAAAGGTAAAGATACAAATTATGAACAACAAATACACATCTATCAACAAGTGAATCTTAAAATCAAGTGAATAAATAATCTGATGAACAGAATAAACTGTTGAATATAACAGAATCAGGGGCATAGAAAGGGAGTGGACTGACAATTCTCGGGGAGGGGAAAGGGATGTGGTGGGTGCAGGAAGAAACTGGACAAAAATCGTACACCTATGATGAGGACAGTGGGGGGGAGGTAAGGGCAGAGGGTGGGGTGGGAACCAGGTGGAGGGGAGTTATGGGGAGAAAAAGAACAACAAATGTAATAATCTGAACAATAAAGATTTAATTAAAAAAAAAAACTTGCTGGAGGTCACATAGCTAAAAATAAAAAAAAAGAAAAAGAAAAGAAAAAAGAAAACCAGCAAGCATACTTAAACTCAGTGGCAAAGTACAACAGTAATAGAGCAAAGACACTACCTGATCAAAGTAAAAAAAAAGGTTAGGAAGTAGTATATATACTTGGTGAATATTTATTTGGCTTGCATTGAAAACTTTAAGTACTTAAAGAAGATATGAATCACCTTTTAGAATTAAATGGTTCTATCTCTCCCCCCACACACACAAAAAAAAAATCCAGAAGAAAAATAAAATCCAGAAGTATGAGAAACATTTGTTACTTTGAAGATTTTCTTATGTTTTCTATTATGCATTTCTGATTCTAGCTCTAGTCACAAGCCTAAAGGGGATCTGCAGAGGTTTGGTCATGTTGGCTAGAGTAACTTTCAGCTCCAGGATATCTGGTTTAAATTCTTAAGCAGAATTGAATCATTTTTGTACTAAAATAGGTTTTCAGACAAAAAGATAAAATATTTGTGTACTACTTCAGCTTCCCATCTATAAGGAGTAAGTACTTTATAACTTCTGAAAAGTACGTTTATGCAGAATTACTAGTTTGTTTAGCAGTACTTAAAACTTTTTTTATGTCTCTTCAAAATTAACAAAATGCAAGAAAAAGGGAGAAAACAATTAAAATACATCAGAATTGTTTTATAGATAAGTAGAGGCCCAATGCATGAATTTGTGCACCAGTGGGGTCCCTTGGCCTGGCCTGTGGGATCGGGCCAAAACCGGCTCTCCAACATCCCCCAAAGGGTCCCGGATTGGGAGAGGGCATAGGCCAGGCCGAGGGACCCCACCAGTGCTCGATCAGGGCCAGGGAGGGATGCAGGAGGTTGGCCAACCAGGGAGGGACCACGGGAGGACTCCAGGGCGTGTCCGGCCCACCTTGCTCAGTCCCGATCGGCAGGACCCCAGCAGCAAGCTAATCTACCAATTGGAGCGTCTGCCCCCTGGTGGTCATTGCATGTCATAGCGAGCAGTTGAGCGGCCTTAGCATATCATTAGCATATTACACTTTGACTGGTTGAATGGACGACCAGACACTTAGCATATCAAACTTTTATTATACAGGATCACCTGTCTGCTTATCTACCATGAATAACAATTCCATTAGCAGTAGAAGAGGCTCCAGCTTCTTAATCTATGAAGGTAAGCCCAGAGATGAATGCAACTGAGATAGGTGACAAGGAATAAGGCCAAATCCAAAATCAGTACAAAACAGAAAAAGCAAGCCAAAAAGGGGAAGAAAGGAAAAGCGCCAGGCATGGAATGAGAAGAACAAAGCCAAGCAATAGGAAACAGGGACAAAGGTCATCTAAATCAAGCATGTCAATGGGCCCTGTGGCCCACAACGAATATTTTTGCAGCCCCGCCAATATAACGGTATATAAGAAACGTTTTAATAAAAATTTCATAACTTAATTTTTACAACATCCTGTTATATATAATTATTAATAACGAACTACAATGTTCACTAATGACTGATTACTATAATCATGTTGCATTCATCTCCTTTGCACACCTTACACACAGGTGCACCATTTCTCTCCACTAATACTAGCAGCAAATATTTTAGCAGCCAATTGGACTGACTGGTTTGTTGTTCGCAACAGGAAATATTTCACTTTCGAAGAACAAGAAAATAGGTTTATTTGCCTTACGCTTATTAATTGTGCAGTTATTCAGTGTCTGGTAAGTTAATGTTCAAGAAAAAATATTAATTTTTATTAAAATGTTCTATTATTTTATGTTATTGATTACTCAATTATTTCAGCCCTTTGTATTCAGCATGTCTCTATTGAAAGAAACTTCCATTTCTATGTAAATTGAAGTTTTTTGTTTTTTTGAGGTCCACATAAATTTAAACCTTGTTTATTTGGCCCGTATTAGCCTTTGAGTTTGACATGCTTGATCTAAATAAAAGTAAAAGAGAACTAAGGGTCAGAGCTAAATCACTGGTTTGAGGCAGAATACATTAAGGGCATCAATCATTTGTGATAGGAACAAAGTATGACGGCAATATTAAATTGAAATAAAAAAGTTTTGCCGGAGCCGGTTTGGCTCAGTGGATAGAGCGTCGGCCTGCGGACTGAAGGGTCCCGGGTTCGATTCCGGTCGGGGGCATGTACCTGGGTTGCGGGCACATCCCCAGTGGGGGATGTGCAGGAGGCGGCTGGTCGATGTTTCTGACTCTCTATCTCTCTCCCTTCCTCTCTGTAAAAAATCAGTAAAATATATTAAAAAAAAAAAAAAAGTTTGATGAAAGTAAACATAAAGATGTAAAAACATAATGTAGTTTTAAACATCCACAGGCACTTAAAATTTTTTATCCCAACGATTCTAACTTTATAATGTATTTAACCCCCATTACTTAAATATGTCATTACTGTACCTATTCCCATTTCTTTCTTCCAGATAAGTTTTGTTTTTGGAGTTTTTCTTTGAGTATAATTGGTACAGCCTTTTTAGAAGACTTAAGATTTGAAGCCCAGGCCTGTTAAGAGATATATGCCGGGGAAACTGACCTGATATTCACCAGTCTTGCAGTAATGCACTGGGGTTTTTACTAGTAACTTGTGCTTTGGCATGATGATCAGTCTCTAGAAGTGATGGCGAACCTTTTGAGCTCAGCATGTCAGCATTTTGAAAAGCCCTAACTTAACTCTGGTGCCGTGTCAGATATAGAAATTTTTTGATATTTGCAACCATAGTAAAACAAAGACTTATACTTTTGATATTTATTTTATATATTTAAATGCCATTTAACAAAGAAAAATCAACCAAAAAAATGAGTTTGCGTGTCACCTCTGACACGCGTGTCATAGGTTCGCCATCACTGCTCTAGAACCATCCTTGATAGAAGCCAGGAGGAATAGAAACCCCTGTTGATATAGTAAGGGAGGAGCTTCTCTTGCTTCATGAAAACTTTGCTCCTTGCCAATGGTATCATCCACAGCAAATATCCTGTGGGAACTTTGGGGACCTGGGAAGTTCTATCTTTAGCAGAGAAGTTGTGCGCCAAGACAGATGTAAAGGACATTTATTGCAGTACTTTGAAGAGCATAAAAAATAAAAACCTAAATGTCCTTCCACTGGACCAGCACATCACATTATATCCATAAAATGAAAAAATGAGCTGATGAAATGAATTACATTGTATGTGCTGATATTGATCTCCAAAACATATGAATTGAAAAAAGCAAGGTACAGAATAATATATATATCATGCAATTTGTGTTTAAAGATGACATACAGACCATTCTAAGGAATTAAGATACATATCGCAACAACCATTAAAGAAATTATTGCTAAATGTGACTTCATAAAAATTAAGAGTTGCACATAAAAAATAATGCTATAATATTGTATGTCAACTATACTTTAATAGAAATAAATTAATTTTAAAAGAGAAAAATACCATAAACAAAGTCAAAAGATGATTGTGTGTACAAACTGGAAAACATATACAAGAAAAATGGGGATCTCCTCTCCCTCTCCTCCCCCTCTCCTCTCCTCTTCCCCTTCTCCCCCCCACCCCCCGCTCTCCTCCCCACCCCAAAAAAGAAAAGATAAATGGGTGTACAGCTTGCAAAGAAAAAACTGAATGTCCAAGACGAGTGATGAGACTTAAGTTTTCACTTCCTCAGCATATTTATATTTTTTCCATAGGCATGTATTATCCGTTCAAAATAAATAAAATATTTAAATGAATTTTAAAGTCTACCCACACATATATATGCTTTTATATGCATATACACAATTAGCTAATGACAATGATTATCCCTAAAGAGGGAGACAAATTTTCCTGAGTATCCTTATGTGCTGTTTGAATTTTTTTATCATGAGAATATATTAACTTTATAATTTAATCTTATTTTATAATAAAAATACAGTTGTTGAAAGTATATAACCTTTGACCCTAAAATTCCACTTCAAGGTATTGATACTACAGTTGGAAAACTGCAGAAATATTTTCGAGGAGCTTTGCTAACTGTAATGGTTAAAATTTGGAGACTACTTAAATTTTGCCTGTCACTAGAGAACCGGTTAATTAGATGTATATTTACATGCATATATATGTATATAAGGTGATGCCTTAAGTCAGTGGTTCTCAACCTTCCTAATGCCGCGACCCTCTAATACAGTTCCTCATGTTGTGGTGACCCCCAATTTCACTGTTACAAATTGAACATAATTAAAGCATAGTGATTAATCACAAAAACAATATGTAATTATATATGTGTTTTCCGATGATCTTAGGCGACCCCTGTGAAAAGGTCGTTCGACCCCCAAAGGGGTCGCGACCCACAGGTTGAGAACCGCTGCCTTAATTAAAATGATGACTTTGAGTTATATTTAGCGACATGAAAGTATGCATAATATTCTTGAATGGAAAAAATATAAGATCATTGTAAATTTCCTTATAAATTACATCCATAAGAGTTATCTGGAAAGATGATGAGAAAAATAATAATTGTCACCTAGTTGTACAGTTAAGGCTCTCAGTTTCTATACACATTTCTGGATTATAAATTTTTTTAACAATGAACACATATCATCCTATCTAATAATAGACAAACATGGTAATTGACCGTACCTTTGCTGCACCTCCCATTGGCTGATCAGTGCGATATGCAAATTAACCACCAACAAAGATGGTGGCTAATTTGCATACTACAGTCAGGGCGGGACAGCGCCATCCTGCCTACCCCGCCACCATCTGGGCCTGCTATTTGCGACCCGGGGCAGTGGGGCAGGACAGCACCATCCTGCCTGCCCTGCCGCCATCCGGGCCTGCTATCTTCGACCCAGGGTGGCAGGCATTCATGTGTGACCCTACCCGGGGCGGCCGGGTGGTGCAGCAGCGATTGGCCAGCCCGCCCGGCCTCCATCTGGGCATCCTGTGTGCAACCTGACTCAGGGCGGCCGGGTGGGGCAGCAGCGATTGGCCAGCCCGCTTGGCCTCCATCCGGGCATCCTGTGTGCGACCTGATCCGGGGCAGCCGGGTGGGGCAGCAGCGATCTGCCGGCCCGCCTGGCCTCCATCTAGGCATCCTATGTACAACCTAACCTGGGGCAGCTGGGCGGGGCAGCAGCAATCCGCCTGCCCTCTTGGGCGTCCTGTGTGCGACCCGCCCGGGGCAGCGCCCCAACCCCCGGATCAGCCCTGCCATGTGCGTGACCCGGGGCGGCGCCCCAACCCCCGGATCGGCTCTGCTGTGTGCGTGACCTGGGGCGGCGCCCCAACCCCCAGATCGGCCCTGCCGTGTGCGTGACCCGGGGAGGCGGGGCAGGCACCAAGGGATCAGGCCTGCCCTCTGCCACCCGGGGAGCAGGCCTAAGCCAGCAGGTCGTTATCTCCCGAGGGGTCCCAGACTGTGAGAGGGCACAAGTGGGGCTGAGGGACACCTCCTCACCCACCTCCCCTACCAGTGCACAAATTTTTGTGCACCGGGCCTCTAGTCCTATATAATAAAATCCTAGTATGCAAATTAACCGACGGTGGAACAACCAGTTGCTATGACGCACACTGACCACCAGGGGGCAGATGCTCAACACAGGAGCTGCCCCCTAATGGTCAGTGTGCTCCCACAGGGGGAGCGCCACTCATCCAGAAGCCGGGCTCATGGCTGGCGAGTGCAGTGGTGGTGGCATTAACCTCTCCCGCCTCCATTGCAGGCAGGCAGTAAGGAGTGAGGAGTCCCAAACTGCAAGAGCCCCAGACTGCAAGAGGGCGCAGGCCGGGCTGAGGGGCCCGCTCCCTCAAGTGCTTGAATTTCATGCACCAGGCCTCTAGTCATTTTTATAACCAGTAAAAAAAGTATTTTCTTTAAAAAAGAGAGAACTGTCTTTAATAGCATGGAATGAAGAAATAAATGGTATTTACAGGCTGAGCTTCAGTAATAGAGCTAATATGGAACAAAAGATGGAAGTAAAGAAGTTTTTCAATACTTGGCCTTAAATGATAAGGCTAACCATTAAAGTACCAAAACATTTTGGATAATATCTACAAAATGTGCTATAATATAAGCTCTGCTGTCCAGAAAAACCTTTAGCTGAATTTTTCTTTTGTTTAAATACTTAATTCAGACACCCAATTATATCTTTGCCCTCTGTGTGGCATATGGTACTGCCTTCCACTCTTTCTGGAAATACTCTCTCCCTAGCAGACAGGATTCTATCTATAAGGTCCTAGTTTTTCTCCACTCTGCTGTGTACAGCCAATAAGCTGTGTATAGCACAATTCCTGTTGCACAATAGGGGACTCTCGGTTTTCTCCACCTCAGCACTCAATTTCTGAGCCTCATGGATAGACATATCCTCTTCTACATTCTGTCCTAGGTCCTCTTCTCACTGTACACACTATCCCTAGGCAATTTCAAGACCACTCAAGTACTTGGTAACACCCAAGTCTATCTCTATCCAGATCTCTCTCTTGGACAGTAGGTTCATATATCTACCAAATGGATATTTCTTCTTAGGTGTTTAATTGGCACCTAAAATTCAATATATCAAAACAATTCATCATATTCCTCTTCAAACGTACTCCTCTTCCTGTTTTAACTATCGATGTGAATGGCAACATCCTGCTTCTCTTTTTTTTTTATTGATTTTTTACAGAGAGGAAGGGAGAGGGATAGAGAGTTAGAAACATCGATGAGAGAGAAACATCAATCAGCTGCTTCCTGCACGCCCCCTACTGGGGATGTGCCTGCAACCAAGGTACATGCCCTTGACCAGAATTGAGCCTGGGACCCTTCAGTCCACATAACATTCTGCTTCTCAAAACAGAAACTAGGCCATTATCCTTGGTTAGTTTCACTTCTTCCTCTCTCACATCCAATAATTCAACAAGTCCTATCATCCTCTCTGTCACTTCCCTAATTTAAGCCACCAGCATCTCTCACCTGGGTTATTATTACATTCTTCTAACCCCAGTCCCCTATAGCCATTTTAATTGTATTGCCAAGCAATATTTTAAAGTTAATACATCAACTTGTTTCTGTCTATATAAAATCCCACAAATGACTGTCACTATCTTCAGTTTGCCCACCACTGACTTAGACCATGAGGCTATTCACTGCAGCATCACCTATATCTGGCATAGGACCTGGTGTATTACAGACATTTGGTAAATGGCTACCAAATGAATCACAAATATACAAATTTATCCCTCCCACCCCCAAAGAACACTACACCTAAAAAGAAACTATAAAATGTCAATATTTAAATGATTTAATTTTACATTTAAAAGCATCTTCAGCCTGGCCAGGTGGCTCAGTTGATTAAGGCATCATCCCCTATGAAAGGTTGCAGATTCAATCCTGGTCACTGATCTGTTTTTCTCTCTTTCTCTCTTCCCCTACCTCTCTCTCTAAAATCAATGGGAATGTATCCTTGGATGAGGATCAAAAAATAAAAGTATCTTCAATGTTAAGTCAGTGCTAGAAAACAAATTACAAATATGCCTTACTTTGTGCTTGACATTTTCTTGGAAACTGTGTATAAACAAAACTTTTTACAAACTGAGTTACACCATAAATATGCCAGGAGAGCTCATGTACTTAAAAAATATACTTGTTTAATATAAGCCATAATACCAATGATGGACGCGTTTTTGTTTGTTTGCAAATATATTTTTATTGATTTCAGAGGAAGGGAGAGCAAGAGATAGAAACACCAATGATGAGAGAGAATCACTGATCAGCTGCCTCCTGCACACCCTACACTGGGGATCGAGCCTGCAAACCAAGCATATGCCCTGACTGGGAATCAAACTGTGACCTCCTGGTTCACAAGATGACGCTCTACTACTGAGCCGCACCGGCCAGGCAAGGATGAGTTTTTTTAATTTCTTTAGTTTCCTAGACAACATATAAACAAACTCAGGTGTATAAAAACACCCAGAGTAGGCTCTGCATCATGATGTAAAGAATTCCTCTCCTTAGGATGATTATTTGCTAGAATTCATGAGCCATTATGAAGTTATAGATTTTAATGAGCTTGTCTAGAGAGATGAGTAACAGAATTATCTTTAGTAGTAGTTAACCTAAATAATTTTTTATTCACATAACAAAAGTAAAATTCAAGTATGAAACCATTATGTATTTAAACAAAATTAAATGCCAACTGTGGTTCAGAAACTAATTATATTTTCCTTAAGTTTAGAAATATAGGTTTGATTTACATTTAAACTGATTCATTTACAAGGCATATGTCAAAAAATACTTTCTTTGTAGTGGCTCAATTTTTCGAGCCTTATGTTTTTTTCAGCCAATTAACGAAGTTTATCTCTGTCTTTGGCTTTGGTTTTGTTCAATTCTGTTCCTGGTATCAATATAGCCAGCCTATCGGACTTTGCTCTTCTGGGTAAATTCACATGGTACTGCTTTTTTATTCTATCATAATATGTTTAAGTTTTTAATTTTAGCAAGTTTAAAAGGAAGACTTTCAAATATGAATTTCAGGTATACCACAAATAAAAAAGTATTAAATACCTGTCAACATTTGGCAATGTGCCAGAAACTGAGGGGAACACAATTACTGCCCCAGAGGAAATCTATAATATCTAACCCATAAACATTCACCAGAAAGACCCAAAGGACATATAAACATTAACCACATATACACTGAAGTAGTTACATAATGCATCTATGAAGGACTATGTTTTCTGGGTGATGAGTGAAGAGGGAATTATCCAAGTTGTATGTTAACATAAAGTAGTTAGAATTTCTGAAACTAAATGTTAGAACATATTTCAAGCGAGAGGAAAAAATTTCTAGCACAAGGTAGTCAGAATGGTGGTCTGATTTGATGGAGGAAGAGTTGTACTATTTTGTATTTCAAAATCATTGCAATAATATAAAGTGTGAACACTGTCCTAGCAATAGGAAGGCTAGTTGGGTCTTACAGACAAAGAACAAAGATCTTGATCCTAAAACAAAGTCAAGGTAAAGGCACTCAAAAGTGGTTCTCCAGCTGCTTTGAAAACTTTTGGTAATTTCTCAAAAAGCTAAAAACAGAAGTACCATAATTCCATACCTGGATATATACCCAAGAGAAATTAAAATCTGTCCACATAACACATGAAGGTTCAACTAGTACATGAAGGTTCACAGCAGCATTATGACTAGAGGCCCGGTGCACGAAATTTGTATACTGGGGGGGGGGGGGCACGAAATTTGTATACTGGGGGGGGGGGGGCATGTCCCTCAGCCAGGCCTGTGCCCTCTCGCAGTCTGGGAGCCCTCAGGGGATGTCCAACTGTTGGCTTAGGCCTGTTCCAAGTTGGCAGTCGGACATCCTTAGCACTGCCGCAGAGGCGGGAGAGGCTCCCGCCACCGCTGCTGCGCTCGCCAGCTGTGAGCCTGCTCCTACATTGACCCTCTGCCCCCTCGTGGTCAGTGCACATCATAGCGACAGGTTGTTCTGCCATTCAACTAATTTGCATATTAGACTTTTATTATATAGGATAGCCAAAAAGTATGAACAGCTCCTCTAGTGTTCATGTTCATGAAAATTGGCGGCTGCTGAGTGGGACACAGATAATAAGGATAGTCTCCCACCACTCCCCCTTTCTGCTCACCACCAGTGCTCAAGAGCATGTTGTGGTGCCACCCAATTGTTCACAGACCAGCTGTTCCCGAGGGGTTGGGGGGGGCCTCCTCTACCAGTTCAGCAACAAGTACATCCAGCAGACCAAGCCCCTCACTATGGAGCATACAATCAATCTGTACCCTCGTACTAATTATACTTTTGGTACAAAAGAACCCCTCTATGAGAAGGGCAGCTCTGTGGCAGCCATGAGGGAGGGATTTTATAAAACTGGATGAGAACTATAGAAGGGGTTCTGATTCTACATGAGCACTGGCTACCATATGTTACTGTTACACTGGGAACAACTTTCTTCAAGCTACCAAAGGAAAATGAAGATGAAGGACTAAAATGCTTAATGGCAGAGATACTCTGTCATCAGGATGGAGTCCTACAAGACTGGGTCATTGATGACTGCATTGGTAACTGGTGGAGACCAAATTTTGAACCTCCTCACTATCCATATATTCCTGCACATAATATAAAACCAAAGGAACATAAGTTGTTTTTGGTTCAACTTCAAGAAAAAGCCTTGTTTGCAGTCCCTAAAAATTACAAGCTGGTAGCAACACCATTGTTTGAATTGTATGACAATGCACCAGGATACAGACCCTTTATTTCGAGTCTCTCAGCTTTTGAGCAGGTTCAACTTTATATACAACAGAATTCCCACACAGTGGAGAAGTATGGCAAAAGAAGCTGTCTGTAAGCACAACTCTACAAAATACAGAATAAACATGGTAGAAATGTTTTTAGTTTTATCTCTTTCCCAACCCCTAAATTGTCACCTGCTTTCTATTATTTCAATTATAAAGTTGATAGGAAGAACTAGATAGTGGTGTCAACAAATGTGATAATGTTTAATTTGCTTTTGTTTCTATTCATATGTTTTTGTTACATTATAGGATGTGAATTTCAAATAAAAAACAATTCAAATGTCCACCAGTTGATGAATGGATTTAAAAAATGAGGTATATCCATACAATGCAATATTATTCAACCATAAAAAAGAATGAAATGCTGATACATGCACAACATAAATGGTCCCCGAAAACATGTTAAGTAAAAGGCATAAAAGACCACATACAAATTATATGATTCCATTTAAATGAAATGTCCAGAACAGACAAATCCATAGACAGAAAATAGATTAATGGTTGCCAGGAGCTGGAAGAGGGGCAATGTGGAGTGACTGATGATGGGCATAAGGTTTCTTTTCCGAGAGAATTAGTATCTCCCCAAATTACAGAAATCGTAATGAAAACATAGTTCACTCATTTGTTAATTTCACTGGAATTTATGGACTGTCTATTATGTATATGATTCTATCATAATGTTTTTTGAGATCTTTCCCCATAGGCTTCTAGGCACCTTTTGTTATTAAACATCTTCCAAATTTTTTTTTAAAGTCTAGAATTAGATAGTGGTGATAATTGCACAGCCTTGTGAATATATGTGCACACTTGAGAAGGGCGACTTTTATGGTATGTAATGTATCTCAATTTTTAAAAAGTGGTTCGGAACATTCTCTCTGCCATAACACATCTGACGGACATGACATAATTCCATTACTGAAGGCAGCTTGCTATAGCAGGAACTGATTTTGTGACTTTGACAATAATCATACTAAAGAATACTAAGAATCACTATACACAAAGGCCTTCAAGTCTCATGATCAAAATAACAGGTGAAAGTCACTTTTTCAGTGACAACATCAAGAAATGCCTTGAGGTGACAAGAGATCTCTAAAAAGAAAAAAAGAAAAATCAGTAACAAAGAGATGACCAAGGCCTACCTAAGATGGTGTGAATGAAAGGATTTACAAATTGTTCTGAAGGAGGAAAGGACAGTAGGATTTACATTCCCCAGCAACAGCTACTCCCAGAAAAGGAGTAATAAGACAATGAGGATTGAATTCAACAATAAAAGGCACTGTAAGAAAAATGACACCAGCTATGGGGCATAATATACATTTATCAACACTAACTGGCATATACAGTTCCCAACTTACATATGGATCACATTTCAAATGTTTGTAAATCATTATTCTGAACACATTTTTCCAAGAAATAATTTTTTTAAAAGTAGTTGTTTGCACATGGCCTATAATAATTTATAATAATTTGTTATTATTTCTGTTTTTCTTGCTGAAATCCAGCATGCCAGAAGCCATTTCCCTACTTTCCATCTCTTCACACATCAAAGTCCCACCAAGAGAATTCTGCCCCTCCAATCTGTTGCCACCACCATCTCAGCAACATAAAAGAGACTGGCTACCTACTCCTTATGTAGGTGAGGCCAAAGAAGTGTCATCTGCTATCCAGAGCTGTAATCAAAATGGAGTTCTGCCATGGCAGTTTTACATATGAGAGTCTTAAATCAGACACTTGGATTTCAGAATCTCCTTGTATTCTGATTTCCAACATTCTTGTGATGGAAAACTGCCACACAGACAATTAAAGGTGTTCAGTGCATGCTGATAAATTTATCCCTGTTATTAAATAACAGAAACTTTGTCATGTCCATTGAGTACAATGGAACATTTGTAGTGCATGTACTACACATGCAGCAGATCAAAAAATGCTAGCAACAAAAATAAATACGGAGGAAAGGTGTAGGAATAAAAAAAAATTAATCTCACAAAATGTTGGGGTCTATAAGGGCATAATAGAAAGCACCCCTCATTGTCCCAATTCCTCTTGAAATACCCTTTCTGATGAGATCCTCTCATCTTCTAAGGGTCAAACAAAATGTTGATATCTTTGGGAGGCTTTTCCTGAAAACCTTAAGCAATTGGGAGCTTCTATCTCTATGTTCCAACAGCACTTTGTATTAATAATTATAGTGCTTATTAAATTGGTACAGTTTATTTATATGTTTGTTTCCCCCATAGATCTCTCCTCAAATAATGAAATATTTTATTCATCTTTCCAGTCCCAATACCTTGGACAGTGCTTGGCACATAGAACGGATTTCTTCAAATGTTGGGAAAAAAGGTAATTTGCCAGTCTTACAAGAAAATGGGATATAAGCATGACACCTCTAAGTGGCCTAAACCAGCAGCTGCCAACTGGTGGTCTATGGACCACTAGTGGTCCGCAAGGTCCAAAAGGTTGGCGACCACGGGCCTAAACAGTGGATCTGAAAGCACTGATACCTAAGGCAGATAAATTCAACTCGCAGTAGATAAGAAGTACAGTTAAATACTCTGCTTTTCCCTTTTCATCATGCTTTTTATTTATTTATTTTTTATTTTATTTTATTTTTTTTTATTTATTGCTTAAAGTATTACAAAGCGTATTACATATGTGTCCATTTTATCCCCCCGCCCTAGACAGTCCCCTAGCCATCATGCTTTTTAAAGGTTATAAGGAATACTCCTTATTGGGCATACAAAATCCCCAGTGATGGGGATTATTACATGTTGTATTTGGCACTCTGACATTTAAAGAAATATCTCAATTAAACTGAATTTATAAACAGGTGTCAACAGTATTCAAAGAAAAACTATTAAATTCCTTTGGGAGAAATAAAGGATTCTAACCAAGTTCATAGTTAAGGAACTAAAATAAAACTGAATAAAAGCTCCAATGCAGATTGAATCAGAAGAATCCCTGTGCTAGCCACCAAATGAATGGTTCACAGAGTGGGAACAGGGACTAGCCCAGGGGTGGGCAAACTTTTTGACTCGAGGGCCACAATGGGTTCTTAAACTGGACCGGAGGGCCGGAACAAAAGCATGGATGGAGTGTTTGTGTGAACTAATATAAATTCAAAGTAAACATCATTACATAAAAGGGTACAGTCTTTTTTTTTTTTTAGTTTTATTCATTTCAAACGGGCCGTAGTTTGCCCACGGCTGGACTAGCCCATAACTCCCAACATCTTAAGAGATAAATATGAAGAAATGTTAAGTTAGTCTAAGACATGTTAGATAAAGTAGCTGTTAAGTCTTTGTGAACTTCCTAACTTCTTTCTAGGAGTTGATGAGAACCCACATTAAAGCATGAGGCTAAGAAATATGGAAGTAAACCATGATTTAAAGTAACATTTTTTAGTAGTTTTTACATAATCATGCATAACTATTACATTTTATATTCATAATTTTTAGTTCCTTAAATCATAATACTAGAAAAGATCGTAAAAATTATCAACTGAAACCCCCTAATCTTACAAGAAACCAAGGTCTACAGGAGCAAACGACTTGCCCACAGTCATATTGGTAACAAGAGGCAGAGTGTAAACTCAAACTCAGGTCTCCAGTCTTTCCAATTTTGAGTTCTTTTTACTAGATGAAGAACTTTCATATCTTAACATGCTTTATAAGGGTCTGGTAGACACACACATATACGTGTGTGCTATGATGCACACACATATATCTACATACATACTTTAAAAACAAACAGCCTCTTCAGAAATGTACTAAAACAAGTACACCAGTTAACTGAAAAGATTAGTCCTGGGATAAAGCATTTATATTTTCAGAATGACCCACTAAAAACCAAATCTTGATGTCTATGTTTATATTTATTTTAATATATCAATTATATGAAGCATAATGGTTAAGAGCATGGGCTATACAATAAAAGAGCTGCTTGTAATCCTCTAATTCTAGCTCTGAAACTTAAGTAGTCATGTAACCTTGGACAAACTGGCTTAACTTTCCTAAGCCTCAGTTTCCTCACCTGCAAAACTGTTAGAGAAAAACAAAACTGACTTAATATGGTACTTGTGAAGATTAAATAGAGGATGACCTTAAAGGACTCTGCACAGGACCTGGTACTTACACAATAACTTAGCTATTATTGTCATTTTCATTGCCTACTAATCTCTTGGTTTTCTATAAAAGTTTTCTATATGTTTAACATAAACACCCATATACACACATATGCACCCAATTATATATTATCTGTTCTTTAGAACGTAGGTTAAAGAAGTCTAAGAATCCTACTCAAGAAAACTCCTTTTGGCCCGGCCGGCATGGCTCAGTGGTTGACCTTCAATATATCTATGAACCAGGAGGTCATGGTTCAATTCCCGGTCAGGTCACATGCCCAGGTTGCAGGCTCAATCCCCAATGTGGGGCATGCAGGAGGCAGCCAAGCAGTGATTCTCTCTCCCTTCCTCTCTGAATTCAATAAAAATATATTTTTTTAAAAAGAAAACTCCTTTTGCCTCAGCCAGATGGCTCAGTTGATTGGAGCATTCTCTGTACACCAAAAAGGTGTGGGTTCAATTCCTGGTCATAGCACATACCCACGTTTCGGGTTTGAATTCTGGTTGCGGTGCATACAGGAGGCAACCATTGATGTTACCCTCTCACATCCATGTTTCTCTGTTTCTCTCCCTTTCTCTGGCTCTCAAAACCAACAAACATATCCTTGGGTGAGGATTAAAAAACGAAGAAGAAGAAAGCTCCTTTTGCTTTTCTTTTTTGGAAATCAAACTCTTATTCCAAATTGACTTTTAAATTCTAAAAATGTCCAGAGTTCAGAATTTAAAAACACAAATTTTTTTGCCTTCTCACAGTTTTCCATTCTTTGGAACAAAATAAGTTTAATTGCCTAAATTCTGCAAAGAAAAAGTAAAATTGACTCAGAAAATTAATCCCCCTGCTTCTCACTAAAGTACCCTTTTGGTGTTCAGACACAAAGGACACTATCTCATTTATAATAATAGTAAGAGCAAATTATTTCCAAGATTTATTGTGCACTTATTTTTTAACTCTATTAGAATTTGAAATCAACACAATTATAAAAACTCCTTTTTCCATGTATTTACGTAATCATGCTTCAAATAAAGTATTTCTCTCTGCACCACATTCCTAAAATGCTGAGTTTATCTAAGTGCAGTATACTAGCAGTATAGTATTACTAATTCTTTAACTCAAAGAAATGACCTTTCAAGCTGTGTAGTTCCTAATTTTTTTCTAATAATTCATGTTCTATGATGCTCTCTAGAGAACTGAAAGGATACAAAATTTAAATACATTCATTTCAATAGCCAAATTTATATAAACAAAACATTTCATTTTATTTTAAATCTCAAGACTCTTTTTGAAGATGCTACTGTCTGGGTCCTGAGAATACTCTGAAATTTCAGTTACAGAATATATAATTTAATTTGAATGCAAATCAACACTAGAAAAGTTATTTGATCATCAACTTTCTATAAAAGGTTTAACTACAAACTACAAATTTTATTTTACCAGGACTTAAATTACATTTCACTGACATAAGATCAAAAGAACCTCATAAATACAATGCAGTATTTTACCATTTAGGTTATAAAAAAAGAAGCTAAACCAAAAAGTATTCCCTCTAGAAAACAAACACTGCTTTAAGTAATTTTAAAACTCTTTGACATTTGATCCATTTTTTTAAAAGTTCATCCTATAAACAAAATCATTAAAGGTTGCTGGAAAACAACCCCAAAGAATTACAAATAAAAAAGTTATCTTTTCCCAAAATGCAAAATTCAACTATCACAAATTACTAAGAAATGTTCATATACAATACATTCAGCTATTTTTAAATTGTACAATACTTCTAAAATTATTTTCAGCCTAAATTAAAACCTGACCATAAGATATAAAATGTGGTTTAGAGTACCTTTTGATAATATATGATATTATAGTTTTTAAATAACACATAAAAGCAAAGTTAATTAAATTTGCAGATTTTATTAGCTTAAATCGGTAATTTATAAAAACAGAACTGGCTTCTCTCAGAGAGGTTAAAAATAATTTAAAGTCACCATAATTTTATAAAACAAATGACAGACTGGTCAAATGTACAACAGTGTTCAATCTCATGGGATTAGGGTTTTTATGAATATACTAAAAAAAATTATTATATTGGGGATGGCAAGATGGTTTAAGGTTTTTGAAAAATAGTGTATGGGAAGTTAACAAGGATCATTTTTTAAATATATGTGTTATTACAAAGTAATACTTCAACAAGAAATATAATTAAACAGTCAACATTCTCTCCAGACACTGATTTCTCAAATGTCACCAGACTACTCATTTTGCTAAAAAGTACTTTTCAATACATACAGTACCCAGAGCCTCAAGTTTTCAAATTCCTATCTTTTGCACTGCATTACTGTTGCATATAAACACTGAAATGCACATCCAAAATTAGAGTTACTCTATGACTCTTAGAATACATTTTAAGTTTTTTAGAAATATATATCAATAAATCTAAGAAAAAAATGTTGAATAAATATACACTTCCTTTTCCAATATCCAGAATACTAAAGTAGTTATAAATATGGCTTCCCTTCCACACCCCCTAGGTAACTTACTTCAGCTTTATGAAATGTTTCATTTTTTAGTACTTACATAGTTCTAAACATACCCCCCTTACCTAAGTTGGGAAAAAAAGCAATTATTTTCATTGTTAAACAGCAGCTAAGCAAACTAACAGAGATGGTCAAGTAAAGCTACTTTGTTTATAATAAAATCTAAAGATTATATAATAAGCTTTGACATTATCTTTCCAGCAATTGTCTATAATATTAAAGGCAACAGAGACAACATCCGTTTTTACAGGAGGAAGACAAGGCATTAAACACATTTTCTCCTCAACTAAGAATTGCCTTCTCTTTTGTCAATATTACAAGACATTCATCTACTGACAAAGGAAAAACGAACACTTCACTTGCCTGTTTAAGAAACTAAACGGGGAGCAATACCAGTCATAGACTTAATTAAGTTATTAATAGGGAAGAATATTTAAAGCAAAGCGGCGATTTAAAGTTCATTGCCAGCTGCTAAATTTGGGGGGAGCCAGACGAAGAAGATAACCCCTGTTTGTGCCTGCCTTTTCCCCCACCACCCACCCTGCACCAAACCCCCATTGTTCTATGTCAAACTCACACTAATGGTATCTACGCCGCAACTGCTACATTTCTGTCTCCGATGATTACTACCAGGAACTCTTCAGACTGGATGGACCTGCTGCTCTCTTTCCCCAAAATAAAATCCAAATCTGACAATCAATCAGTCACAAACTGGTAGAGGAAAGGATCACAGCTTCCCTTCCAGTGGATGTCACTCCAGAAGCAGGTGAGGAAATCCCCAGAAGTTTACCGTAATAAATCGACACCCCCACCCCACCCCCCAAAAATGATTTAAGCTGACATTTCATAACGAATTTCTTTTTTAAAATCTAGCACCGAAACCCTTGAAAAGTACACAGCCCAAGGCACAGAGGCTCCTTTTCCCCATGGGCCACCAAAGTAGAACACAGGCGGCAGCACTCAGGATTCGGTGTGGGTTTGGATCCCTGGTACCACTTCCTGCCCAAACCTGGCTGGCAGGGCAGACGCGGGCGCCGAGGAAGCGGGGGACCGGCGCCCCAGCGCCCCACTCCCCCTCGCGGCTACCTGCCCGGGCCCGCGGGAGCGCCGCCCAGCGCGGACACCGCACCGCACCGCACCGCACACTCACCCATCCTTCCTCTTGGCTTTGTAGACGTGACCGTAAGTGCCTCGGCCAACTTTGCAGCCCTCGTATTCAAACAGGTCCTCGACCCGCTCCCGCTCGCTGCTCAGCTTCACTTTAAAGTCATAGTCCATTGTCACAGCCTCCGAGGCCGGGGAGCTGGGGCCGGGGACCGGGGGACACGGGCGGAGACCGGGGAAGCACCGGCAGCCGCAGCCCCCGGGAACCCTCCCGCTCTACACCCGGCGGCCGCAGCACCGGCCCGACTGATGCGGCAAGAGCTGGAGGAGGCCCCGCGAGGGCGCTGGGGACATCCAGGGGGGCGGCGGGACAGTGGCCGGCAGGGGGTGGGGTGGGACCGGGAGGCTCCCCCGGACGAAGGAGAGCGAGCGGAGGGAGAGGGCTGGGGGTGGGGAGAGGGTTTCTCGCCCTTGTCCCCGCTGGCTCCCGGCGCCGGTGCCCCGGCTCTCCCCGGCCGCGCGTACTGCTCCCGCTGCGGGGAGCGGCCGAGCGGCCACTGCGGGTCCTCCTTCTCCCAAACGCGCACTCACGCCTCACCCGCTCCCACACGCACGCTCGCACTCACTCATTCACTCACTCTCCCATACACTCCAACAGAAAGGCAGCTCCGCACAACAGCCGGTGCCTCCTCAGAGAGAGGAGGAGGGAGGGGACTCTCGGAACACGGCCGCGGCTGTCGCAAAAACGTCGCGAAGGCTCGGGCTCCCTCCGACCCTCCCTCCATCCCGCTCCGCCGCGGCGGTCTGCCCCCGCCCGAGCGGGCACCGGGGACCAAGTGCAGGGAACAAGGTAGCTACTGACCACAGCTGCAGCCAAACGCACCACGTGGACGTCCCGACGGCGGCCAGAGCCCTAGAGACTACAAAGCCCAGAATGCACGGGCCGCTGCTGTTGCCACCTCTCCTACGACTCCACCCCATACCGTGGGGATATGCGGAGCGTTGCATGATGGGATTAGTAGTCCAAGGTGAAATAAGTTTCAATCACTTGAGGGGGAAAAAAAATCTTATAGCGATATTGTTAGTGTCTGTTTCGAATCCTAAACTTAACCAAAGAAAGTCACGTGTGGTGGAAGCTAGTTTGTATTAAAATAACATTTTGTGCCACTTCCAAACTCCAGATTTCAAAGGGCATTAGCATTGTTTTTTTTTTTTAAAAAAAAGGCAGTATATTTGTGAATAGCTCAGGGACTATCACTTGATGTATTCTTGTCGTTCACTGTCTAATAAGGGCTGCAGAATGATATCAACATACTGATACACATTACAAACATCAGTAAAAGTGAACCACTGACCAGTGTCCACGCTAATCCTAACTAGTGTTACTCATGTGACAGATGACCCTCCAAATGCTTCCCATCCGTTCAGAGGGGACGTTATTTTGAGTATGACCTGCACATCTGCCTGTAAACACAGCAGTTTGTAGCCATGATTACAGCAGTGGATCTAAATCCATGGGAACTAATTTATTAATAATTTTAAGGTAGGGAAGGTGTCAGCTGGAGGAGTCCCAATATGTTGACAATAATCCCTTATTTGGTCTTAACATTCTTAATTAGATGTCTATTTTTGTTTATTTTATATTAATTTTATATTTGTATTTCTCTTAGAGTTGCTATTGTTTGCAGTAATGCTCTCCACTGCCCACAGCACTTATAATCTCTCCCACTTTTAAAATCCCTAACACTTTTTTCACCTTTCCTATGGTATTCATCAAATTCTGTTTGTCTTTTATTTCCTGTCTTTGGATAGATTATAAATTCCTATAGGAAGTCATATTTGCATCTTCTGTAATACCTATAATGCCTGGATTGTGGTACACAGGAAACATTGTTGAATTAATGAGTAAACGTGTTTATTTCAAAAAGATTCATGTACAGATGATGACAATGATGCCATTTTATGAAAAATTCTCATAAGTGTTCTCACATAAATTTCTTTGTAGAAAATAGTGAGTTCACCACTTGTTTCAATGAAGTTGTTTTTACCTAGTACATGAAATCTTATTTAGTGTTTAAGTACACTGACTGGTTAGGTGGGCCTGATTGTGAATCCTGCTTTGCCATTTATTAGCAATGTGACCCTCAGTTCCTTTCTTTGCAAAAGGGAGATATAAAAGGCCCTCGCTTACAGTAGGTGCCCAACAAAAAGTAAGCTTACATTAATGAGATGTTATATGTTTCTATTCAGTCATATAAATTGGGTAATTGTCTAGCAGGAGTGTTTCCTTTGCATTAAGAATAACAATTTTCCTAAATACGGATTTAGAATATACCCTTTCTGAAAAATACATTTTGTGTTTCTTGAGGGATGTAGGGTTTTGGTCCACGTACTTATGCATAGATCTTGAGAAACCAAGCCACCACACTGGAGGAAAAGTTGTAAAGACGCATAGAACTGGGCTTGGCCCTGCACTGTGTGCCCCCACCCTATCACCCATCTTCTGCACCATCTGCATGTCATATTCCCAAACCCTGAAGGCCCCAGACATCTTTCTTTTTTTAACATGTTTTTATTTATTTATTTATTTATTTATTTATTTATTTATTTATTTATTTTAGAGAGAGAGAGGAAGGGAGAAGAATAGAGAGATAGAAACATCGATGAGAGAGGAGCATCATTGATCTGCCTCCTGCACGACCTCTACTGGGGATCAAACCCAGGCATGTGCCCTGACCCAGAATTGAACCAGCGACCTCTTGGTTCCTGGGTCAAAGCTCAATCACTGAGCCACACTGACTGGGCCCAGATTTCCTTAAATGTACTTTTGACTACTGTTTTGACCCAATCCATTCTGTGGATGAAGGTAAGAATTCCCCCTGAAGAAACTGAGTTTTTTAAAAGTAAAAATTGTATAGATTTAAGATGTACAACATGATGGTTCTTTTGTGTGTGTGTTTTTCTCTTGTTGACAGTATTACAGCTGTCCCCAATCCATCACCCCTCTTTGCCCCCTTCCACCTAGCCCCTACCCCACCCCAGGCTTCTACTACATTATCTATACCCATATAGATATGGGCTATGCATATATGCATATGTGTTCTTTGATTAATCTCTTCCCATACCCCTTACCCCTCTCCCATCTGAGATCTGTCAGTCTTTTCCATGCATCCATGCCTCTGTTCATCAGTTTATTTTGTTCATTAGATTCTACATATAAGTGAGATCATGTGATACTTGTCTTTTTCTGACTGGCTTATGTCACTTAGCATAATACTCTCCAGGTCTATCCATGCTGTCTCAAAGGGTAAAACTTCCTTCGTTTTTACAGGTGCACAGTATTCCATTGTATGAATGTACCACTGCCTTTTTTTATCCGCTCATCTACTGATGGGCACTTGGCTACTATACATAATGCTGCTATGAACAGGGGTACATGTATTCTTTCTTATTGGTGTTTCAGGATTCATAGGATATATTCCCAGAAGTGGGATCACTGGGTCAAATGGCAGTTCCATTTTTAATTTTTTGAAGAAACTCCATACTGTTTTCCATAGTGGCTGCACCAGTCTGCATTCCCACCAACAGTGTACTAGTGTTCCCTTTTCTCCACATCCAGCACTTTTTGTTTGTTGATTAATTGATATTAGCCATTCTGGCAGGGATGAGGTGATAACTCATTATAGTTTTAATTTGCATCTCTCTGATGATTAGTGACACTGAACATTTTTTTCATATGTCTATTACCCATCTGTATGTCCTCTTTGGAGAAGTGTCTATTCAGGTCCTTTGCCCATTTTTAAATTGGATTGCTTGTCTTCCTGGTGTTTAGTTGTATAAATTCTTTATATATTTTGGAAATTAACCCCTTATCAGATGTATCATTGGCAAATATATTCTCCCATATAATAGGTTCTCTTTTCATTTTGTTGATGGTTTATTTTTCTGTACAGAAGTTTTTTAGTTTGATATAGTCCCATTTGTTTACTTTTTGTTTGTTTGTTTCCCTTGACCTAGACGATATGTCAGTGAAAATACTGCTATGTGAGATGTCTGAGATTTTACTGACTATGTTTTCTTCTAAGATTTTTATGATTTCACAACTTTCATTTAAGTCTTTTATCCATTTTGAATTTATTCTTGTGTATGGTAGAAGTTGGTGGTCTAGCTTCTTTTCTGTCTTTTCTTTTTTTTTTTTTTTTTTGCATGTACTTGTCCAAATTTCCTAACACCATTTATTGAAGAGACTGTCTTTATTCCATTGTATGCTCTTGCTTCCTTTGTCAAATATCAATTGACCATAATGGCGTGGGTTGATTTCTGGGCTCTCTGTTCTGTTGCATTTATATATATGCCTATTCTTGTGCTAGTACCAGGCTGTTTTAGTTATAATGGCTTTATAGCATAGTTTGATATCCGTTTAAGTTTGTTCTTGTCTCTCAAGACTTCTGAGGCTATTCAGGATCTTTTTTGGTTCCATATAAATTTTTGGACTATTTGTTCTAGATCTGTGAAATATACCATTGGTATTTTAATGGGGATTGCATTGAATCTATAGATTGCTTTGGGTAGTATGGACATTTTAATGATGTTAATTCTTCCATATTAATGAACATGGTTAATTCTTCCATTGCAGTGATAAATGCTTGTTGTTGTTTTTTTTTAGTTTCTCTTTCTGAGAGTTCATTATTGGTGTATAAAAATGCCATTCATTTCTGAATGTTAATTGTACAACATGATGTTTTGCTATACATATACATAGTGAAATGATTCCTATAGTCAAACTAACAATGTTCTTTCTGTCAGTAATCCTGGGTCAGGAAAGGAAGCCAGCTTTAAATTGAGAAAGAGAAAAGCCTGCTTTCCTCTCTGAAGCTAGGGTGAAAGCTAGAGGTCTGGACTTCCAGTTGGGGAAATATGTTATTATGAGGTAAGCTGGCCCCTTAACACAGCATCAGGATGGAGAGCTAAGAAAGAGATAGTCACTGGCGCCCCTTACAGGGGAGCTTGGCTAATGTGTTAAGAGCAATAATATCTAATATCAATTTTAGGTTTTTCTTTTCTGCATGGTAATTTCCTTATGTTATCCTGACGCTATCAACCTAGTCTTTTCTGTGGAGCCTGTATCCATGTTCCCATGGTGAAAGCAAAGAGCAGCAGCCAGAGATTCAATTATGAAAGGTAAGAAGTGGAACCAAAGCAGTGAGCTAGGAAGGACTCATGAAACATGTTAGTATTCCAAAAACTTGAGGAATGGATTTGCCATAAATCAAAGCATGAGGGCTGAGACTTGTTATTTGAATGAACTGAACATATCAAGGACATGGACATTTCAGTTTAATTTTCAACCTCCAATCATACTGATATCACAAATCTCTTTGCTCCGTGATGAGCACCAGTGACATTATAGAGTCTATGACCTTCATAGGTCCATGTTCAAACAATGCACAAATAGTTTTCAAGTGTCTTTTCATAAAATGCGATTTTATTTACATTCTAAATTTAACATCTCCAGTCATAACATGCTTCCAAACACCAGTCCCACATTTCATCTGCCACCTGGTCAGACTAAGGGGATAATCAGCTGTCATGTCAAATTGAAAATTTCTGAAACTGAACACCATGCTATGCAATTCTGTGAATAGCAATGCCAGTAAACAGACATTCTGTTGTTTCACTGCTGACCCTATAAGTTCAGGCCTTCATTAGCTGCTCATTGTCCTTCACATAGCCAAATATGCCGTTGTCTGGGCCGGGTGCTTCCTCATACCACCTCTGACCTTTGCATTCCTACCCATCCCTAAGGTGCAGCTCAAATGCCTAACTTGACTATGAAGCCCTTCTTGGTTCATAAAACTGAACATGACCTTTCTTTACCATGACCTCCTACCCCATCCCTGGCACCCTTGTCCTTTATTTTCAACTTACATAAAAACATCCCCTTTACCTTTTATTTTTATTCACTTATTTTATGCACTTAAAAACAACTATCCTATAAAATTAAAGGGTAATATGCGAATTGACCAAATGGCAGAATGACCGGTCACTATGACGCGCACTGACCACCAGGGGGCAGATGCTCAATGCAGGAGTTGTCCCCTGGTGGTCAGTGCGCTCCCACAGGGAGAGCGCCACTCAGCCAGAAGCCGGGCTCACAGCTCATGGCTGGCGAGCACAGCAGCAGTGGCAGGATCCTCTCCCGCCTCCGCAGCAACACTAAGGTTGTCCCACGGATGGCTTCCGGACTGCGAGGAAGTGCAGGCCGGGCTGAGGGACCCCCCACCCTCCCTTTATTAAAGGACTCATGCACCAGGCCTCTAGTCCTTTAATAAAAGCCTTAATGACCGAGACTCTGACTTACTCATCGCTGTGTCTGCTAGTGTCCAACACATAGTTTGCATGATTATATTTAATTAGAATGTGTTTAACCAGGTTAATTTCTATAAAGGTTGAAATGGACTTTAATAATAATAAAGGGGAGGCTGACATTTTAAAACATTCAACATCTTGCCTCTGAATGTGTACTTTTTGTAGCGTGCACAAGGATTCAATGCTTCCTGATAGAAGGCCCAAGTGGGTCTTCTCAGAGTTGATTACATCTTGTCTCTACAATTTTTTTTTTTATTAAATATGTTTTTATTGGTTTCAGAAAGGAAGGAAGAGGGAGAGAGGAATAGAAACATCAATGATAAGAGAGAATCATTGATCTGCTGCCTCCTGCATGCCCCCTACTGGGGATTGAGCCTGCAATCTGGGCATGTGCCCTGATTGGGAATCAAACCATGACCTCCTGGTTCATAGGTTGACGCTCGACCACTGAGTGACACAGGCCAGGCTGTCTCTACAACTTTTAATTCATTGATCTCAGTATCAAAGTGTGCTTTAAATGTGATGTATCTAACCTCCCATTCTAAGGTGGAATGTTCATTATCTTTATCATCAAAAGTGTTACATCTGAGTGCAGTGCTAGACACAATAAAAAACAAGTTAAATCAATCAACACTCAGGCCTTTTAAACTTTTCAAAGAAAATATTGTTGCAGGAAAAAAAAAAGAAAATATTGTTGCAAAAAGTTTCTCAACTAACTCTATAAGCACCCAGAATGTAATTTAGACCTTAGAAACAACCAGAACAACAACAACAAAAATGCTTCCAAAAATATCTTTTTCTTTCTCCCCTTCATCATGTGTCATTTGTTCTTATGGTCATTTCCTACACGTGACTAGAAACATGGCCACTAGCAGTTGCTGAATTTGATATCAATTTGATATCAGATAATTCCTGTCATTAAGGAAGAATTGACTGTGTTTCTCAATTCCAGTTCTATAAATTCTAGGAAGGACTCTGGTCCATCTAGGTCAAGGGTCCATCCTGGACCAACACACTGTGGTCATGGGGTCAGATGAGAGAGCACCTTCATTTGGAGGGATGGGAAAGATGGAGGTAGGGAACTCACAGGAGAAGTGAGAGCACTGTGAAGGACAGAAAACAGGGCAATGCAATGGAAAGTGGAACAGGGAGATTACTTTAGATTGGGTGGATGGCCAAGGACTCTCTGAGGTGATGATGCTTATTGAGGCCTGAATGATGAGGAGCAAAAGAGGCTAAGGTAGAGGAGCAGAGTGCCCCACAGATGGACCATAAGTGCAAAGGCCTTAAGCTGGGAACCAAGGAGCAGAAAGAAGGCTTTTATGATAGGAGTGACATGAGTAAGAGAGAAAGTTGTGTGTCATGAAGACAAAGAGGTTGGCAGAAGCAGATTATAGAGGGCCTGTTAGACTGTAGTAAGAGGATTGGATTTTATTTTTAGAATGCTATTGAAAGGTTGTGAGGAGGGGGACTGACCAGATATGATTTAAGCTTTAAAAAGAATATGCTGGCTGCAGTGTTTAGAATGGATTGTATGAGGCAAGACTGAGATTAGATAGATAGATGATAGATAGATAGATAGATAGATAGATAGATAGATAGATAGATAGATAGATAGATAGATTGACAGACATTTGGGACTTGCTAATAGTTGGATGGCAAGTAAAGAAAAGGAAGGAGTCAAGAGGACTCTTAAGGATGTTGCCACTGATTGAGATGGGGAAGACTTGAGAGGACCAGGTTTAGGAGAAAAAAGTAAGAGCTTCATTTTGGACATGTCAAGCATGTGATGTCTCAAAAATATAAGTGAGCATAACTAGTGGGCAGGTAGATATGGGAGTCTAGAGAAAGAGCCCCAAATCGGGGATCATTTTTAGAACTTTTGTCCGTAGTTGTCCACCCCTATGAAATATTAATACCACAGATATGCTGAATATTTGTTTATGTACGGTGGCATTTTAGAGGGCCACAAGCCACTGTAATACCTAAGAATTTTTTAGCCCCTTCAGAACCAATTTTTGACCCCTTGTGGGTGATATCACTCCATTGAGAACACACAATTCATCAATATACAAGTCATTTTTCACACTACCATAAAAGTAGTTTTGGTGGTGAGATAGGGGTTGAAGTTGGTCTGCGTTGGATTGAAGGCTAAGTGTTAATTAACTAAATGGAACAATGAGTGTTCGATACATTTATAGCAGAATGGTTAAGAGAACTGACTCTGTAGCCATGTAGTCTGGCTTCTGTACCCAAATCTGCAATGGGGCAAGCTGCTTTACTCTCTGGTGCCTCATTTTCCTCATCTGTAAAATTGGAATAGTAGGAGTAACTATCTCATGGGGTTGTTGTGATGGTTAAGGGCATTAGTAATATATGTAGTATTTAGAATTGTGCCTAGCATATGGTAAGTGTTCTGTACATGTTACTAGTAGCTATTGTTCTCATTTATGATGTTAGCTGTGAAGGAGAAATGAAGGATAGGGCCTTACTAGTATAGCATCAGGCCTATCGCTGGAAGTGAACATGAGATTGAAAGAAACTTTATTAGTCAGAAGAGACTGGAGGTATTTCATTGCTAATTAGATGGAACCAGTTGCAAGGGAGATATTAAGGATAACATGTAGTTCTGTACTCCTAAAATAGCAAGTTAGAATGGGTCAGAGTATAGGTGGAAGGCCTATTCTTAAGCATCTCTTTGTGGTTAAAAGGTGGGAAGGATAAGAATCATTATCACATATACATCTATTGCTGCCATACAATCAACTCCAAAAGGTAGGCCATAAAATTTATTAGTTCTTACAATTCCATAGGTTGGCTAGGCTTAACTGAGTGGTTCTGTTGATCTCACCTGAAGTTACTCATGTGGCTGTAGGCAGTGGCTAAACAGGAGCTGCAGGGTCTAATGACTTTATGTCTATGTCCGTAGCCTTGGTCCTGGCTCTTGGCTGGGCCTCTCCACATGGTATTTCCTATTCACCAGTCAAGCTCAAACTTACACCATGTGGGCTGCTCTAAGCGGGCAAAGGTGAAAGCTTAAGGTCTCTTGAGGCCTGGACTCTGGAACTCACACAATATCACTTTCTCTTGGTTAAAGCAAGACACAAGAGCAGCCCAGATTGAATGAGTGGGCAAGTAGGCTCTATCTTGATAGTAGGAAGTATAAATATTGTGATCATGTTTTTAAATCCACCTAAGTATAGATACATATGAATCTGTAGATTTGGTGAAAGTTGAAGCAGTTCCTCTTCAGATGGCTTTGGTTTTCTGTAGAAGGCAAAAGAAAAGTTCACCTGCTATGATGAAGAGATGAGGTGGAAGGTAAAAAAAAAAAAAAGCAATGATTGCATATCTGAAAAGACTGCACATTATAACCATCTCTGGGCAGAATAGGAATGAGAACTGGTAGGATTTCATGGTAGGACTTGTAGCCAATGTCAAGGGCCCATTTGTAGGTGCGGCCTTGCATTTATAGCAATATTCATCTGCCTACTGTGAGATTTTCATCACCAGCACTCAACAGCCCAGGTGGAAGCCAAGAAAGACAGATGTTAGATCATCCAAGGTTAGGGCCTCACCAGGTGCGTATGATGACAATAAGGGGGTGGGGAGTAGGGGGAGAGTCTGGATTATTGGCAGTAGAGTAGTTAAAATGACAGATAATGATATTTAAGCTGGTAAGGAAGAAAGGGAGAACAGGATTTTCCCTTTTATGTCGTAACACGAGCTTGAATTCTCTTCAATTTAAATTTTTTGCAAGATTATTTATAAAATAAATACCTGCCTAATTCCTTGCTTTCTCGATATTTGTATGTGGTAGCAAGGCCTTTCCATCAGATACATACTAAGTAAAACAGACAGCTGAACAATAATACAAGTAGCAGGTTAAAAATGATTTCTCCTTTTCTTAGCTAACAGATTTCCATTACTATGAGTGATAAGGTCATCCCTAACTGGAAACCTCTCACATTAGTTGTTGATGAATTCTGCTTTCATGGTCTATAAGTATTAAGAACTTAAAGGATTTTTAAATTGATACACAGTACTATATAATCTTGTCCTTTTTACCATCGAATATCTCTTTTCTTGCATAAGCATATTACTTTCTATTTTTCAGTTTAAAATGTTTCGCTGCACAATAGTGCAGCAAGTAATCTATATGAACACAGTTTACTTTTGTGTTTGTTTTTTCAAGACTTAATATATTACTCTGACTTATTCCAGTATGTCATACCTTCCAGCTAGCTGGACTCTGTTGCTCAGGCCCAGTCACCAGAAAGGCCAGGTCTTTGCTGGCTGGTTCCTGTACAAACATGGGTCTCCTGTGAGCCACATAGCTCTCTATCACACATAAACATGGTGAGGTCACCTCTACAACCACCTGACACTTAATACCCAAGGCTATTTGTTTCCATGCAACTCCATACCCAGAACCTCTGGGATTTTTCTCTCCCTTAGTAGCCCTTCTCCCCTACCAGCCAAGGTCAAGTTCCATTAGATATTGTCCTTTCTGCTCTGAAACCTACATCCTGTTTCAATGTTAACATGTTGTTTTATTTACGTTATTCCTCGGCTCAAAAATCTTCAAGGACCCTATGTGACCTTTCATTGCCTATAGCATACAGTTCAAACGACTTCATCTAATATTCCAGGCTCTATTTACTTTAGCCTGACTTATGAAAATATTTTAAGGCAGCTTGCCATAGAAACATTAGGATTAAATTAAAATAACTAGCTCCGCATAGCTAACTTTTCCACAATGTGAGCTCTTCTGTATCTCTAATATCCTACCCAGTTTCTCATAAGCTGCTTTCTATTCAATAAAACAGTGGTTCTCAACCTTGGGTGCCCATTGGAAATATCCGGGACTCACTCCAGCGATTCTGATGTAATTGACCTGGGCTACTGCCGGGCATCGGGATTTTTAAAGCTCCCTGGTGATTCTAATGAGCATCCAGGTAGAGAACCACCACACTAGAGCAAGTTTACTGATCCTCCCTGAAACATTCATCATTCTGCTCATTTTCCATCGACACTCCCTTTTCTTCTTTACGTATCTAAATCTTACCCACTCTTTGAGATCCAATTCGGGTACTTCTGGGATCTTTCCTGATCACTCAGTGCAGATATACTCCTGTAGTAATGCCTTGTTTACACTTATTTGGCACTTAGCATACTTCTTTTACCTTTGTGTGTTTATCCTATCTCTTCCACAGGATTCTAAGGTGTAGAAGGACAGAGACTGTTTTTCACAGCTTAAATTTTTTTAAATGCTTTTTTATTTAAAAAGTTATTTATCCTTAAGCTAGTCTTCTGAAAATTTTGATCAGTCAGTAAGTTCACCCCAGTGTTGTCCAGCAACCCCTCTTTGGTGAACTGCAATGTAACTTATTTATTTATTTTATTAAAAATATTTTTTTTCAATTACAGTTTACATTCAACATTATTTTTTATGGCTCTTTTATCCTCAGAACCTAACACAATACCTTTCACACTATGTATTATTGTGTGTTTTATGGGAGATGGTGATGGTGATGATGGTATAGTGAGCAGATGCCAAGTCAGTGCACTGACCCCTATCCCTGCAGATTACCTCTTTGTGGGACTATTACCTTAAGCTACCAGAACCCCTTTTTACATACAAAGCTGAAGTACTACCTGGAAATTAAGCCACCCCACTTTAACTTAATGACTGTGGGTACAAGTGTCAATTCTCCTGCTCTATGGCTTTTTGTTGGGGCTGACTGGAGTGACCTACACTGTCTCCTATGTCCCCTCTGAATTTAGGTCAGATTGGATTTTGTACCCTTACTTGGGCTTCTTTCCTTCCTTCTCACTCCCGTACTGGTTTTTCCTGGGAGCACTTCCTAAATAAATCATTTTCACGTGACTTCTAGTCTAAGGTTCTGCCTTTGAGGGGGTGGGGAAGAGCCAACCTAAGACACATAATAATATGATAGTAGGAATAACAATAATCGATATTATTTATTGAATATTTTCTATGTGCAAGGTATTAACTCATTTAATCCTCAAAATTAGGTAGGTACTGTGGTTATATCCTCATGTTACAGGTTAGGAAAATGAAGCATATACAGATTAAGTAATTTGCTCAAGGTCACATGCCGGGGTCCAACCCCAGCGGGTCCAGGGGTCCCCAAAGGTGTGGACGGAGTCGGCGAAGAAGGAAGGACACGGAGACAGCGTTCAGTTGATCAGCAGCCTAGCCAGGATCTCCAGCCAAGTTCTGTCTAGGATCTCCAGTGAAGTTCTGGTTAGGATCTCCAGCCAGGTTCTGTGTCCATGTTGTCTTGCTAGGTTCTCCAGCCTGGTTCTCCAGGTTCTCCAGCCAGGTTCAGTTACCAGGTTCTAGTCAGGTTCTCTTGCCATGTTCTATAGTCAGGTTCAGTCCAGGATCTTTTGCCATGTTCTCTCCAGCGAAGTTCTTCTGTCTGTAGGTTCTGTGTAGGTTCTGTCTTCTTAGTTCTGTGTTCTAAGCTCTGTATTCTAAGTTCTGAGTCTTGCTGTCTTGTTACATCTGTATTTATACCAGTTGATTCAATCCTATCAATCTCTATTACAAAGGTTAGGGCGTTTCTTATCTCCATTCCAGGGAGTAAAGATTATGTAGCTTAAGCATGATTGTTCGTAGTTAAAGTGATTAATTACCCGCCTGGCACTTAGTTGAGGGGTTTTATTCCCTCCCTAACTTCAGGGGAAAATCCCTACCTGGGGAAACAACCTTTCTCAGAGACCTTGGTTAAAACACATAGTGCCAAGAAGGTGAGCAAACATATTAAGAACAGTATGCCATATATGCCAGGTCCTTTGAAACAGCAAGGATGGACCGGCTCCCGGCAGTCACACAGATAGCAAAAGAAGAAAAAAAGAAAAAAGAAAAGGATAAACCTACAGGGCAAGGACAGAAGGGGATCAAATAAAATGAAAATAAATTAATTTCAACCAAATTACTACTTAAACCCTGTGGGCTAGTTAGAAACTAAACCAACACATATACTTTTCTTCATGAAGTGAGTTCTGATGAGCAATTTATAAACTTTCAAATACAATCAATTTGTAGATTAAAAAGTTTACTTTTAAGTGACTGTCAGAAAATGCTCCTCTTCTTCTACTTTCTTTTCTCCTCCTAATTCCTCCCCAAAATAATTTCTTTTTTAAAAATATTTTTTTTTTTTATTGATTTCAGAGAGTAAGGGTGAGGGAGAGGGAGACAGAAACATCAATGATAAGAATCATTGAACAGCTGCCTTCTGCATTTCTCTCCTGGGAATTGAGCCTGCAACCCGGGCATGTGCCCTGATGGGGAATCGAACTGTGACCTCCTGATTCATAGGTCAGTGTTCAACCAAGGAGCCACACTGGCCAAGCCACAATACTTTCTTTATAGTAGGCAGATGTGATCCCAGGAAGTAAAACTCCTATTTGGACCATTAATAATTGAGATCCACTGCAAATTAAATGTGAATTTTGGGCCTACCCTAGGAACTACTGTGCATGCTTTCTCCCTGGAATATGCATTCTAAATTATAAACCATGCTTACTGAAATTAGTTTCTAGCACTTCCAGTTTGATGTTTTTGTCTCCTATTCTCCCTGCTCTGAACCTAGTTTTTTGCAGTCTCTCCCAGATATAACATCTTTCATATTTAAAAAAGACAGTTTTCAGCAGGATTTTGTTTTTTTTTTTTTTTTTTGTTTCAGAGAGGAAGGGAGAGGGAGAGATAGAAACATCTATGATATTGCCTCCTGCATGCCCCACACTGGGGATTGAGCCCGCAACCTGGGCATGTGCCCTGACTGGAAATCAAACTGACCTCCTGGTTAATAGTTCGATGCTCAACCACTGAGCCATGCTGGCCGGGCTCAGCAAGATATTTCTTACATGGAAATTATTTCCTTTCACCTGCCTTCTGCTCCAACCTGCTCTGTAATTTATATGCAATATTTACTGAGTTCCTACTGCATCTGTGCCCTCTGGCTGCTAGGGAAACAGTTGGTATATTGTCTGGAACATGGTGGGTACTCATTAATATTTGCTTCCTTTCCACTGACATTGACATTCATTTGGACTTGCCATATCTGCTCTGATGTCTCTTCTAGTAAAATAGCAAAGTATCAGAAGGAGGCGGGGCTGCAACGTAATGGAGGCACAGAGGAATGTGCTTGGCACTCAGGAGATTCACCATAGGCATTTCTTGGTATTTCCATGCCTGATTGTAACTAAAAACTGGCAAATACAGCAACTACGGCCTGATAAGAGTGTGATAATCAGGGACTCAAACCTCTCAGTGATGAGTGCCTGGGCCAATCATCAGTCAAACCACCTACAGCAGCAGAAGCGATATTTCAAGTGGAGGGGAATACAGAAAGTGTGGTGGAGGAGGGAGATAATGAGCATCAGTTATAGCCTTGGGACCAACTGTAGCAGTAGGGTCTGTAATTCATCCCATTACCCTCATCTTATGAAATTTCCCAGAAATTTTGACTAAGACAAATTATTGAGAAACTGTGCTTGAATAGAGTAACTTAATGTGAAAAGTAAGTGATCTAAGCAAAGGTAGACTATAGTGAACTCTCTGTGTGGCCTGCTCAAACCCATTTTCTAAGCTAGTGCATCTCTAGTCTAGCTGCTGTGAGTGTTAAATAGCAGTTCCAAAACCGGAGAATTGTCCTCGGCCAAAACAGGAGCCATCCCACTGATGAGGCTCTGCTGCTTTCCTGCCCCTGAAAGATCTGGTCCAATAGCATAGGGGTACAAAAACTGCCTTTTTGGTTAACACTGCGGGTGAATGTTGTGGGATCAGCTGAGTCTCATTCTTGTGTCCTTGTCTTCCTAGCCAGTTCTGCTGCCTTCACTCCCTTTCTCCAGAAAGCACTCTCCTAATAAATCAAGAATCCTTGCCGCCGGCTCTATTTCTGGAGAACTTGACCCAACTTGGATAGGTGAGATTGATGATAATAGTGTTGACTACTTTGGATTTTCTTGCTCGAGCCCCATTCTCTCCTTCTTCTAGTATGCCATCTTGTATAAAGTCTGCAGAACTGCCCTAACCGGTTTGCCTCAGTGGATAGAGCATCAGCCTGCGGACTGAAAGGTCCCAGGTTCAATTCCTGTCAAGGGCACGTACCTTGGTTGCGAGCAACATCCCCAGTAGGGGGTGTGCAGGAGGCAGCTGATCGATGTTTCTCTCTCATCAATGTTTCTAACTCTCTATCCCTCTCCCTTCCTCTCTGTAAAAAAATCAATAAAATATAATAAAAAAAAAAAGTCTGCAGAACTAAAATTGATGTTACCCAGACTTTCTTGCAATCACAGTTCTGGATGCAAATTATTTCTTCCAGTTAAATGTATTCACCAAAATGTGGAAAACTGAACCAAAGCAGAGGCCATGTTTCTACCCACTTGGGGCTATTTTTCTGATGGTTTTGGGAAGGTGAGATTTTCTGCAGTAGTGATTCAGCTCTGGGTTACCAGGTCTGATAGTGTTAAGAGGTAATTGCTGGCTCTGACGGCAGAGGTTTTCTGATGTTGGCTTCCAAGATCACCGTATTGTAGTAGCTGAGGCAGTGCATTCTTGAACTTAACACTTCCAGTGGCAACATCAGAGGTACCTCTCCTCTCAGATTGGGCCCCGTATGAATGTGGGAGTCAGTCTGATGCTCAACTTAGAGCCGACTCCTTTATCCATTGCAAATATTTAGGTGTCCAATTCCCTGTAATAAATACCTTTCTGACGTAAAGGGGTAGAGTGATTTTTGTATCCTGTCCTGAACTCTGGCTGATCAAAGGAAGGTTCTTCAGCTGTAAGAACCCCAGTAAAAGAACCCAATTAAAAAGAGAATCTCACAAACCCATTTATTGGCAAAATACCTGAGCCCCTTGGGGAAACAGAATGCTCTTTGTTTCTTTTCTAATTACAATTCTTACCTACTTGCCTATAGTCTCCACCTGAGAGGTCTTAGTCTTTTAGTCTATATGACCCTTCAGTTCTTTTACTCACAGTTAACCAATAAAGTTTCCATGACATAATTCCAAATTGCCAGAAAATCTGGGATATGTATCTTGTTTTAAATAGCTGTGGCCAGAGAGATGAGGTCACATGGTTAGAGTTGCTCCTTACAAGCAGAGGGCAAGTTCTCTGAACGGAAATGATGGACTTCTCTAGAACACAGGTTTAGAAGGTTGAAGCCTCCATTTCCCTGGGCTCACAGTTCTATCTGGAGGAATTGCCAGGAGAATAAAACTCTAAACTATTGCTATAGGGAGTGTATTACTTTGCTAGGGTGCCATAACAAAATACCTCATTTTAAAATTCTTAACGGTAAAAAGTCCTGGAGTTAAAAGATGCATACGCACTAAAAAGGCCAGGTACCATTCCAGTAAATGGAGATTACAGCAGAGATTCTGGCAGGTCCTGATACCTGGAAATACAGATATCCAGAATGATTCATCTCTCTGTCCCAGCTATCATTTCTACTCTCTTTCTCTAGTCACTTCGTCTTGGCTACAAAAACTGAAGCAAGGTATTGGATTCAACTTACATATATTGCCTATCTACTCACAAAAATCAGAAGCTTCTCATCAGGTAAACCATTTGATTGGATTTTGACTCTTAGGATATATACGTTTTATCAGTTTAATATTAAAAATACTTTTGCACTCAATGGAATATTGCACTCTTTAAAACGCATATAGATATATAAAATTATTTCTGCTTGGGTTTGGTATACCTGATAAGAGGTTTTCTCTAACTTGTACTCACAATTTTTGAGGTCATTGTACTAACATGCATTAATCTTGTTTGCATTTTTCTCTGCTCATCCATCCAATAGTCTAAGGAGAATGTTGTGCCAAGTGCTGTGCTAAGTTCTGGGACTATAAAAATGAATAAAATCATTTGTTAAAACTTAAGGAATTTAGACTCTTAGATGGGGAGACTTATAAATTAACAAAAAATCATTGTGAGTACTGTCTCAGTGGCTCTCTGTTTCCATTGGAAAGGAGGGCAAGGACCTTTATTGGCTTATTCTCTGCTGTTATCACTAGTACCTAATACATAGGGGCATTCAGTAAGTATTTAAGAAAGAATGTGCTAAGATAGTTATACAGAGGGAGCTATGGGAGCTCCCAAAGGGACATTTTCCTAGTTTTAGGTGTGGAGATTTGGCTGGAGGGTGCGTTGAGGGTGTCACTTCAAAGTTATCATTTAAAAAATCCTTGAAAATAACTTCTGAGCTGAAACCTGGGAGATAAAGGAAATTAAATATATATAGGGTTCAGCATTGCTTAGGAATTCCTCTGATGGTTGTCCTGTGATGCCAAGAAAAGATAGTCTGTAGAGGTATGCAGCAAAAATATCTGAAGGGCCTTGTAGACTGCAATATTTATTTCCATTTTAATATCCATAAGAATACGCTGACTTCTTTTTTACCTGTCCATCCACACTGGTAGCTCATCGATGCTAAAGATTGTTACCCAAGCGCTCAGTGTCATGGTGGGGATAGAGTAGCTCCTCATTCCCTGAATGAATAAATGAATGAAATGAATAACAGCAGGGTGAGCATTGCGCAATGATTAAATCTTGTGGATAGTAGGATGTCAGGAATGTAGTTTATAATGAGGCAGAGTCCTAGTTAAGGGCTTAACTAATGGCGAGTTTGTCTCATCTCAGAAATAGTATCAGAGACGTGAATGTGAGGGGTTTCAAAGTGCCTTCCTAGCGGTACAGTGAAGAAACACAAATACAAGCACTCGAGAGTTGATTAGGATTCGTCATTTCCAGGTCCCAATGAACAAGAGCCTGGCTGGTTAGCTACGGGACAGCCGGACAGTAGGTAGCCGGGAACAGACAAGCGATGCCAAAGCTCAGCGCAGGTGCTGGTACTTCCCAAGAATGGAAAGCAGGCGGTGCTCCAGGGGCTATGCGGCTGCGATGAGCGCCGAGCGGAGCGGCGGGGTGCTTGGCGCTGCAGTAAGGAGGCCCAGCGACGCCCGAGCGCGAGCGCTGAGGCCGCGGCGTGGAGGACGGAACGCGGCAGGCGGGCCTCCGGGGTCCCGCCGGACGCAGTTCTCAGTAGCACTCCCGAGCGTCTCCTCTCCACACAGGGGGTTAACCTGGCCGTGGGGAACAACGGCTGGGCCTGCAATTCCCCCTCCTCATCCTCCCTCCAGAAGAACCATCCCAAGCTGTAGCCCCGGCTTCAGTAGAGATTAGAGGGCGCAGCGGCCTCCCGGGGCAAGCCTCTGCCTCCCGGTCACAGCCCCGGGACCTGAAAGGAAAAGCACCTGCCACGGACTTTCCTCCGGGCAGGGGCCGAACAGCCCAGCGGCTGGCGAGGTGAGCTCGAGAGAACGCGCGGGGATCCACCACGACTTCCGGGAGACGCTGAGAAAGCCGGCCATCCTGGACGGCCCTCGTCTCTCCTCCGATTGGTTAACTTCTCTCTGGCGGAGCTCCCCTAGCTGGTGATTGGCTCAGATGCGCCGTCTGTCACCTGCCTCCCTGTGGGAGGCGAGGTCGCGAAGGGAAGCCTGACTCGAGGCTGGGAAGAGGTTGGTTGGACTCGAGCCCGGTCTGTTTATTGTGGCGGAGACCGAACCGGGCGCGAGCCCCCCGTTGCAACCGCCGGGGAAGGAACCAGTAGCCGTATGGAGGGCGGGGGTGGCAAGAAAGTGCAGGTTTAGAAGTAAGTTGGAGTCACCCAACCCTGGCCACGTCCGAATGGGAACGCGATAGGAAGGCCGGCCTTGGACGGGGGAGCTGTGATCCCGGGAGCAGTGGCAGTGTAGGAGGCCAGGCCTGGTTTCTGTGGCGAGAGACAAGGCCTTGGGGAGCTTTTCATGATCGAATTATTCGGGGGCCTAATTTTCTAGGTGAGCGTCTACCAAAATCCAGTGGAGATGTTGCTTTGGTTTTGCAGCAGGGTGGGGGACTACCAGCGGCCCCCACCCTTCAAAGAGACGACTTGTTAAATACTTGAACCATCTTTTATTGCTTCAGATGGGCAGCTTCAGAAACACAAAAACCATTGAAAGATGGATGCCATTGCCTATATTAAAAGCATGTTGAAAGGAAAGTAAGGTATTCATTTTGATGTAGTTATAGTTAATTAGACAAGAACATTACCTGTGAGGAAAAGCGCTTAAGTTTTGAATACTGTTAGGGTAGCTTGATTTTATGATAGGATTCAAATTCTTAAATTGTTTAATACAAAAATCATATTCCTGCTGTACCTACCAAATATGCTCTTTACTAATGATGACCTAGTCCTATTATTCTGAAACTAAAAAGAAATCTTGAGTCTTTAGTAATGTTATTTTGCAGTTGATTGGATCGTGCTACTAGATCTTTCCTTAAAAAAGATGTAATAATGACTTTAAAAAAATCCTTGAATTGTAATTTAACGTTAGAATATGCATGGGATTGGATTGTTGCTTACTCATAAAATAGTTTAGACCTGTAGGCTGATTTCACTTTATATTTCAGGTAGTTTGCGTCCTAGACGCTTTGGCTCAGTGGGTAGAGCATCAGCCTGAAACCCAAGTCCTGGGTCCAAGGTTCCATTCTGGTCAATGGGTCCTGCATGCTCCTCCCCGGCCTCTGCCCTGGTAGGGGCTTGGGCAGGAGGCAACCAATCGATGTTTCTCACATCAGTATTTCTCTCTGTCTTTCCCTCTCTCTTGTACTCTCTCTAAAAATCAATGGAGAAATATCCTCTGGTGAGGATTAAAAATAGATAAAGTAGTTGGTTTATTAAACACTGAGAGTCACAACTGTTGCTTCACTGGCAACATAGTCATTTAATCGCCCAGCCTCTATTAAATTATGTGTTACATATCACATACCAGAAATTATTAAGGAATGGCTTATTTATCCACCCACAGAAACACCCAAGGTAGCTCTTAAAGATTGACTTAGCCCTACCCTGGAGAATTCTGACCCAGGATTAGGGATATGATCTGGGCATCTGTATTTCTTAAAATTTTCTCCTGTGAGTTTGATGTGCACTCCTAGTTGATAACTGTTGCTTTCATGACTTACTAAATAGATTTGGTTAGCCCAGCTCGTGTGCTCAGTGGTCTACCCATGAACCAAGAGGTCACTGGTTTGATTCCCAGTCAGGGCACTTGCCCAGGTTGTGGGCTCGATCCCCAGTGAGGGTTGTGCAGGAGGCAGCCAATCAATCAATGATTCTCATCATTGATGTTTCTCTCTCCCCCGCCCCCCATAAAAATCAATAAAAACGTATTTGAAAAAATATTTATGTAACAAATAATTTCTTCCCTTGATATTCTAATAGCTTAAAATTAAGCTGCTCAGGAATGACATTTAAATATAATCCCAAAGATAGTGTTTGCCTAAGTAGCATCAGGACATTTCAGAGGCACTTGAAACCTCTGAGACTAGACCATTCCAGGTTTAGAGATGAGGTTTGGGATAGGGAGACACAAAATGCTCTGACACACTTTAACAAACCTCAGAGCCATGCATTGGGTATTTTTTTCCTGTTAGATTTAAGGAGACATCAACTCTAAGTCTATTCAATAGATACAGTCAGCTAAATTATTTTTACCTCAACAAAAGTACAGTTGGGTTGGTGTGGGGGATGTAATATTACATTTATGAGCTTTATTTTGGGAAGAATACCCTTGCTCAAAATAATACCTTCCCAGTAGCCATTTGCTTATTAAATAAAGGATGTGTATGATTCATGCTTAAAATTTGCTAACATGAAGAACCCAGATATTTGAAACATTAATGAAGGAAGGCTTTTAGACCACCTGTACTGGAGAGTCAAAGGGTAAAAAATGAGATAATCACTTTGGTATTCAGGTATGAGAAATGTGTGGTGAAACCAAAGCCAGTCTGACTTAAATGATAGCTTTAGGCAAAGAAGTAGGTCCAATTGTGTTCTAGCTCCTAGAAGCTGGTTTTGATTTTATATGGAAGTTCTTCATTGTAAGATTTGTTACGTGAAATCTTTGAGTAGGGGACAAAATTTTTAAATGAGTTTAAAAAACTAAGTTGAAAACATGAAGCCATGTGTAGTCTATGACTAATACCTTGAATTTTATATATATTGTTTGAACAGAAAGCCAGGAATCTCAGTATGAATCAGTCTAGATCTACATCAGATGATGGTGGCGAAGAAACCTCATTTCAAGACCATGATCATCCTGAAAATGAGAGAAGATGGCAGCAAGAGCGTCTCCACAGAGAGGAAGCTTATTATCAGTTTATTAGTGAACTCAGTGATGAAGATTACCGACTAATGAGAGACCATAATCTTTTAGGCACCCCGGGTAAGAGATGGGTAAAAGAGGAAACACCTTTTTCATCATCAAGGAAGAATTTTAAAATAAGGAGAGTTTTTTCCCCCCTTCTTCCTTCTCCCAAAATATTCTGTACTTTTTCTTTTATCCTTACTCAAGGATATGCTTATTGATTTTAGAGAGATGGGAAGGGGGAGAGAGAGAGAGAGAGAAACATCGATGTGAGAGAGAACATCAATTGGTTGCCTTCTATACATGCCCCAACTGGGTATGTGCCTTGACCAGGAATCGAGCCCACAATCTTTCTGTATATAGGAGGACACTCCAAACAATTGAGCCCACTGGCCAGGGCAAGAGCTTTTTAATATAACAAAATAGAAAATCATTGGCTTACTTGTGTATTTTATAAATATGTAAGAATATTATACAGAGCACTGTTATACGAATGCCAAACTATCAGACAGGTTAATGTACATAATAGTGTCAAATAGGTGGCCCTATTTCTCTTAAGTAATATTTGTACAAATAAAATTATTGTAGTTGGGTGTCCATCCCCTCTCCCCCCTGCTTATTCATGGTTTCTTTTTCCAAGGTTTCAGTTATCCAAGGTAAGAAATAAATTTCATGCCATTCTGAGTACCATTATGAAATCTTGTGCTGTCCTGCCCGGGATGTAAACCATCCCTTTGTCCATCCTATCACCCTGCATACATTACCCACCCATTACTCACTTAGTAGCTGTCTCTGTTATTAGGTCAACTGTGGTGACACTGTGGTATTTATGTTCAAGTAAGCCTTATTTTACTTAATAGCCTAAAGCCATTCAAATAACTTAATTATAGTATATTTTTATTGTATTATTATGATAGTTGTTGATATTTTGGTATGCCTAATTTATAAATTAAACTTTATCATAGGTATGTATAGGAAAAAACATAGTATATATATAGTTTGATATTATGCATAGTTTCAGACATCCACTAGGGGTCTTGGAACTTATCCCCCATGGATAAGGGGGACTCCTGTAGTTAAAACTCAATTGTAACTTATTTGAAGTATTATAATTAATTTAACTGAATTAATAACTACCAAAAAGTCCAATGTGCTCTGTAAATTTTTTACAAATTTTTATTTTACAAATGAATTCATTGAAATTTGTATGCTTGTATATTATATATTTATATAGTGCACATTTGCATATTGTATATTGATGACCCATATAATGAACTATTGAGGTAAAGTTCAAGTAAATAAAGTTCAAGTAAAACACATCTATTAGATGAAATTTTCTCTATAAATACTCCCTTCTTAATTTCTTTTTAACTCTGACAAAAATTCATGGAATTATAGCTTAAGTGTATCAACAGAGGGTACTTTATTATTAAAATAAAATCTTAATTTTAATAAAATATTAATTAATGAAACACAACCTTGCACCATTTAAATATTTTTAACTGTCTTCAATGTATAGAACATTTAAACAATAAAATATCTTCTACAGCTAAAGATTAGTCTTACCTTTCATGAGTTATAATAAAACTTTGTAATTTAAAGTTTTTCATTTCAGTGAACAGTTTTTCATTGTTTTAGGAGAAATAACATCAGAAGAACTACAACAGCGGTTAGATGGAGTCAAGGAACAACTGGCATCTCAGCCTGACTTTAGAAACGGGACAAATACCAGAGGTACTGTGGACTCCTTTCCGTAAGGAACATGTCTGATTAGAGCAGTTGCAGAAATGAACTTAGTAGATCTTTTCTTTTTCTTTTTTTTTTTTTAAGTTGCTCCTTTTTTTTTTTTTTAAATATATTTTATTGGTTTTTTACAGAGAGGAAGGGAGAGGGATAGTTAGAAACATTGATGAGAGAGAAACATCGACCAGCTGCCTCCTGCACACCTCCTACTGGGGATGTGCCCGCAACCAAGGTACATGCCCTTGACTGGAATCGAACCCGGGACCCTTCAGTCCGCAGGCCGATGCTCTATCCACTGAGCCAAACCGGTCAGGGCAACTTAGTAGATCTTGTAGAATATTTTTTTAATGTTTTCCAGTTTTGATGTACTACTCAGCATTTATATATTATATGCAAAGCAGTATAATTAAGCAATATAGGACAGGGATGTGTAATTAGGTAATATGGACAGGCAATATAAATACAGAGATGTCTTACACACAGATTGCCTTCAGGGAGCTCACATATATGAAATAGTATACAATTAAGTTAATTACCAGCATAGTTCTTTTTAATCTTAGAATGTACACACTACTTTCTTTAAAATAATATAAATAAACCTAGCTTCTAAAAATTTATGTAGGGCAATACAGAATGACTGCATCAGGAAACCTGTTTTTCTTGTTTTGTTGTTTTTGTGTTTGCTTTGTCATTTTATTGAGCAAATACTAAGTCATAATATAAGAAGTTGTGATAAAAACAAAGTTCTTGTGAAAAGAATTCAAACTAAGAAGTATATAAAGTTTAAAAGTAAAGTCAACTTTAATGTCCCTCTTACCAGGTCCACTTCCTTCCCCAGAGGTATTTATTAATAGTAGTTTCATATGTAATGTAAGAGCGTTATATTATTTAGGGCAAAGATGATTAATAACCAAAAATTGCAATGGCTCAATAAAATAGAAGTTTATTTCTCTTTCATGTTATCAGGCCAGGGAAGGTAGGCAAACTTTGCTCCATAAATCCTCCTGGAATCCATCCAATCAGCAGTTTCTACAATTGTGTTGTCCACATGTGACTACTTAAGTTCAAATGAAATAAAAAAATGCAGTGCCACAGTCATGTTAGCCACATTCAAGTACTTAATAGTCAAAGTGCCTAGAGGCTTCTGCATTGGACAGGATAGATATAGGACCTCTCCACGATGACACAAAGCTTTATTGGGCACAGCTTCTCCAGGGTACTGTTTGCATGGTCAAGCTAAATCACAGTCGTATCTAGGTTCCAGCTGGCATGAAGGAGATGCAGGCACCAGCTTGAAAGAGATAAATCACTTCCACTCCCATCCCATTGATGAGAACTTAGTCATATAGCCACACCTAACTGCCAGGCAGTCCAACGTGACCATTACGCTGCATTTACAATGGAAGAAAGGTAGGATAGATTTTGTTAGATAAATAGTGAACTCTTGGACACACACCCTTATCACTACATTCTAGTAATTAAAGAAGGAAGTACCATTTAGGTAATGTTTACCTGCGTTTTACTGTCTTTTTCCAAATTAAAATGGAAATTGGATATTAACCCTTTTTCTACTTTATGTTTAGATATGTAATTATACTACCGTATTGGTACAACTGGTAATACTGGTCCTTTGTTTTAATTGAAAATGTACTTAACCACGTATAAAATAGTTTATATCTTTAGAGTATGGCTAAAGTTGGTGTTTATTTTATGGTACCAGCAGCTGATTAACAACCTTAAGTCAACATTTAAAAAAGGTTTTGCCCAGCCAGTTTGCCTCAGTGGTTGAGTGTCCACCCATGAACCAAGAGGTGACTAACTGATTCCCGGTCAGGGCACATGCCTGGGTTTTGGACTCAATCCCCATGTGCAGGAGGCAGCTGATCAGCTCTCTCTCATCATTGATGTTTCTCTCTCTCTCTCCCTCTCCCTTAGTCTCTCTGAAATCAACAAAAACATATCTTTTTTAAAAAAAGCTTTTTATGAGAGATTGCGGTAATGAAACGAAAACCAAAGCAATCTCATTTAATAGCTGATTTTGAGTAGAATAAATTTAAGGTTAAAGTCTATGTAGTTAATGTGCATTAGTAGGCCTTTCATTCAGTTTTGCACTTTGTATAATCTACTGGTTAAATAAGGAAAATTGAAGCTATTACCACAGTAGTAGTATCAGATTAAAGCAGTCTATCAGGAACACATTTATTTCTAAAATTGATTCTTTCAATAAAATTAATTGTTCATCTGATTTGCATCAGATACTGCTATAGAGGTTGGAAATTTACCAGTGAATAAAATAAAGCCCTTAGTCTTCATGGAACTTATGTTCTAAATGAACAGAAAATGTATTTTGTGGTATTATGTATAATGGCTAATATTTATTGAATGCTTTGTGAGTGCCAGGTATTGTACTATTCATTTTATATACAATAGCTTATTTTATCCACTGTGACATTTATACTGCTAACTCTAATTTACAGATAAGGATCCAGCAATAGAGAACGTAACATCCTAAAATTTCCCACTTTCACATAATATAGTTCTAACATTGTATTCAGAAAGCCAGATTTCTTTAGCTGTACATTTTTGGCAATTCCTGAGAAATAGGATAAAATTCCCAAGGTTAAAAAAATACCTAGTTGCAAAAATGTCAATTGAGTTACCCTTACCAGAAGGATTCCACAAATTTAGGATGAATTATGTATAAATTTTCCACAGTATATTGCTATATGAATAAAGCAGTCTAGATGTACAATTTTGGTATAGACATGTTTCTCATTTGCCTTAATATTGCCAATAACAGGCATATAGAAAAGAAGGATTTCCTCACAGCTTTGCATAAATAGTATTATTCATAAATATATTTTAATATGCTTATAGTGTATATCTTTTACAAAGTTGTTTTTTTGCCAGTTTTTAAAATGCACAAATGTTCTTCAATATAATTTAATTTAATGAAAAGTTTATCTTACAAGCTTTTAATAAACAATCTAAGGATGGATTTTAAGAATTGATCTTAAATTGATTTGACTTGCTTTCCAGACTCAGCAGTCCCTAGAGAAAGTTCAGATGAAGATTTTCTACTAGAATGGTTAAATACCTTTCGCCGCACAGGCAATGCAATTCGAAGTGGACAAAATGGGAATCAAACTTGGAGAGCTGTGAGTCGAACAAATCCAAATAGTGGAGAGTTTCGGTTTAGTCTGGAAATCCACATCAATCATGAGAATAGAGGATTTGAAACTCATGATGAAGATAATATAGGCATTCCACTTTCAGATATTAGCAGTGATCATACTACAGAGAGACAGCAAAGATCACCTAGTCCTGTGGCTAGGCGAACAAGAAGCCAAACTTCAGTGAATTTCAGTGGTAGTAGTTCCAACATTTCAAGGACTAGGCTTGACTCAAGAGGGCAGAATTCAGTAGAAAGATTTTTCTCAACCTCAGGAAGTTTAAGAAATGGAGCTGGGAGAGCAGTTGGCATTCCTAGAACTAGTGCTCCACGTGCTAATTTCAGTAGTCACACAAACCAGTCAGGTGGTAGTGAACTTGGGCAAAGGGATGGGCAACGATTTGGAGCAGCACATGTTTGGGAAAATGGGGCTAGAACTAATGTGACAGTGAGGAATACAAACCAAAGATTAGAGCCAATAAGATTACGGTCTACTTTCAGTAGTCGAAGCCGTTCACCAATTCAGAGACAAAATGACACTATTTATCATAATTCACAAAGAGAAGGTAGATCTTTACAACAAACCATTAGAAGGTCTGATAGGAGGAGAGGTATAACTCGTGTCTTTTTAGAACAAGATAGAGCACGCAGAGGAACAGCATATACCCCATTCTCTAACTCAAGACTCGTGTCAAGAATAACAGTAGAAGAAGGAGAAGAATCTAGCAGATCTTCAAGTGCTGCACGACATCCAACAATCACATTGGACCTTCAAGTGAGAAGGATTCGTCCTGGAGAGAACAGAGATCGGGATAGTATTGCAAATAGAACTCGATCTCGAGTAGGGCTAGCAGAAAATACAGTCACTATTGAAAGCAATAGCGGGGGCTTTCGCCGAACTATTTCTCGTTTAGAGCGGTCAGGTATTCGAACCTATGTTAGTACCATAACAGTTCCTCTTCGTAGGGTATCTGAGAATGAGCTTGTTGAACCATCCTCATTGGCTCTACGGTCAATTTTAAGGCAGATCATGACTGGATTTGGAGAACTGAGTTCTCTAATGGAGGCCGAATCTGAGTCAGAGATTCAGAGAAATGGTCAGCGTTTACCAGAGATGGATTCAGAACTGAGTAACCTAGTGAATGACATTAGTCAGCACCATGAAGGTTCCTCTCAGGACAGATGGGCTCAAGAAGACAACACTGAAATGAGTGGTGAAAATGAGACCACTCAGCCTCATATCCAAAACAGTGATAGTAGAAGTAGTAGGCAGTTGCGGAATTCAGATAACTTAATGGAAACTGGAACACTACCTATTCTTCGTCTTGCTCACTTCTTTTTACTGAATGAAAGTGATGATGATGGTCGCATACGTGGCTTAACCAAAGAGCAGATTGACAATCTTTCTACCCGAAACTATGAGCATAACAGTATTGACAGTGAACTAGGTAAAATCTGTAGTGTTTGTATCAGTGACTATGTAACTGGAAACAAGCTCAGGCAATTACCTTGCATGCATGAATTTCACATCCATTGTATTGACCGATGGCTCTCAGAGAATTGCACTTGTCCTGTATGTCGACATCCTGTCTTAGGGTCCAGTATAGCATAGAATGGATGAAGTGATGGATTTATTAAAGTACTGCATTTCAGTGGAGCTGAGTATTCACGCATTCTTTTGTTATTTGTGATGAACTATCCAGGATGAAAAGTAACATTATTATAGTTAAACTATTTTTGTGTGTTTTTTTAACTTGTTAAAAAGAGAACATTTATATAATATTTAAAATGCAAATGTTAAATTATTCAAAAGTACAGAATAATTAATATTGCTAGAACCAAATAACCTTTACAATTATTTTATTTTGGTGATTTTGTCATGCTAAGCACTTTTGTATACACTGCACAGTTCAGTGGGTTAAAAATCAATCTTCTTTTTCTTAATAGTACAATAGACTCTACTTGAAACTTCAAATTCCATAGTCTTAGTACTGTGTCCAGACATTGGTGTCTAAATAAGCCTTTCATTACCTTTTTATTCTAAGGACAATATCTTATAAAAAAATGTTTGGCTGAATGTTTGCTAAATGTTTTTAAGTTACTTAAAATGTTAAATTTAATATGCAGCATACCATATGTGTATATATAGCTATATAATTTTAAAGTTAAAATATTCAGTCTAAATGATACCAGTGTGGTTGTTATTTAAGCTTTTCAGCTATTATTGCATATGGCACAATATTTAATATTTACAAGATTGTCTCTGGGAGTGGATTAAGATATTTAAAAATAGATAATTTAATGAAGCGTCTCTGACAATCTGACTTCTTAGACAGCAAGCAATATATAATTCTGAACAAGTCTTTCTTTATTCAGAAATGGAACATGGACATTTTAGAACATATAGGTTATTTAACTTGAGTCCAGCCTTTTTGTGACTTTTTAGAAAGTGCAAAAATTCTTCGATTATAATAAGTAAGGTACACAATATGCATGGATTCTCAGATTTTATTTTAGAGTCTAAAGAATGTCTATAAAGAATCAAATGCATAGATAATATGTTAAGTTCACTTGAAAGCCAAAAACTCCAAATAAAACAAAACGAAATACCCTTAAGAGAATGTAGAATTTATATAAACACAAAGTATGCCTTGAAGATCTATTTCTACCAATAAATATTAAAACAAAGCTGTGTGTGAACTGTCCTATTGTTCCACTGTAGTATATTCACTAAAAAAATATTTATTTCGTACCTACTAGGTGCCAGGCAATGTTAAGGTATTGAGAATTCAGCAGATGATTAAAAGACAAAGCCCCCATCTTCACAGGAAAGACATATTTTCTCTTAGAAATTGAAAATCAGTTGACAATGAATTATTGTTTTGATTTTCATGTTTGTTTGTAAATATATGGTACTAGAGGCCCGGTGCATGAAATTTGTGCATGGGGAGGGGCAGTCCCTCAGCCCTGCCTGTGCCCTCTCAGTCTGGGAGCCCTCGGGGGATGTCCGAATGACGGCTTAGGCCCAGAGGGAGCGGACCTAAGCCAGCAGATGGACATCCATAGTGCTGCCGTGGAGGTGGGAGAGGCTCCTGCCATGACCACTGTGCTCGCCAGACGTGAGCCTGGCTTCTGGCTGAGTGGTGCTCCCCTTTTGGGAGCACACTGACTACCAGGGGACAGCTCCTGTGTCGAGCATCTGCCCCCTGGTGGTCAGTGTGCATCCTAGCGACTGGTCATTCCGCCATTCGGTTGATTTGCATATTACCCTTTTAGTATATAGGATTGTTTTCCTGTAGTGAACTGCTTGGGCAAAATCACAAGAACACATACCTGAAGACTAGATTCTGTAAGATTTTGCTATAGCTCAAGATTTAGTTTTTCTTTATGATCAGTGATTATACAGGGGGAGCAAAAGTAGGTTTACAATCATTAGTGTGTGAAACACAGAATTCTTTTATTTATTTATTTGTATTATTTAGACTATACATGTCTCTTGATGAATTTTAGTTCTAAATGGTAAGATCATTTTTCATGTTTCAGGAAGACTGGTGTGGTACAGTGTTCAGAACAGTGGACTGGAGAGAGATGGGAAGCAAAAAAAAAACAGTGAAGGAACTATTGTGATATTATCAGTTAACATCATCATCATCAGTTATCTAACCTAGAGTGATGACAATAAAACTGGAAAGAGAGAAGGATGTAAAAATATTGGGGGGAGGAAGGGGGGAAAGACATTTGGTTTCTAGTTCAATATGAAAATGTGGGAGAGTCATGTACTTACAAATAGAGAATCGCCTTGGTGAAGGAGGGTACAAGCTATGTTGGTTTAGACCAGCCATGGGCAAACTACGGCCTGCGGGCCGGATTCGGCCTGTTTGAAATGAATAAAACTATTGAAAAAAAAGACCGTACCCTTTTATGTAATGATGTTTACTTTGAATTTATATTAGTTCACACAAACACTCCATCCATGCTTTTGTTCCAGCCCTCCAGTCCAGTTTAAGAACCCATTGTGGCCCTTGAGTCAAAAAGTTTGCCCACCCCTGGTTTAGACATTTATTTTAAACACTGGAGGCCTGGTGCACAACTTTGCACAGGTGGGGTCCAGCTGGTCTGCCCCAGTTGGGGCCGATCGAGCCGGGCTGGCCAGGGGGAGGGGACACAGAAGGTTGGCCGGCTGGCCCTTCTCCTGATTGGGGTAGGGGGGCTGATTGGGGGTGTGGCCTGTTGGGGGGAGGGGCGTGGGCAGTTGGCCAGCCAGCCCTGCCCCCTGATCGAACTCCTGGTTGAAAGGACAATTTACATATTAGCTTTTTGTTATCCTATCTAATAAAGAGGGAATATGCTAATTGACCCTCATGCCATTGCAAGATGGCAGTGCCCACAGCCAATAAGGAGGGAATATGCTAATTGACTGCCCCGCTCTCAAAGATGGTGGTGCCCACAGCCAATAAGGAGGGAATATGCTAATGACTACCATGCCCTCAAAGATGGTGGCGCCCACAGCCACAAGATGGCCAACAGGGGAGGGCAGTTGGGGGGGGACTGGGCTGGCAGGGGAGGGCAGTTGGGGGCGATCAGGCTGGCAGGGGAGCAGTTAGATGTCGATTGGGCCGGCAGGGGAGCAGTTAGGGGGTGATCAGGCTGGCAGGCAGGCGAGTGGTTGGGAGCCAGCAGTCCTGGATTGTGAGAGGGATGTCAGGTGTCCCTCAGCCTAGCCTGCATCCACTCCAATCTGGGAACCCGCGGGGGATGTCTGACTGCCAGATTAGGCCCGATCAGGAGTGGGTGCAGTCTGGGCTGAGGGATACTCCCCCACCCCCCACCCAGTGTACAAATTTCATGCACTGGGCCCCTAGTATAGGATAACCTTAGTAATATATCTGACTCATTTTAGTGTTACCATTTGGCAAGATACTAAATTCAGCATTTATTGCTCATATGGAATATTCTTCAGGAAGTCCTACTTCCCCTGGCCTGATTCGTTAAGAGAATTGAGAGAAGAGTGAACAAAGGGGGAAATGAAAAAAATAGGAATTAAAACACACACACACATTGATTCTTCATTTGACTTAATTTTTTGCAAGACATGGTAGGACCAGCATGTGAAGAAACCCCAAATATGCATTTGAAATAGAAGCAGATGTGTACTATTTGGGAAATTCTCTGAAAGCAGCAGGAAAGTTTAATGGATTTTGTAAATTGGCATTCTAGTTGGGAACAAAGAAGTGCTTTCTTTAATATTTCTTTAATATTTTCATTCATTTCCCAGTAAACAAGGCTGATGACAAATACAAAAGCTCATTTTCTATTTATAGCTTCTATTTTGCAACAACTGCCATTTGTGGTTCCAGTTCAGAAAGGAACAAATAGTTTAACATTTTTCATTTGAATATTGTGTTCCATGTCATGTCCTTAGAACTTTCGTTTATATTGCAGCTGTCTTACAAACTTCAATTTCTAAACTGCGTCAACTTGCCAATTGTTTCCCAAGTATTATATACCCTTTTACCTGTTTCCCAGGTTTTATAGTTTCAACTAGTATTGTTATATCACATCCTTGATTATCTTTTATTCGCTCATATGAGGTTATTTCAGTGTTTAATGTGAATTCATAATTTAAACCTCTCAACATCCTCCTTGAAGTATTATTGCTACTTAACATAGTATGTGGCAGAGTTGAAAGGGTCCATTTGCCTCCAAAGCTTGTGGTCTTCCCAATACACTGCATTCTGAAGAAGCAGAAGTGCCTTGGAAAGTTTTCAGGCTACTTTACTTCTTCTAAAGATACTTTTTTCTAATTTTATAATT